>NC_136903.1:84654854-84832354 GCF_949606895.1 Notothenia rossii
AACTGTAATTGCTTTTCTCACTTTTCACTTCATAATAATTTGTTTTTTTGTGTTTCATTTTTAGTGCAGCTACCTATTTTTATATTTTGTTCAACTTTTGTTATATTTTTTTAATTCTCTTTACTTTTAACTGACCTCAAACCATGACTGTTGTTGATTTAAGAATTCTGAAAACAAATTGATGTTTTATATTAATAATAATAACAATAATAATGAAGATAATAATAATGATGGTATTTCGTGTACAATTAATTATCTTTAATTATGTCTATGATTGTGATTGTCAGTTGTAATCTTATTATGTCTAATGCATAGGTCTAATGGCATAATTTACTATGAAATAGAGTCAAATAATACTCATACTGTATATTAGTAAAGTATATTAGCTTGTTTCAGAACTACTTTCAAGCTTAATGAGGTATACACACATTTACATTACAACCAAATGTATAATAAAATATGTTGTTACGTCTTATGGCACATTTATTTCAAATCAGTCCTGCTGTATTTAAATCAGTTTTTAAATGTTTCGCTGTACAGGAAGGGTTTGTAATGTCTAATAATTGCAATTGTTTTTATAGGATTGCTAGTTTCTTTTTAAACCTTTCACTTATTACAATAATACTTTGTTAAAGAGATATAAACAATCCCAATGTAATTGAACATGTATATGGAGTGGTGGGTTGTCTGCTTTTGTATGGGTTTACTTTACTATTGAGGAGTAAAAACTGATAAAAAACATGAATCACTAAATATTGTAGATAACAGCAGCTCCACCAGAGAGCACATCCTGTGAGGAAGGTGGATCACCTGAAGCCTATGCTGCCCCCTAGTGGTGCAAAAAGAGATCATCCAATAATAGTTGACAGCAGATTGCTTGGTAATTGGAAATACTTTTCTTAGACAGTAAAGATTACGTATAACAGAGGAATGACATATTTGTTTACATGAATGTACATTATATATGTCTATCTATACTATAAAGTGTTATAATACTAATTTCTAATAATACGTTTTATTTTGAAATCAGCTTTGCCTTTGTGTTGTGACTCAGACAGGACACAGGTCAGCTCTGTGCCAACTGTCAAATGGTGCCTTCAAAGACTGATTTAAATACTGTAATTTATCAGGGAGAATATGAAACAAGAAATATGTTGGATTATTTATCCTGAAATAAAGCCTTAGCCACTGAAATGCAACTTTATGCAACTTTTATTCGGGAAATATAAGTACCCCAAAAATGTTCAGGAACCTACGATCCAGGGAGAAATGTTGACATATTGAGGCTGTGAAATGTAATATACTTCTTACCTTTTCTTTTTTTTTTACAAAAACATAACATAACAATTAACTGGGAAAACCCACAAACCAAAATGAAACCTTCAATAAAACAAAACAAATCAGAATCAAACTGAAATTTAAAAAAAGTAAAGACAATATGGCTGAAAATAATAACATACAATAGACTTTCATTTGGGACTTTCCTTTTCGTGGCTAGCCCTGAGTACAGTAAAAAAACACTTTGGTCCACTGCTGATGAGACACACCTCAAATGACATATCCGCAACATTCCGAGGTGCTCCTGAAGGCAGCAGCAGCTCCTGTGGAAACGAACCTGAGCAGAAGTGAACATGAACGACAGAAACAAGCCGGTGACCCTGAAAATCATCCTCGTAGGAAACTCAGGGTAATTACTAGATGATAGTGTTTTAGGAATATCATTTCTCTTGATGAAAAGTGTTGTTTTAGTGCTTCACCGAGATTTGTTTCACTTTCATTAACTCCTTAACATACTGCAGACTTAAGTGTAAATACTTTACCAAAGTTATCATGTCAGTGTAGTGAGATAACGGCTAAATTAGTATCTGAAAGGAGACAGAGGTCTTAGTGTGTTGTGTTCTACCTTTAATGTTTGTGTTGTTTACAAAGGGTGGGGAAATCCTCCTTCATGAACCGGTTTGTGAATCACCGCTTCACCAACATGTACCGGACCACCATCGGGACAGACTTCCTCACCAAAACAGTCACCATGGATGGGGACACCGTCAACCTGCAGGTGCATACATCCATCACACTTTAAAGGGGCCCTTTTATGCTATATTTGTATTTCGTGTCTCTGTCTGCATGCTTTAATGTTCAAAAAGCTCTTTATTTTTCTCATACTGCCTGTGCTGCAGCGCCTCTTTTCACTCTCTGTTTGAAACCAGAGCCCAGTCTGCTCTGATTGGTTAGCTGGCCAGCTCTGTTGTGATTGGTCAACAGCTTAGAGATGTCCCGCCCCGTACAATGTGTTGGAGCACTAGCAAATAGAAGAGCGAGTGTGTTACATAGTGATGTCACTATGATACAGAAGTAAACAAAGGAGTCAAATGGAGGCGTTTCAGGCAGTGGGGGGAGTGTGTGGGAGAGAAACTCCCTCTGGAGGGAACACAGGGATTAAAGCCTTTGCAGACCATTTACATGCACAAAAAGGGAACTAAATACAAATATGAACCTGAATATTAGCCCAACAGGCCCCCTTTAAAGTTTCCCACCATGATTGAATTCAAACTATTGTTTGTATTATTGATCTTGAGTTTTCCATACATTTTTGATTTTTAACATTATTTAACAACAAATAAATAAATATATGTAAATGTTCCCTCCTCAGATCTGGGACACGGCGGGCACGGAGAGGTTTCAGTCTCTGGGAACACCTCTGTACCGAGGGGCTCACAGCTGCCTGCTGGTGTTCGACGTCACATCCAGAGACAGTTTCTCCGCCCTGGAGGAGTGGAGGAAGGAGTTTCTGATCCAGGGAGAGCCTCAGGACCCGGACCACTTCCCCTTCATCGTGCTGGGCAACAAGACCGACCTGAGCGACAGGGAGGTCTGTAGTATCAGGAAGATGTGAAGCATAGATACTATGATTTAACTTGTGTCATCTGAAGGTTGACATGAGTAACAGCATTTTTTAAGTCAGTAATTTTTCCATTAATCATAATGACAAAGTTAAATTACAATCTTAAAATGATGCCTTAATATCTCGAAATAATACAAAATACTTCCTCAAAATAATGACAAACCTTAATATTTTTACTTAGGCAAATCAGACCAACATTCATTATGACAGTTTCTCATTATAATGGTCCATCGTCAGACAAATGATGGCAAGCCATTTTGATAATTGTTCATTAGTCGCTTTATATATTTTCCATATTACAATTATTGTAGAAAATAATATAATCCATAATGAAAATAGCTGTTAGCTGCAGCCCTAAAATGTTATACAAAAACCAAATTGTGACTTCAGATTTTATTACATTTTTTCTACGTTCACATCTGCCCCGTAGTTGTTGATTTGAATATGTGCATTTATTGGCAGGTGTCTGGCGCAAAGGCCCAGCAGTGGTGCAGCAAAATCGGAGCACAGTATTTTGAAGGAAGCGCTAAAGCAGACCTGGATGTGGAGAAGCCGTTCCTGACAGCGGCTCGGAGCGGCCTACAGCAGGTGATTCAACACTCCTTAATAGAGAAGATAAGGAAGACACAACATCTCTCTCTCTCTATATGTTTAACATGTTTATTTTTTGATGATAAAAGATACATTACTCCCTACAGTACAAAAAACACACATTGGAAAATACAGGACATTTCCAGATAACCTGCGAACAGCCGAGAGAAACTCGCAACGCCTGTGAGTGCTGAGTCAGCGCTCGTCCCCGAGAGGCCGGGGGAAAGTTCAGAGAGACCTCGGCACTGCTGATGATGACCTATCTAACGAGGGTGCAAAAATAGTGACCCAGCAAAGGTACTGTGGAAGGAAAAGGACACATTGTATACCACATGGAGAGAGGAACAAACTCAGTAAATGTTTTTTCTGTTTTTTTTTTATCTTGAGAACCTTCAGCTTATGGTCTAACTTAAGGCATCACTACTAAAATACACTGCTTTTGCATGCATGTCTAGTTTTTGTTCAACAGACACACTGACACACACACACACAAATTATGAATGCATATGAAGAGAGATTTTGAGAAATAAAGAAATTGGGAGAAAAGCACAAAACGAGAGACCGATGCGCCGGCTGGAGAAAAAAGGTGGCAAAGCGGAAAACCTGGGATCTTCCTGGCCTTTTACCGTGACAAAGTGGATATACAGTCCTTCAACGCTCCCTGTACAGATCGTCGTGATGTAATGAAGCTAGCAGTGTTTCAGAGTCCCACAGTGAATCAGCTCGACAGAAGCAAACCATCAGGGAGACTATATCTATATATATTTATATATATATATATATATATATATATATTTGTTTCTTTTATAAGTAAAGACACAAAAAGGCAATCGAGAGATGACCGACATGTAAAAACAGTTTGTTACAGGTAAATATATAAAAGGCCAAGATGATGAATTTTTTTTGTTTGTTTTATTCTTGCTCTATGAACGAACTAATTTACAAGTGAGTACACTCCGGCTATGTAAGCTTTTTCCCCAAAAGACATTCCCATTTTCCACACGGGTTTTACACATCACAGTTAGCTTGCTGAAATAGTCTGAAGTCTGAAATACAGAGCCGTTGAAAGAAAAAAAAATAATTAAAAGGTATTAAATGGATTCACATACATTAATAGGAAAGGGGAACATATGTCTACTAATATAATTTGCCATTCTAAAAAAAAAAAAAAAAAAAAAAGCATAAAAAAAGCGGGGGACAATTGTTTAGGTTATTAAAGGGGAAAGGGGGGAGGGGGGAAAGATCTGATGTTTTTCCTCATACTTCGTGAGGTTTCCTGTTTGGCAAACAAAGCAACACCAGCATTGAGTAGTAAACAAAGTAAAAACTCTCCTGGGTCCACGTCAGAGAGCCCTTCAGTCCTACAACCTCGGTGGCTTCTACTTGGAGCAAATACAAAAGTCTTTCTCTCGTTCATTTACCTTCGGTCAACAACAAGTACATACAACCGGCTGAATGAAGATTTCTTTTAAAAATATAGTGGCAACCTCAACACAGCCACCGATCGTCCCACGAACACAAACTATGGGGATGAACAACAATTAAAAAAAGTGATGCTTTTTTCATTTTAAAAATGCACACGACATACACATACACACAGGAGGAAAGAAACAAAAGAAAAAAAGCTTAAAAAATACAAAAATAAACTACACAAAAGATCTTCTGCGTCATTGCTCCTTGCTAATTTTTTGGGAAGATTTGTGTGTGTGTGTGTGTGTGTGTGTGTGTGTGTGTGCTGCAAGTCTCAGTCCTATAGCAATGTCTGTCATTCATTCTCTACAAATCTCTTCTTGTCCACGTCGAAGAAGTGTCGGCCACCGGTCCTCACGTCGGGTAAAAAGCGCACAGTGATGACATTACCAGGAGACTGGAGTCCAGTACGGCGAATACAGACTTGGTTCTCGATGAAGCAAATTTTTGTTTTCAGCATAAAAAGAAAAGAGAAAAATTATGTCCTCTGTCGCTGAGGACAAGTGCTTTATTTGTATCCATACTGATTTTTCCTCTCTTCTAAACTAATGCCTCCACAGCCTTTTTTTTTTTCCTCAACACTGTACATCCTTTTGTGTAGTCTCTCTCTACATCCCCTCTTGGATTCACAAACCAAAGACAAAAAAAAAAGGTAACATTGCACCCAGGCTGGCTCCCAGTTTGTGAAAGATGTAAATGCTTCTCTATACTGCTCAACTACTGAAACAAGCCAAAAGTAGATGTTAAACGATGGAAGGGGATGTGACAGAAAAAAAATAGTGTGCTTCTAAGTTTGTGTTGCTCTAAAAATAGTACAACCAACAGAAGGAGGAGGAAGGAGGGTTTTATCTACAGAAACATCTCTCAGGTTGACTTTCATCTCGGCTTCATACGGTTGTTCTGCCTCCATTGCTGTCTGGGTCTGAGACTTGAAGAGTGGAGGATGAGATTAGGATGGAGAATGAGGTGGTGGTGGAGGAGGAGGAGGAGGGGTGAAGGTCAGTCTTCCTGATAAAAAGGACAGCGAGTGGAAAAAAGGACTAAACACTGGGAGGGGTCCCCGGGTGACCTCACTGGTCCGTCCTCGCTTTCTTTGGACCGGCAGCCTTACTGCAAATGCAAAGAAGAAAAGGGCATGAGTGTTGCACGTTTGATACTCCAGTGGCACAGTGTGTGCACAGTGTGAAACATGCACAGTGCTTACGTATCAGGAGAGGTGCCTGGTCTTTTTGGGGCCGGTTTTGCAGAGGCGGCGTCTTTGCCGGATTCTAGAAAAGCAGAACGATTTGTTAAAATATCTCTTTTTATCCAATAATAGTTATTCACAAAAACAGTTGAAAATAACACAAGGCGTAAGAATTGGGAGGGATGAAACCCCCTTTAATGGTCACACATGCAGAGCACACAGCACACAGTGTGTTCTCTGCTTTTAACCCATCCTAGTACCAGGAGTCTAGTACCAGGAGCAGTGGGCGTGAGGGGGGAAGGGGGGTGTCCGGTGCCTTGCTCAAGGGCACCACGGCAGGGCAGGAGGTGAACTGGGACCTCTCCAAGTAACAGTCCACACTCCATATTTAGGGTCTGGTTGGGGAGTTGAACCGGCGACCCTACGGCTCACAGTCCAAGTCCCTACTGACTGAGCCACTGCGGGAGATTTGTGACTCAGGACACCCCAATAAGCCAGCTGAACATTAAAGGGGACCCATTATGCTTATTTTCAGTTTTCTTTAGTATTTTATACCTCTACTTTGACATGCTTTAATGTTGCCGACCATTTCCATGCACACAAACCTATACAACACACTACAGTACAGGGGAGGGAAAGCCCAAAGAGCACAATAGTGGCCAAGACAGTAAACACAAACCGTAACAATGTTTCTTAATAATAATTATAGAATTGTAGAGAATCCATGTATTATAACATATGAGCGAAATAAAACATTAACTACACACTCAAAACTAATATAATCAAACACTAACTACTTAATGGCCCAAACACCAGTATTAAATATAATAAACACAGACACAAAAAACTGTAAATTCTAACGAGTCACTTTATAAGTCCTCCGCCATTCAGTGTATGCAAGTTCTGATACATTTTATTGAGAGCTGCTGCCTCTTTTCAAATATCACAAGTAACTGATTTTTGTAATGGTGCTCACCTTGCAGCCATCGGACTTGGGTGGCGGGGCCGTAGCCCTTCTCGTTACGGGCGGCGATGCGGAAGATGATAGCGGGCTTGGTGGTGTAGTCGATGTGGGCGTTGGAGAGGCTGGACGACTGCACCAAGCAGGAGGGGTTGGGCCCGCAGTACACGCGCATGAAGGCTAGCTGCGCTGGGGTGGAGGCCTTGGCTTCAGCTGTCTGGTTGCTCTGGATGGCCAGGTACACAGAGTACTCGATGATCTTCCCCGACGTCACCGAGGGCGGCTCCCAGGTCAGGTGGGCGCCATCGGGGCTCTGCATAGAGGGACGACGAATGATTACTACTCAGTGCCTGGGAGCACGACTCATGAGAGCAGCTGCTGTTATCATGTGATTCCACAACGAAAAGAGAAAACAACAAGGGGAAGGGCTTCACTGGGGGGTTTACCTTGCTGATTTTGATGGCGCAAGGAGCCCCTGGGAAGCCTGGTAGGCAGGTCTTGAAAGCGGATATCTCTGAGAAAGATCCACGGCCACAAGCGTTGATTCCAGCAACACGAAACTTGTAGGCTGTGCCAGGTTGCAGCTCCATTTTCTTCATTTGGCTGTAGTCTGGCAGGTTGCCAGAGTCATCCTGCAGAACAGAACAGAGATTAGAGATGCTCCCAGCACACAGTCTTCTGAGCAGGAAAGGAGCCTCCTGAAATACTTACATCTCCCTGAGAGTCATCTCCTGGCATATAGAAGTGGGTGACGACCATATTTGTCACTTTAACGATTCCAACATCGAACCACTGGTTGTCTTTCTTTACTACAGCCTTCACCGGGGTTGGCTGTGGGGCTTGTTTCTGTAAGATAACGGAGATACTCGGTTACATAACTCCTCTTCGACCTTAGCTGAACCGGCCAGATGTTGCACAATAACTCACCGATCCCTCGATCCCATTGGCCACATCTGCCAGGGCGGCTGCTGCTTGCAGCTTGGCTGGACTTGCCACAGATACAGATGGAGCAAATGTGCTCGAAGGAGCGAGTGCTGTGGAGGGAAAGGGAACAACAGGGTTCATACACTTTTTCCCCAATGATTTTCAATGACTTCTCCATGACCGTTACCTCATTTCCCATGACCAAAAAACATGACTCTTTCTCAGCGGTACCACTGGAAATGGTTTATTTTAACATGGAACAGGAAAATAAGGTCTGCATATGAAACATGTTTTGCCTATCTAAAACATACTTAGCTTCTACACGCTAAAGCAACTAAACTCTCTCACCAGCAAAAAGCCATTTCACGTTTCGTTACTATACGATACATTATTTATTATCATTATAGTATTACTATTTTGGCGATTAGATAAAATATAAATTATGTTTGATGCAACATTGGTTACATTTCCATGACTTTTCCAAAACTTTGGGAAAAATATTGTTTTCCAGAACTTTTCCAGGGCCTGGAATTAGCACTTAGAATTTCCATGACTATTCCAGGTTTTTAATGAGCGTAGTAGGAACCCTGGAACAAGACAGAAATGGTCCATTTGCTGTAAAAAGAGACGTATTGAGTAACTTTTAGATAAAAAGCACAAGTCTTACTCTCGGCAGTGGCGCGTGGCAGCAGTGAGGCCACAGCACTGGTGACTGCGGCTGCCATCTCATTGTGTCCGTTGCTCTCGACGGAGGGGTCGTTGAGGCTGTCTGCGGGGGCCAGGCCCTCAGTGGGCAGGTTGGCCTCCGCGCTGGCCTGCTGCGCCACGGCTTGAGCCTCCTGCAGCTGCAGCTGCTGCAGCTGCTGCTGCTGCAGGACCAGCGCCGCCAGCTCCTGCTGGGTCAACATGATGGGGATGGTGGTGGGCTGCTGGCTCTCTCCAGAGGCTTCATCTTCATTTGAAAAGAGAGAGAAATATTTTAGAAATCATACTACATAACTCCACTACAACAACGTCATTAGGAACTGAAATAATTGGGGAGGTTGCAGTAGTTACAGAGCTAGAGCAGCTTGTCAGTGTTATTTGTTAGGAGGTATAAGAATACACAAGTCTTTCCATGCCTTCACCCTACGCAGCCCTCGATCTATGAATATGTTGAGTGATCTGACAATGCGGTTGAACTTACTCATTACGGCTTGCTGTGCTGCCTGGAGGACGGCCTGGATGGCGAGCGCCTGGGCTTCTTCAGTGGCAGCTGCCTGAGCAGCGGCCTCTGCTGCTGCAGTCACAGCCAGCTCCTCGTCCGACAGCCCCGTCACCATCAGTGTGGCACCCTGAGCCTCGGCCATCAGCTCCGAGGGCAGATTCAAGGCTGTAGCTGCGGCTGCTTCACCCTGAGAGAACATATTATAGGTCAAACATAATATATCTTTGAAAGCATGGACTTCAACAGAGAATGGTGATTATTACACTATATTTACCTCAGCTTGTGTCTCCATAGCAGACGCTCCTTCTCCAGCAGGTGCAGCTTCTGCTGATGCGGTCTCATCCGTCTGCATGGGCTCCTCTGGGGAGCCGGCTGAGATGGATGAGATCGACTGGAGAAAAACAAAAGAACAAACCAAGATTAGTCACAAAGCGAACAAAAATACATTTAGAAGTTGCTCTCTTGATGAATAGATTAGTGTATAAAATGTCAGAAAACGAAATGTTGGAAAAACGTCCAAGACAGTTTCTCAAAGTCCAAGGTTATACTTTTGAAGGCCTTGTTTGCATCACCCCTAATAGAAAAGTGCATTTCTTACGGGTACAGAGGGTCCGGGAGCGGGTGTGGACTGAGTGACAGTAGTGATGGCCCTGCCCTGGGTGGTGGTGGTGGTGGTGGGGACAGTACTTGTTGCTGCCGTGGTGGGGTCCACTTCCGTGCTGGTGGTACTTTCTGCTCCCTCCTCCGTCTCCTGGCCTGCTCGGAGACACAAAAACATAATGTAAGCTTGACTTCATACCAATACAAAAACATGACATCTATTCCATAACCATATGTGTGGGTTGCCCGTACCTTCGCCTGTCTCCATGGTGCAGGTGGCTGTGGTGGCTGTGTTGGTGGTGCCGGTCTCGTGTGTTTCGCAGGGCGGGTTGGAGCACACTCTCTGGACCGGGGCTCCTTCTGCGCTGCTCTGGTCTCCGCCCATGCTTGAGGTGGCTGTGGACGGGGTGTTGGTGGTCCCGGTCTCGTGTGTTTCGCAGGGCGGGTTGGAGCACACCCTCTGCGCGCTGGAGCTCGTCTGGCCCGTGCTCATGTTGGAGGACGACTGGGTGGATGTGTTGGTGGTACCCGTCACGTGGGTCTCGCAGGGCGGGTTGGAGCACACCCTCTGCGCGCTGGAGCTCGTCTGGCCCGTGCTCATGTTGGAGGACGACTGGGTGGATGTGTTGGTGGTACCCGTCACGTGGGTCTCGCAGGGCGGGTTGGAGCAAACCTTCTGGACTCCCCCCATGCTGCTGGACGCTGTGGTGGCCGTGTTGGTCGTCCCGGTTTCGTGGGTCTCGCACGGCGGGTTGGAGCACATGCGTGGCGTCGACATGTTTGATGAAGCCGTTGTGGCTGTGTTTGTTGTGCCCGTTTCGTGCGTCTCACAGGGCGGGTTGGAGCACACTTGTCCTGCTCCCATCGCAGCGGAGGCGGTGGTGGCCGTGTTGGTGGTGCCAGTCTCATGGGTCTCGCAGGGCGGGTTGGAGCACACGGTGCCTGAGCCATCGCCAGACGCTCCGGCTTCAGAGGAGCTGGGCTGCTCGGAGGTGGGTGAAGCCAGGATGGACACTGGTAGGTCCTGCACTGGCTGAGCTTCAACACCGCTGGGAGTTGTGATCAGAGTCACCTGGGTGGGCTGGTTCTGGGCCGAAGAGACAGTAAAGATAAGTTCAATTAGGAAATTATTATTACAGGGTTCATACACTTTTTCACCAATGATTTTCCATGACCTTTACCTAATTTTCCATGACCCAAAACATTACTCTTCTCAGCGGTACCACTGAAAATGGTTTATTCTAACATGGAACAGGAAAATAAGGTCTGCATATGAAACATGTGGGTCCTATCTAAAACAAATCAAATAGTAGGCTTACTAGCTTCTACACGCTAAAGCCACTAAAATCTCTCACCAGCAAAATACCTCTACAGTTAAAAGACATTTTATGTTTCATTACGATACAGTATTTATTATCATTATAGTATTACTATTTCGGCGATTAGATCAAATATAAATTATATTTGATGCAACTTTAATTACATTTCCATGACTTTTCCAAAACTTTGGGAAAAATATTGTTTTCCAGAACTTTTCAGGGCCTGGAATTTGCATTTTGAATTTCCATGACTTTTCCAGGTTTTTAATGACCGTAAGAACCCTGTTATTAACTATTATCTTAATGTTTTTGTAGCAGTAACTTTGTTAGTAATTTTCTATTATCAGGGTATATGCAGGAATCCTGAAGTCAAATTTAAGACCTTTTTTAAGACCCTTTCCATACATTTTAAGACCTCATCGCAACTTTGAGTTCTAGCCGGTTACATTGGCGACACACTTTACCTCACATTGACTATATTGATTGTAAGAGGGCAAAACTAAACAGAGTGCAGACAGACTACTGAAGCCTCCTCTCCACATGGACTTCAACCTCTCTGTGAAGGTCAGGTTTAATGCAGTATGCTGCTTTGTTGCTTTGTTGCTTCTGTACTCTGTGCTCTTTCATTCCAGTAAAACTCCTCAGAAACCATTAGAAACCAGTATTTGACCAATAAACAAAACAATTGACAAAACTTTGAACTATGAAATATGTTAAACTTTGGTGAGCTTCAGCGGGGTAATGCCATATAGGAGCTCCCTCCCACACTGTCCGGGGCTAAGCCCTGGCACATAGGACGATGCTCTGACGTCATCACCCTCACACATTTGTCATATGTTTAAAAAAAAAGGATATATATGTTATGACTTTTCTCGTTCTTAATATAGACTATATTAGGGTCTATATGTGTTGACTTTACTTTAAAATAGCAGATCTCTGTGACCGTATATAGTTTGGCTTAGACCCCGGCCCCACGAGGACGGTAAAACGCATACACAAGCGCAAAAAGGTCTTCCGTTCACACGCATTCGATTCATCGACGTGTCCGTTCACAGTAGACCGCTGGAAATGCTGGAAACGATGTAGTATATATGTGAGGCCTGTAAGTGGCGCTGCTGCTGCTCGAAATACACCAAAAGCAGCAAAGAAGACCCCGGAGCATGGTTGCCATGGTTGCCCTTCTGTTTATTCTCTGCGGTGGACGACGTGTTCTCCTGCTGTATCTCTCCGGTAGTCCACAGCAGATGGAAAAACACCCAACTCTCCGCCTCTTCCAAGGAACGAGGGGGCCGTACGGCAGTTTCCGTAAAAAAAAAATTTCGGCCGGTCAACATGTCCGTTAAAGTTTAAATCCTCCGTACAGAATTAGAAAAGTGCCGGTCAGAGGTCTTCCTTGTTATTTATTGAGCTTTAAAACAAATTGATAACGACTCTGTTCTCTGTATAATAATATAAGAATATTTAATAAACGGCGCCTGCCTCTCTTTTCCTCCCCCTCTTCTGACAGCCCAGCAGCAGCAGGAGACGCGGGGAGAGGGAGGCGGGCTATTTCATCGTTATCAGAAAATGATCATATACTAGGGCTTACACACGGAGCCGTTGGACCCCCAGAGCGTTGCGTATGCCGGTCTACCCACCTTGGGACCAGTTACCGTAGTCGTTCAGTTCCCCCCCCCCCCCCCAGAGCGGAGCAAGGCAACGAAACTTAAAATAATAAGCAGCATTTTACGGCGCGCTATGCATGGGGCCGCCTTGGGGGGTTTCCCGACATGTCGTTTCAGTAAATTAAAGAGTGTTTCATGTTGTCGTTGCTGTGAACCTTCTTAATACCTTGGAAAATGCAGTTTAATACTTTTTAATAGCCTTAATTTTCGCTAAATTGATTTATCAACTTTTAATACTTTTTAAGACCCCGCGGACACCCTGATTATGAATAAGCATAAACTCCCTAACCTTCAGTTATTTTGTATTCTAATATAGTTACAAGGGCTGCAATATTAATTGAAATGTTGGACTATTGTAATATCCAAATCGCAGCTCAATATTTGCCAAATGCAACATTTCTAAAAACAGACTTCGCCTGAAGAAAAAAAGACATGCAGATTCTTACCTGCACCGTCATGGTGGAGGAAGAGAGGGTGGTGGCAGAGGTCATGCTGGTCTGAGCGGCTGACACAGTTATGGACGCCGGGCTGATGACCTGGCTAGACAGGGTGGCGATGGTTCCCAGTGTGGTGATGGGGGTAACCAGAGAGGCATTGGAGCTGTCTGCAACGGCTCCTGCCAGGCTGGAGGAGACGGTACCGGTGACTGTCCCAAAAGTGGTGACACCTGGAAGGGAAATAAGTGGTTTTATTAGGCATGTGATCTCTCCTGCCTTATTGTAGGAGAGACAGGAGCTTTAAAACACAGACAAACAGACTCAAAAACGGTTTCTACCCCTGGCCCACAAGGCTACAGTCCTAAGTACAATACTCTTTTAAATACCTAACTCGTATGCACTTTATAATGCATGTATATGCAGTAAGTAAGAAAAACTTTATTTATATAGCACCCTTCTCAACATGGATGTACAAAGTGCTTTACAGTATAGTACACAGGACACAATTCAATTACAACTATAACATGTAGAATAAAAGACATAAAACAGCAGCAGGTAATACATGGGATAAAACACCAATACAAAAATATATGCAGGAATCCTGAAGTCAAATGTAAAACCTTTTAAGACCTTTTTTAAGACCCTTCCCATACATTTTAAGACCTCATCGCCACTTTGAGTTTTAACCGGTTACCTTGGCGACACACTTTACCTCACATTGACTATACACAGTATTGATTGTCCTTCCTCCTTATCTTCCAACCATTTGGACGCAAACTTGCATTTCCCCATAACGATGTTGTTTAGCAACCGGCGTAAACGGACCTTCGCACGCTATCAATCAGAGAGCGTGCGATGTCCTGTTCAGATGACGTCCAATCCAACGGGACGCCATAAATAAACAGAATCACACTACACACCTACGCAATGATTACATTCAGGCAGACTGTAGAATACAACCTCTTTGGACAATTTATATACTTATTGAAAACAAGCTACAAAATGTAACACCTTGGAAAACGCTGTGTAATACTTTTGAATAGCCTTCATTTTCGCTAAATTGATTTATCAACTTTTAATACTTTGTAAGACCCCGCGGACACCCTGTATAATGATTTTTAATGCACTTCATAGCTGTTGATGCCATTGTCCTTGAGTATGCAGTGTTTCCTCTATATACAAATAGCGGCAGCGCTGCTAGGGGGGCGCCAGCCAGGTACCCAACAAAAACATTTTTTTAAATTAAAATAATAATAAGTGGCGAGTCGACCCTTTTTCATTTTTGATTGTTTGTTATGTGGATTCGTAGTATTTGTGATACTGTATGTTCAATAAAGGTGTATTTTTGCTAAATCTTGAGACATTGCCACTGTATGTACCGGCAGGGCCGATTTTGGGCATAGGGGCGCCATATCGGGGGGGGGGGGGGGGGGGGGGGGGGGATGCGCTGGTAGCTCTGGGAGGGGAACAAACATTTTTGACCTTTGGCGCTCATCCTAATTTTTGCCTTGATGTAACAACATTCATAATTAAGTAAAGGTAACACCCTTTTCACCCCGGTTACACTTTTCATTTGCCCTGTACGATGGGCGCTGTAAGGGATGAAAGTGGGGGATGTTGGCTTATCAGGCGCCCGCAGCTCCCAGCCAAAGTGCGAGCGTGGGATCGAGAGAGAGGGCGCACCGGGACCGGCGCTGTTGTTATTAGAATCTGGTGCTAGCTGCTCTAACGGATATAAGAAGGAGATGTTTCTACAACCAGGGTGGAGGAGAGCTCTCCTGTCCGACTGAGAGGCTCAGTCAGGTAAAGGACTCTGAGTGTTTAGAAAGTTAATTTTAGTCTAAGTTATCTCAGTGGGTCTCAAACAAATGTGTTTACAAATTATGTAAACACATATTTCCAAGGCACTCCTTTATAATTATCAGAATAAATAAAAACAGGTTTGAAATCATTCCAATGTATACTATAGGACAGTAAACCAAAAATATCGTTTAAAGTTGGAGAGAATGTTAACTAGGTAAAATAAGATATGAATGAACAACAAAAGTTAAATAAGTTATATTTATGTGTTATTGGCTATGGTAGGTTATTGGTTATGTTCACATACTAATTGATTATTATAATGTAAACCGATCTTTTTCATATGGGTGTTTTAGAGTTGTACCCTCTAGATCAGCATTTTACTTTAAAATGTTAAAAAAAAATCTTCCCGGAGGGGCATACCTCCGGACCCCCCTAGAAGATGTGACGTCCACCCCCCAATTCAAACCTCTTCATACAATACTGAATACATTTGAAGCCATTTTGACGTATATTACCTATGTCAATACGTTTTTGTTTTTGTAGTGTATTTGTCTTTTGTAGAGATTTTTCATTTATTCTTTATATATGAAATCTCGCCAAAGGGCAGCAAATTGTCTAGAACCGACCCTGGTACTAGGCCTCAAGAGCCTTTCTTGTGCTGGCAGACACAGAAACAAAATTGGCGGGGCGCACTTCGCACGCACAAAAAAAAATTCCATGCGCTCCGCGCTCACATTATGCTGAGCCCGCGTGCCTTAGCACCGCTGCTACGACTCCATCCTAGGGGAAACACTGGTAGGGATGGGTATCGTAAAGGTTTTAACGGTACTACTACTTTTATCGATACCGCTTAGCGGTCCGGTCTTTTATCTGTACTTTTGGAAAAAAAAATAAGGTAAACTAACTAAACAAATTGTGAACAAAACTAACAAAATAAATAACTCAGTTACCTCTAATCATTAACCCATGTTTGTATAATGTAGTTAACTCCGTGTGTTGCTGCTAGCATACATACCTGACGTGGAAACGTTACTCGTGGATGGGGCTACAGAGCTGCTAGAAAGACATTCGAACCCGGTGCATTCCTCCGTCTGAATGTGGTGCACTTTTGCTAAATGTTTCAACAAATTGCTCGTGTTACCGCCCTTACATGCTAAACTCTTATTGCACTTTAGGCGGGTAAAGTTTAACCACACCTCGGAGCGCGTTCTCTCCGCCGTCTCCTCCATGTGTGTGTGTGTGTGTGTGTGTGTGTGTGTTGCTGCATGTAGCAGTGGCGTGTGTGTAAACTGCCCCGCCCCCTCGCAAGCAGGCGGGGGAGAGAGATCGAAAATACTAAAAATAATCATAGAAGCATTTTTGCAGTCTTTTTGCATATTAGAAACGGAGGTGGCGAAACTAAAACTGCAATATAATGTTTGTGTAGCAATAATACATATGACACATATTTTTTACATGTCTCCAGTACCGATAAAAAAGACCGCTAACGTCGGAGCTTATCGGAACCACGGTCTTTAATAATTCCGCCCCGGGGCCCGTTTAATACCGGGGCTCGGTACAAATCCCTAAACACTGGTATGTATCCCCCCTGTATGATGGTTTACCTTTATCTGCCCTACTGGGGGGTTTTATGTTTGTCTGTTTTTGTCTAAGGCACACTGTCACAGGGTTGCACTCCAAAAAATCTCATTATATATTTTTGCACAATGACAATAAAGGCTTTCTATTCTGTTCTTTCCGAGAATAAATTGAATTTTTTTTTTTACAAGAAAAAAGTATTCTTACCTGTCGTCCTATTAACAACCAGAGTGGTCACATTGGGCTTAACAGAAGACATGGTCACTGGCGTCACAAGTCGAACACCACCGACTGTGCTCATAGGCACAGTGCGCAGGATAGTGCCAGGTTGTCCATGAGCACCCTTCAGGACGACCTAAAGACACACAGTTCAGGATTAGTCACCTCAGGTGCAACATACATGGGCAGAACGACAAAGTTAATCTATATAGAGATATCTTTAACTGCTCAATCAGAGTCAGTGTACCTGTGTGAGTCCCTGTTGTCCGGCAGTGGTGAGTTTGGGCACTGTAGTGATGAATTTACTGGGACTTCCTGTACTCATCACTTTGGTGGTGAGGATCGTGATTGGCGTCTTCATGCCTCCACTGCTTGTCACACCTGAAGGGACGAAAGCATGATTGTAAATACATTTTCATTCAAGACACACACAAAACAAAGTTAGCTAATTGACACCTGCAAATAATTCAGATGTTTGTTTCAAAAGGTTATGGCAATTGCAGAAACAATGTGTAAAAAATTAAGACAACATCATCATTACTTTTCTTTATCCAGGCGTTGACCTGGTTGAAACTCAAGTTTTTGAATTTCTGTTCTCTGTTGTGATATGTAGTAACTGAAAATCAAACTTGCGTGAGTTTAGACCTGCAGCTCCAGACTGGCTCATGATTGCAGACATGGGGATGGTCTTAATGATGGTGGTGCCCTGCTTTGTGGTGTTAGGAGAGACCCCGCTGATGTTGAGGATCGTGGGCTTGTGTCCAGTGCCTCCTGCCTGGGAGGTCGTGATGATGGTTGTGGGCTTACCATCTGCGGAGGTCACCAGCTTAAGGATGGTGCCGGCTGGGAGGGGACCCTTTGACTGAGGAGAGAGAGAGCCACATGTTATGAGGATCAATGTGGAGAAGGACATCTGGTGTTGTCTCAGGAGTTTTAAGGAGTTCTACCTCCTGTGTGTTTTCCTGATTTTGTGCACATATCTGACCTGTAGGAGCTGTGTGAGAGGGTTATTGGAAGCCTGGCCTGTGATAGATGTCTGCACTGGCTTGGTTTGTACCACAGACATCATCTTGCCAAGGTTCGAGATCTGCAGACAAAGGAGGAAAGCCCAAGTCATTATTCATGTGAAAACATGAATTGCACAGGGACTTCAGTTTTAGCTCAACAAATCATTACAACTATAACTGACCATAGATCATGCAGATTGCTAACACTATGCTTCCCAATGACTTAGTCACTGTAGGACGGACTTCACTCACTCCCCCCATGGGTCAAGCTCAATGAACAACAAATACAAGTGTGAAGAGGCCATTTACAGAACACATGATTTACAGCGTGGATGATGTTCCAGTATTACATTGTGATAAAGAAAATGCTATCTTACCAGAGTGCCACTGCCGCCCATGGTGAGGGGACTTTTGACCAGGGTGATGGTCTTGGTAACTCCTCCCACCACTGTAGTAACCACCTGGGCCTGCTGGGCCACAGTGACTGCTCCAGACTTATGCACAGTGATGATGGGTCTGGTGTTGGTGGGAGAGGAACCAGTAGCTGTTCCCACCTGGGCCGCAGCGGTCTTCAGCATCCGGGTGGCTGGGTTACTGACCTACAAGAACAAAAATACTTATGAGAACTGATCCGTGACGGACAGAATGCACTTAATGTCGGACCATTTAGTGAGGACTTTACCATGAGTGGAGAAGCCATTTTCATTGTGGTTGTACCAGGGGACATGGCTACAGTTTTGAGAATGGTGGCCCCGGCAGGAACATTGAGGAGAGTGCCACCAGAGGGCGGGATCTTCTGTGTTGCTGCAGCTGCAGCAGCTAAAGCTGCCATGCCACTCATCTGAGGGCTACTTCCAATTGGCTGAAAAAAAAGACGATACAACATGTTTTGGACACATTTCTTCATTAAGGATGATATATTTCAAGATAAAAATACAGGAGAAATTGTTCTTACCGATCCTTGGGTGGTCTGGGCAGGCATGACCATCCTTACACCAGGCGGGAGGGATGTCAGAGTGACGGGGGATTTCCCGGGCTGGCTGGGGCGGACTGTGACAATAGATGTGCCAGTGCCAGACTGTTGAGCCGCAACCTTCAAGATGGCTGAAACACAAGGGGACGGATGATTAGACTTCTTTGCACTTGTTGGTGTGGCAAAGACAGTGAATATGGCTGAGTTTGAAACATGGAATTGTTGTTCACTAGTGAAGTACCTGTCTGGGGGAGATTCTGAGCAGAAGGAGCTGCAACAGCCAGTGCGGGGCCCTTCGGAGAGTTCAGAGGCTGCACGGGGCTGGAAATCATAGCTGCAGAGGCTGTAGCTGGAGTTGCTGGGATGTCGTACTTCTGCAGCTGCAGTAAGTAGGTGTCAGCGGTTGAGACGGCGCCCCAGCTGACCTCGAGAGAGTTTGTGTTGGCACGGACTAGCTGCACCCTGGCAGGAGCATGTGGCCGCTCTGTGGAGGAAGAAAGGTTTAACAACAATGATACTTTCACTACCTGAGCCGAGGAAGTGCCTCTTAGTATAAACTATGTTACAGCACACATACCAGTTTCCAGGTACCAGAGGTCTTTACAACAGACTTGGTTGTTCCAAGCTTTGCGATAACCGTCGCGGCCACTCCAGACGTAGAGTCGGGAATTGATGGCCACGGCACAGTGGCCGGCACGGGCCCTAGGGATGTTGTCTTCAAGAGTATCCATCAACACGGTCTCCCAACAATTGGAGTCTGCAGACACACACATAAAGATTAGTGAAGCCCCTTACACTCAAAATATACTTTTTTTTTTTTATAAACACAGGTTATAGGTTATACAAACCTAGATTTAGGCAGGCGAGAGTGTTTGTGCACTTCCACTCCTTCTCGTGTGTGGCCACTTTAACGTCATCCATTACCAATGGAACCCATCCTCCAAAAACATACATCCTGCAAAAAACGAAATGAAATCAGTGAGATGCAGCTCCCAAAAAGCATATTCTGTTCTTCTGGGAACTCAAATAGGATCGAAGAAAATGTTCAATGTTATTGCTAAGGTCCAGCAGTATTCTCACTTGTTTGTGATGGTGGTGGCAGAGTGAAGACTTCTGGGTAGCGGTGCTGTCCCGTTTACTGATGGTTTGTTCCATGTCAGGGTATCTGAAGACAATGATGAGCAGTAGGATATTATATAAAAGGCAGTGTGAAAGGCGAGTGTTTTGAAACGCAACCAGTTAACCGCAGCTATGGGTAATTCTCCTCGTCAAACATTCAACTGTTTATCCTCTCTAAAGTGTGGCCTCTTTTCCTCTGTTCGACTTTAAATTGCAGCACACTCTCCGAGTGGCACCGGCTAGGGCATGTTTTTGTTGTCCTTTTTCTATTCACACATTTACAAACCTACCGATATCAAGTGTCCACAGATCTCCAAGGCGACAACCACTCATGCCTCCGTAGATTATCAGGCGAGATTTCCTGCTTGTCTTTTCGGTGTAGACCACAGCAGTGTGGCTCTCACGTGGAGGAGGCAGGACTCCGTATGTGATCGGAATATCCCATCCAACCACACTGGATCCCGCACGCAGCTCAAGTGTATACAGATCATTTAGGTATCTGAGGAAGAAAAAAAACAGACAGAAGTTACGCTTATGTTGCTTGTGGAAGTAAAATATCAAGCATTGTGTGGAGGAAAAAAAGCCTGCCGGAGAACAACATCTGTACCTGGGAATGTTGTTTTTTGGGTCCTCGCTGTCATTGGCAAGTCCACCAAACAGGTAGCATTTATTGCCAACCAGGGAAAAACTGTGGCCCAGACGAGGACAAGGAGGGGGGCCATTCTTCGGGTTTTTCGCTTTCAACTTTTTCCATTCCCATCTGCTGGCCTGTTGTGAACAACAATGTTCATAACAACATTAAGCAATAGAAAAGATCATAGCAGAAGCAGTTACAAACACAAGCTGACCATCTTTCTTTTTCTGAGAATATGATAAAAAAAGGTTCTGTCAAAACTAAGACTTAACCTGAAACCTAGCCTTATTAAATGTTGCATTTATTTATTAATTCCTATTTTAATGTAATAACTGTACAGTCCACTTCCAAGTTGCTCATAATCCATCCTGACTCTTGTTGACAACTTGATAGGGGCATACCTACTTTATGTCAAAACCAAAAACAGAGAATATTTAAAGTGTAAATTTCTGCAGTATACACAAAGTGAAGTTTTTGACAGGAGGACAATAAAGACGCATTGTGGCACATTGCACTGACAGAACAACTAGCTTCTGATTAGCGTCACGTTTAATAAACACACATTTACATTTAGGTCGCCCCTCCCCTGTCAAAACATGATTTCCCCAAAGCTTTAAAAAGCAGCTTCAGATTGGTTATCTTATTATTCAGTTGATGGAGCTTGGTGAAACCACTGTATTTGATTAACAAGTTTTCTAAATCCATTCAAAATGTTTTGAGGGAAAAAAAGGAAATCACGATGCATCTAAGAAACATTTGCACTGCATTAGCAATTCAATGTCATTATCTGGAGTGCAGTGTGAAATAAAAGACTCAATGGGACCCAAAAAACTATTAACAACACCCAGTTTGAATTTGATAAATCAGGATAAGGGCTCAATGGCCTACCATAAAATGTAATTTACTAAACTGCATGCAGCCCATAAATATCCACAGCCACAACAAGTACAACTTAAAAAGATAGATTTACTTTGTTCGGCTGTTACTGTGCTTAAGTAAAAATAAATAATCACATAATAATGAAACTATAACTTTGTATCACTTAATTTAGAAACATTGCATTATCCTAATGCACACATTTAATAGAAACATGGAGATATATTTGTATAGATAGATAGATTACCTGAAGTTCATAGAGATCGTTGCTGTACTTTCCATACTCCACCATTCCACCAAACACCAGCAATCGTGTGCCATCACATACAAAACCATATGCAGCACAGCCGGGGGGAATATCACCACGGACCGCTGGGATAAACCACTGGTTTGTTGCTAGAAAATAAAACACAATGATGATTCAGTTGAGGCTTACTCATATCAATCCATTTAAACTATAACCAAGGTTTGTTATTGTCTAAACAAGGCTGTGAAAAACCTTACTATTACAACTCTCTTGTAATTATTAGTACATAAACCAACAAATGTATTTAAGGATGGGGATGAAAAAAACATGTTTTTATTAAATGTGTCTGTCCTTATTGGTTTATGTACAGGAAATTGGGGCATAGGATATAGTTAAACCAACCAGCATCATCCATTTTATTTTAGCCCGCCTTTTTTAACGTACAATAGCACCTTTCTCCAGCAGAGGGGGCCAAATGTAATCAGAAACGGGCTTATTTGGCCTGCTGAGGCTTGTACTCTACTTAGTTCTGCACATCACGAATCGATCTTTAGAAATAAAATAGAATGTTTTTTTAGGCAGAAGCTAAATACTAAAATGCATTGTTTACCATTTCACATCTGAAGATTTGATAAGTAAACATCATGCTCGCTGCCAACAGTCATCAGTAAATTTATACATTCAAAAGTTATTGTCTTACCAGTGTTGTAAACATGCAATTCATCCACTATTCCTTCGTTTCCACCACCGAAGACAACCATAAGCTCCTTTATGGCCACAGCTCTGTGTCCATGCCTGGGCCGGGGAACGGGACCGGACCATCCGAGGACCCGCTTCCACCGCGGCTGCAGAACCGACGGCGTGGAGCCAGGGGCAGACATGATTTCTGTCGGAAACATTAATAAAATAAAATAAAAAATTCTTGCCTGATGAAATGCTCCTGGTTGTACAAAGTTATCAACTGTAGAAACTCATCAGCAGGATGGAGCCGCACACTGTGGCTCACTTCTAAAAGCAGTGTGCCCCAAGCTCTAGTTAATGAACACATTCATTCATTAATAAAAACAAATGCGTAGTAAGAGCTTTCCAACTTGTACTGATTAAAACCCCTTCATATAGACGTGGAGTTGCAGTTGTGCAAAAAGAAATACAAGGAAATGTTAATACACCCAAGTTGTGTTGTCTTCTAAACCATTTAATTCAATCCATGGAAGCAGCCATCTTGTAACCAAACAAACCCCCGCTAACACCGCTGCCAGTCTGAGAAATGGCGGAAGCGAATGAAAAGGAGAAATAGCTAGCCAACTACAACAACGAAGGAACACAATAAATTGAAAACAAATCCACTACAGTGATAGCGGTTGAAAAGAGGAAAACAATGCACATTTGCAGCACACACTTAATCCACAGTTAGAAACGTTAGCAAGAGTCGGCTATTTTCATGCTTCTCTGGGAGTCGCCATCTTGTAGCTAACTAGCTTAGCGTTATCTGCAATCCCTTTAACGTACTTATTAACACTATAACTATATAAAACCTCAATATGAACAGTTGCACCAATTTGGTACACACATCCCTACAACCCCGTATATAAACTTCTTAAAATATACTTAAAATGTAAGCCAAATCGGGATAGTCAAATGAATGCTAACATTAGCTGAATTCCGTTAGCACAAGCAGCTAGTTGCTCAAACTCATTAGCACAAGCTAACAGCGTTAGCATCTGTCAAAGCGTCGCGCTATTTCACAATTAAATGCAATGCAATAACGTTTAATTCTGACATGCATATTTTACCTGATATAAATTGAGTTGCAACAACGCCCGTTGAACACAGCTAAACGGAGATAAACTGCATAAAGGGAGTGTTATTATGTTTCATGCCGTCTCTGGAAGCAGCCATCTTTTCGACACTCGGCCTACTTCTACAGCTCCCACAAGAAAAATGGCCGGGCGGTAAACCACAACAAAACACAACAAACCCCAAAAAAGGCGCAAATATTTCAGATTATTACTCACTTATATCGATGCAGTAGTAGCAAAAACACGGGTTTGTGGTCTAATCTTGCGGCAATAATCCAAATTCATTCGATTTGTGGAGAAGTATTTCCTCTCATGCCTGCCTGGAAGCTGCCATCTTCTTGACAACCAGAGGCGGAGGAAAATGGTAGAGAGCTGGCGTCACCCAAAGTAAACATGGCGACTGAGACCCGCTCGCTAACCATTTCCGACAGAAACGCCTTTTAGATTTGATGGTAAGCCATCGTGAATAGACGAAGGGTGCTTAGTATAATGAGGTTTTGTACAGGACACTGAGAATACATATAAAGTTAACAGAAGAAAGTTTCAGGAAATTACAACAAGTTAGCGCTTGGCTTATTGTCCCTTACTAAAGATGGCGACATCCGCCCAGAAACCGCTTTATTTTCCTATTGTAGGGAATGCTGATTTTATTCCACCCTGAATCTGCTTAGAGGGGGCTAGAATACACAAAAATAGTGTTAAAACGGTGGGTAATTTACAAATTTAGCGCTCAAATGTACTACATTTGCCACGCCCACACACAACATTAGTTATCTTTATAAATCCATGAAGTGCGCCCTCTACTGATAAAAGTACTGTATTACTATTGACATCAAATACTTCACCCTTTATTTACAAAACAGTAAACAATGTATTCAGCCATATTTCTCTGATGAACTCTCACTGAATGAAAAATAATAGAAAATGCTCCAAAATGTGGATATTTTGAAACATTATTAAACTTCTCAGTCTATTTTTGCTATTGAAAATAGATTAATTTGTGTGTTTGTCAGGAAAGTTATCGTTTGTTGACAATATACCCTGCATTTATTTAGAAAATATGGTTCTTGTATAAATAGAGGATAACCAAAAGGCACAATATATTTTAGCTTTCAATAAATTAGAAACCCTATTGTACAATGGGGATGTGGTTTTACATTTACCAACTGCATTTCACTGGAAAGAGTAGCCTGTAGCCTTTTTTTTTACAACACCTTAAGCTAAATCTGAATTAACATTTATATTACATAGCCCATTGTAATTCCAGTGCTTTTGTTAGAGTCACGACTTGAAGATCTAGTAACATTGCACAAAGCACGAATTTGCATATTTACTATGTTCAGAATCAAAATCCTTTGTTAGTTCCACAGCGGGGAAATGTACAGTGTTACAGCAAAAAGTGGCATAGCAGATAAAATAAAAAATCCATACAGAATAAGCACAATTATTATTATAGAGAAGAAAAGCACACATTAGTTATAAAGACAAATAAGTAGGTAAGTACATGGCTAAAAATGATGAGCAGATAATGTTGTGTGAAGTTTTCGAATTTTGGAAAAGGCAAAATCATATTATTTAATTACATTTTTCTATAAATGCATATCATTGGCTTTGTTCACAGTTTACAATGAGGTTGGATTCATGTTTGATCATTCTCTAACTCATATATGTATGATATGAAATATTGTTGTCTCATTGACATTTTTTATTTTGCCTGAAAATCATATGTAAGCAATAAAACAAGGGGAAGAAGGGGTTTGTGTTTTTTGATGATATAGTTTGCTGTCCTTTACTGGAATTTCAATGAGCGAGTCATAGAGTAAGAACCATAATAAGAACTTGAAGGAGTCACGAGAAGACTTGTTCTGTCTGTTCAAAGCTATGCTCAGGTTAAAGATGCGTAAATCTGTGTTCACCAAACTTCATGTAAGAATCCTAACTGTATATCTTGTTATAGAAGCAGCAAAGCTAATGAGAGTCGGTGAGATGTAACTCAAACACAGTCTGTAGACGCCCACAAAACCTGAGATGACCTCTAATCACCTGTCAATCAAAATCACCTGCATGCATGGCCGTGGGAATTTTTGCAGAATTTTATTTTTCTTGTCTATTTAAAAAAAAAAAAACTGAAAAGGTCAATGAACGAATTAAGACGTGTCTACTTTAAAATTGCATTAGTTAAGAGTGCAGCCAGTCCTGGCGCCTGTTAACACCCACCTAACACACATTTGATCTGTTTTTGCATTGCTTTATGTGATACTCATACAAAGTACAATATCTCAAACATAACATGTAGTTCGATACATTAAGGTGCCTCTCAATGACAGAGAAGCAGGCAAATCTATATGTAGATGCTTTGTAGGATGATATATATATATTTTGTAATGTTTTGTCTGTAACCTCGCTGATGTCTATCTTGGCCAGGACTTTCTTGTAAAATAGCTCAATGAGACTTTCCCCTGGGTATATCCAGGTTAAATAAAGAAATACAATAAAATGTGTCACTCTTTGATAACATGCTGTTCATGATTTCTCGTGTGCCAAGAGTCAAGGTGAGCCCTAATGCAGCGGCTCAGATCTAATCTAAGGACGTGCCCTCCTAATGAGAGACCACATAGCCAATATATTTACCTATTGTCATTCATTCATATATATTTCAAAAAGGCATACAGGTTTATAAAGTAGAAACTGTTAAGATAATACAAATAATAACAATAGACAATCTTTCTACAGAAAACTAATTTGGAAATCCATAAAAAACTTCCATTAAAAGAGTTATTATTGACCGTTGAACAGTCTTCTACCCTAAATCATTTGAAATGATTATCAACCTTGAAGTATAGCCTCAGTTGCAGCACCATGGCTGCTGGTGTGGCCGCCCGGGTCGGTTAATCTTATTTTATTACTGCCATCTTTCAAAAATAAAGGAGGCAATTTGCATAATTCCCTGTGCACTTTTTGCATTACCTATCTAATTTAGATACTTGATGCACATTTGCTTTGGCAGAAACCTGTTTGGCTGTTCGTAATGCAATGTAAGATGGTATTTGGCACCTAACATACTGTATGTTTGAAACTGTAGAGGAAGTGCATCCTTTTATAGAAGGCTCTAATTCAATAAAAGAAGATGTTAACAATGGGGTAAGCCTTTGATGATCTCTTCCAGGGACAGATCATCCGTGCTTACGCAATCAGAAAGACGGTAAATTTCAGGACAGACTGGATGTGATTAGAAGATTAACAGTTTAAAAAACAAAAAGTACAATTGCACCAGCTGGTCGCGGAGGTCACTTAATGAAACTTAAATGTGTCCTAATTAACTGTATAGGACTGCTTTTGTTCTAAGAAAGTGCCAAGATAAGAGCAGGATACCGTTGATTACGTCCGGGAATTTTGGTTTTGGCCACTATTGTATACACTGTGCGTTACTGTGAATGATAGTGTTTTTTATAGTCCTCTAATCCCAATTTCCAAAGTCCGGTGTTTTGTTAAATTAATCAAGCAATTCATTATTCAATCATTTAATTTGTTAATTTATGTCACGCAACACTATAAATTACTTCCCAGTCAACACTACTGGACTGCTATAGTCATAGTGCTGTAGACGGTGACCTGACCCTCACATGAAAAGGTCTTTTTGACTTTTCTTTTTAACCTTCAGGCAAACATGAAGCACGGCCGTGATGTGGAGCTTCCGGAGGATCTCTGGATCCCCATCCCTCTTGTGTCCTGCGTGGGCTTAAATATTTGTCCTTTGCAAACAAATATGTTATCCTCGGACCACTAGCATGCAAAATTGAAGGTTCTATTGCAACGCTTGGTGGTAAGAGAAACTTTAAAAACACATATTTAAGTTATAGAGTTTTAATGAGTTTTATAATTTGTGCTGTATATCGTTCCAGGTATGGTGAGTCTGTGGTCTCTCGCTGTGGTAGCGTTTGAAAGATGGCTGGTCATCTGCAAGCCACTTGGTCACTTTATTTTCAAGCCTGACCATGCTTTAGCTTGCTGTGCATTCACCTGGGTGTTTGCACTGATTGCTTCCGCCCCTCCCCGGCCCATTTTCGGAGGGAGCAGGTAAGCATCAAAAACCAACATTTAACAACTTTAACACTTAAACATTGGGAATCTTGGACGTACACTCAATGCTCTTGTGGTTCTCTCTCTCCAGGTACACCCCAGAGGGCCTACAGTGCTCTTGTGGTCCAGACTGGTACACCACAAACAACAAATACAACAATGAATCCTACGTCATGTTTCTCTTTGGATTCTGCTTTGCTGTGCCCTTAGCAACAATTGTCCTCTGCTACTCTCAGCTCCTCATTACACTGAAAATGGTGAGGAAAAGTTAGAAGACTGAGAACAGAATTTAGGAATGTTTTTTTTCTAATGACATCTTAATGCTGCTCAGGAACTTCATTTTTCGTCCCATGATGCCTTGAATTCTTGTTTTTTCCAATGCCTCCATGGTGAACTCCAAAAACTGAGAAAAGTTGAGGAATTTAACTAAACAGTGAATGCGCTTAAATTAGAATATCAGTTTACAAATATCAATTAACTTGCGCAATCTAATCCGAGTCTCATTTATCTAGGTGGTAGTCTCACTAATTTCCTACATTCAATATTTTGCAAAGCTATTATATCTAATACACAGAACCGGTTTTGTTATTAGAACAAACTCGGCCCCGATTTACAATTCAATAAAAGGGTCTTGATTCTTTGTTCACCTTGGAGGCATGCAGGAAAACATATTCCCTAAGAATTCAAGGTAACAGGGTGAGCAGTTCCTATACAAATGACCATTCCGTTATAACTGCATCTCCTGTGTGATTAAATTATCTGGTGCAAGGATCACTAAACACGAAGAGCTCAGAAGACATGACAGTCACTTCTTTTCCTCAACAGGCAGTGAAGGCCAGGCAGAGTCTGCCTCCATCCAGTAGGCCGAGCGGGAGGTGACCAGGATGGTGGTCATCATGGTGTTTGGCTTCCTGGTGTGCTGGTTGCCTTGCGCCTCCTTTGCCCTCTGGGTTGTGAACAACCGTGGGCAAACCTTCGACCTGAGATTAGATTCTGTACCTTCTGTCTTTTCTAAATCCTCTGCAATCTACAACCCGGTCATCTATGTTCTCCTCAACAAGCAGGTTAGTTTGATGCATCTGTCTTATTGAAATCATATTACTTCTATGGAGTTAATGGTGTTTTTTTTAAATAGTTTTTTTAAATATTTGTATTGGAGACACTTAGAAAATACATTTGGTAGATTGATAGGTTAGATTGAATAGTTCAAAGCTATAGCCATGCATAGATGATCTTCACTTGAAGGCGTACAATATTTAAACCACAATTATAACCAAAACAGACCATGTAGCCAAAATGTAAGAATGTTGTGGTGTTTTTTTTTTTTTAAATGTGGATTTCCTTTGATGTTTCACAGTTCCGGACATGCATGATGAAGATGCTTGGGATGGGTGGAGGTGATGATGATGAGTCGTCATAAACTATGTCAGTCACAGAAGTCTCCAAAGTTGGGCCTGCTTAATCTGAACATCACAACTTATCTGCCACAAATGGCTGAACTGTAAATAATGGTAAATGTATGTGTGTCTTGGTCACATGAATATATATAAATATGAAATGCTTCAACTCATATAATAAAGAAATAATACATATTCTGCAAAGTGGAAACATTCAAACAGAGTATGATACTGGTTTGAAGTTTTGTAAGGCCTTTACACACCGCAACAAGAGGCTGTAAAATAAGCTGTGTTGTTAAAGTAACTCATAGTTTACTGACATATTCAAAAAGGCAGTAAAGATATTTTATGATGTCAAGTTCCTACAAAACCCCTAGTTTTTTTACCCAAAAATTGCTGCATAGGTGACCGATCATTTGTGGTCTGGTTGCTGTTATGTTGGATTATGTTGCATTTGAATCTCTGGTACCAATTTACAATAAGACTACCCTTATAAAGGGTTTACCAATAGTTTGTACTTCATTTATTAATTAGGTTGTGAACACTTTATTAATCGTCAATAAGCTTTTATAAGACATGAAATAAACAGGGCAACTGTGACCGGTTGCTTGCCAAATAGTTGGCTTATATTGGCTACTTAGCTTACTTCGTCTTCTTTATCAGCCAACATCCTTGGTATCTGTTGTTCACTGACTTGATTCTCGCTAAGTAAGGCTTAGTCATCTTGCCAAATAGTGAGCCCACATTTATCTGTACTGCTAAGCCTTATATTGGCTACTTAGCATACTTTGTCTTCTTCATCAGCCAACAACCTTGGTATCTGTTGTTCACTGACTTGATTCTCGCTAAGTAGCCAATATAAAGCTTAGTCATCTTGCCAAATAGTGAGCCCACATTTATCTGTAGGCCTACTGCTAAGCCTTATATTTGCTACTTAGCTTACTTTGTCTTCTTCATCAGCCAACATCCTTGGTATCTGTCAATAAATTCTCACTCCCAACTCGGCCTGTGTTGACTTATGTCAGGGTCCCTGTTGTCACTTTCCAACAAAAGGGGGGGGGCCTTTAGCGTTGAGTTTAGAAAAAACGATGAAACAATACAGATTTCATTTTTCTGATTCCCTACTCTCCCCCTAACTGACGGCAACAAAAGTCCGACATTATTCAATTAAAATAAAGAAGTGAGCACAATAAGTGTGGCTTGATATTGAGTTAGAAAAAGGTTAATAAACGCTGTGAGAATGGGTCTGCGGAGAGCATTTCGCCGCGATCCCAACTCGTCTATTACCAACGTTCAGGGAGCTCTATGCAAGTCAATGGGACTCCCTAGTTGAAACTCGACGCTAAAGGGCCCCCCCTTGCGTTGGAAAGTGACGACAGGGACCCTGACATAACGTCAACATAGACCGAGTTGGGAGTGAGAATGTGTATCTGTTGTTCACTGACTTGATTCTCGCTAAGTAAGGCTTAGTCATCTTGCCAAATAGTGAGCCCACATTTATCTGTACTGCTAAGTCTTATATTGGCTACTTAGCTTACTTCGTCTTCTTCATCAGCAAACATCCTTGGTATCTGTTGCTCACTGAGTTGATTCTCGCTAAGTAGCCAATATAAAGTTTAGTCATCTTGCCAAATAGTGAGCCTGTGTTGACGTATGAAAACTATGTTAGAACTGGTTTATATATAGACATTTTATTTATTTATTGGGATAGAACCCTTGAGATGCACCATCTCGCTTTCAAGGGGGTCCCGGCAATAGCAACAATTTACAGACATGCATAAACAAAAAGACAAAAAGCAAAACATGACAAACAAGACAAACCACATTAAGTAAAATTCAAGTCAAAATCATTACAATTTGAGAGACAGTCGAGCAGATCAGTTTCATCAATATCCGTCTCATCAATAACAAGTGCAGACCAGTTGAAAGTGAGATGATAATGCATGTTTAAACATACCCAATGATGCAAGAGATCTAATAGCAGCAGGTAAAGTATTCAAGTCTGTTGGGGCTTTGAAAATGAATGCTCTTCTGCCAATCTATTTTTTTGCAGAGGGGACAGAGAAATAAATCTGGACAGTGTGTCTAACTTGATGATTTGGCGAGTAGGGTACAAAATACTGCTTTAAATAAGGGGGATAGTTATGATAAATGCATTTAAATATCAGCTGAAGCCAATGCCTGTGTCTTCTTCTTACATTTAATGAAGGCCATTCAAGTTGATTATCCATTGTGCAGTGATGTGTACGAAAAGGACAACCAAGAACAAATCTGCATAGTCTATTGTAGGCTATGTGGAGTGGAGCAAGATCTGATTTATGTGCATTTTGGTAGACAACATCATCATAATTCATAATCGGAAGAATAAGTTGAGAAGCAATTATCTTAGGGACACTGAACGTAAAACAATTGCGAGAGCGGTGCAAGACACCAATTCCTTAATTGACTTTTTGTATTACATGATTTATACGTAGTTTAAATGAAAGTTCAGAGTCTCGCCATACACCAAGATATTTAAACCTCTTAGGCGCCGAAATTGCGTCATTTGCAGGAAACAACGTCTAAGGAACCTTGATATTTAATAAACTATGAATATTTTATATCCATATAACGGGAAACTCATTTAACTGATCTTTTTCATTTTTTTTCCCAAAAAAAACACACAATGCTAACAGTGAGCCTCTGAATTAGCCCCGAGCGAAAAATGCTAACCTATTACTGCACCGAAAATCACTCCTAGCTCCCTTATTACTTATCCTAGCTGCACATCCAACACATCGTTTATGATCGTAAACAGTGGCGGCTGGTGGAAAATATTTTTGGTGGGGCTATGGAAATGGTGACAAAACCATACAAGGGCGGTCCGGGGGAATCCTCCCCCGAAAGAATTTTTTGAGAAATGACCCCTTAAATTATGACTTCTGGTGATGTAAGAGGGGGGGGGGGGTTTGAATCTTCCAAAACTGTGCAACTGTACAGTAGGCCCACACAAACTGCAGAACACTGGTGCTTTGGCAAGACTCAAATGATTTAATTCCCATTTAAAATCAGGAGACTAAATACGAACTGTGTGTGTGTGTGTGTGTGTGTGTGTGTGTGTGTGTGTGTGTGTCATACTTGCCAACCCTCCCGATTTTCGCGGGAGACTCCCACATTTCTCCCGATTTCTGACAAATTCAGATTTACTCGCGACTGTTTCCACTCAGACTTTAATACAGCTACACCATTGTTTGGTTTCCATGGTAGCGCATCTCTTTAGCAGCGCCGCAACTCAAAGTCTGAGAGGGTGAGGAAGATGAAAACTGAACAAGAATCGACAACTCGACCCTCTGCTCACTCCTTTCCTGTAAAATACAGGTCCAGCCCACACATATGCTCCATGGTGCTACAGGCATTGCCCTTACAACTACAATAAACATGTAAATGTTAATCTACAGCTCCGGCGATCCACTAGCACCGGAGTTTCCACCTGCAGACGCAGCCATCCCCTATAGCGTCACCTTGGTCCAAACAACTCACAGACACACAGGCCAGGGCGCTGACAGGGCGCCCTTTGAGCATCAGATCTGACGACGCTGATTGGCTGAAATTTTGTTTCGGCGGCATAGTTTACAGACAGCAACAGTCAGCTTGTTGGCTGCTGCTGCTCTGGCTGAGGGCTCTTTCTTACCGCTGCGGCCAGCCAGGAAACATGTGACTTATCAGTTCCTTCCATTTCGGGTTTTGGTTTTACTCAGATTTCAAAGATGCCTTTATATATCTCGATATATCGACCATGCTTTATCCCTTTCCCTAAAGAGACTGATGAGTTCAGAATTGATCCAAGGGAGATGTTGACCTTTGACCTTAACTGTTCTCACAGGTGCATGTTTGTTCATGACATCAGTGATCATCTTTATGCAGAAAATCCCAAGCATCTTGTACAAAATGTATTAGTTGAACTCTGTCCCAATTAAGGGCAACAACATCATTAATAAATAAATCAACATTCCATTTTTTATATTGTCTGATTTTGACTAGTTTTGGAGGTAGTTTAATTAATTAGATTTTCCATACTCAATAAACAATTGAATGATCGCTGAATCAATCCGACATGACACCAGCTTTTAAGATTCTGTCAGGGTGTGACACCAGAATCCAGTCAAGCAGAGATTGGGTTCTCAGAGTGATACGAGTTGGTTCATTAATTAGCTGTTTAACATTTAGACTACTGAAACGTTTTTTCTCTCTATCAGATGATTTATCCGACCAATTTTTGTTGAAATCACCAAGCAAGATTATTTCATTCCCGCAAGAAATGGAGTTGATAGTGTCGATGATGTGGTTAAAAGACTCTGCAGGTGAAGAAGGTGGCCTATAGATGCTACCAATAGTTAAACATTTATTTTCATGCAAAATGATTTTAAGAAAAATGCATTCAAAATGTAGAGGCTCTATAGAAGTAGCAATTAGCTCAGTCACAAGGTCAGAAGAAACATAAATTGCCACACCTCCACCCCTGCTGCATCTGTCAGATCTGTAAAGCAAATAATTTGTGATTTGTAGTTCACTATCGGAAATGTTACTATTAATTCAAGTTTCAGAGTGTATGATGATTTTAGGTTTATGTAGGACAACCCATATCCGAAGTAAATCCATTTTGGGCAATAGACTCCTGATATTCAAATGAATGATTTGTATACCCTTTAATTCATCCAGTCTGGAAATAATAACAAATAATGTTCTTGTCACTTGTTACGCATAAATGTGATTCATGATTATAAAGATTGGTAGATTCAACCATTAATGTAAAACAGACATACAAAACATATAAATGATTCTTAATGATTAATAAAGTGTTTACAACCTAATTCATAACCTAATTATAAACCCTTTATGAATCCTTTATAAGGGTAGTCTTATTGTAAAGTGGTACCATTTGGGGTGAAGTGTCTTGCCCAGGGACACAACGACATGCTGACTGCAGTGGGGTTTGAACTTGTGACCCGCTGATCCGAACACCACAAACCAGTCCATTGCGCCACAGCCTCCCTGATGATGCACCAAGGTCCTCTCTGCATCGGCTAATTGGATTGACAAAGGTACAGTGAGCATCTTTGTGATTACACTAAGTTCTCAACGTCTCGTACACTCTTTAAGCTCAGAGATGGAGGCAATGTTACGAAAAGAGAGGATTAAAAGGGTTTAAAGGGCATGAAATCGTTAGTTAATGGTGTTTAATCAGATTAGCAGGCAAATACCTACGCCAGTCTTCCTTAAGAAAGTGGGATTAAACTTTAATCGGTTTTTCATGTTAAGAACTAGTTTGCAAGCGTATATCTACACAGGTGCACACATTTACATGCTTGTGTGTGTTCCTTGACTGAGATACCTGTGCTTTGTGTTCCTACAAAAAGTGAACCTTTTAAATTCAACTTCTTAGCTCCAAATATCACTCACATTCATAATTTAGATCAGTGTCTTTCTTACCAAAAACAACTTTCAAAGATTTACTGTATCACATGCAGTTAGATAAGCACCAATATATGATTTTCAATACTTTACACATACTTTCTATCCCTTTTTTGTATGTTCCAATGGCAAAAACCTATACTATAACATTTTCAAAGATGTCTTTCTACTTTTTGCATAAGTTATCCTCAACCCCTCAAATATCCAGGTTGTATCCTCTTTGGCAGTACAGCAAGAAGGGCAAACCACTAAATGAATTACACTGATTAAAGCCTACCCTAATATATGATTAAATTATAGTATCATTAACCATTAATGGGGATGAGTAGCTTCCTTGGTACCTTTATAAAAGTCCCTCCTCCACAAGAGATTAGTAAGAGGCGTTAGGGACGCAGACCAAAAAGCATTCATGTCTGCCTCTTAAAACTTTTACTCTTGTTATATGATAATATATATGATCTGTAAAGCAACAACAAGGAGAACACTTTCGGTATAACAATTGTCTTGATATATATATAAAAAGGCTAAATGAGAGGATCTCGGGCCATGGCGCTACCAGAAGACTTCTGGATACCTGTTCCCCTGGACACCAACAACCTCACGGCATTGAGTCCTTTCCTGGTTCCACAGGACCACCTGGGGGACTTGTCCCTCTTCTATGGCATGGCAGGATTCATGTTCTTCATATTTATTTTTGGCACTGCCATTAACGTCCTCACCATTGCCACCACTATCCAATACAAGAAGCTCCGGTCCCACCTTAACTACATCCTGGTGAACTTGGCCGTGGCAAACCTCCTCGTGGCCTGCGCGGGCTCCTTCACTGCGTTCGTCTCATTTTCAGCCAGATATTTCGTCTTTGGAACACTAGGATGCAAGGTTGAAGGTTTTTTGGCAACGCTTGGAGGTAAGATTCAAGTTGTAGGTTCGAAACAATATACATCATCAAGCCCTTTTTTATTCCTGAACTTCATTAAAATGTTTTCAAAAAGGGTTTTTAATGTCTGTCATTGTCGTTCCAGGTATGGTGAGCCTGTGGTCTCTCGCTGTGGTAGCGCTTGAAAGATGGCTGGTCATCTGCAAGCCACTTGGTCAGTTTATTTTCCAGCCTGACCATGCTATAGCTTGCTGTGCATTAACCTGGGTGTTTGCACTGATGGCTGCAGTTCCTCCACTTTTCGGCTGGAGCAGGTAAGAAACTAAAACCAACCTATTAAACTGAAACTCACTTCAACACTTGGAATCTGAGTGCACTCAATGCTCTTGTGATTATCTCTCTCCAGGTACATCCCAGAAGGCCTGCAGTGCTCCTGTGGTCCAGACTGGTACACCACAAACAATAAATACAACAATGAATCCTACGTCATGTTTCTCTTCGGATTCTGCTTTACTGTGCCCTTCACCACCATCGTCTTCTGCTACTCTCAGCTACTCATTACGCTGAAAATGGTGAGGAAAACAAATGTTTCCAAATGAGATCTTATCAAAGCCGAAGTCTATCAGTAAAAATCATCTGGCTGTCTTTATGAGATATTAGTGTAACACTTCTATGTACTAGGTTGCTTTCAATGAGGAGTAGAAGATAATATAAATAGAAAAAACAATATCAAATTAATATAGCTGGCATTTTATTAATCATTCACACAACACTTTCACAAACCCCTCATCCACCCCAGTGAAACCCAATCTGCTATCATGGACAAAACAACAATAATCGAACCCGGGTAGTCTGTAGTTTCTCTCTCTGGTAATCCAATGACCATCAGTCCTTTTTCTGTAGAGTGGAATCCTTTATAATCCTTTCTCTGGTGAGTAGAAGACAAAAACTGAAGTTACCTACTGTAACTCCAGCTTCTATGAGTATTGGCGAAGCCCTCTAAGGCTATCGCTATTGGGTAATCCCCTGCGCAACCGCGCAGCACTGAAACACTTGTAGTCCACGCCTACCCGCAAGGTTGGCCCCACCCTCGGGCTCCCTTCCGGTATAAATAGGAAGGAGGCCCGGCAATCTGCTCCCATACAAAATAACTTTTCTTCAGCTATTCGTAGAGCCAGTGGGGCCCAGCAGTTAGAGGGCTTCGCCAATACTCATAAAAGCTGGAGTTACAGTAGGTAACCTCAGTTCTATTTTGTATATGGCTTCGCCCTCTAAGGCTATCGCTATTGGGTTAAGGGCGAAGCATGATGTAGTCTGCGCCCCACTGGGTCCGCCCAGTACTAGAAGCACAGACACACCTGCTCAGATAATAACCCATGCCTATTGCGCCATGCGTAATGGCGCATCGCCGTCCCTGTAATATAGCATAACATGAATATTTTCCATGAGGGGACGAAGGCTGGGAACAATACATACCTGCCGCTGTGAAAAAGTAGAGACGAAGGTCATACATTGCCCAGTGACAAAAAGAGGGGGAACAGCAGCTCTCTGTGTGCAGACAGGTAGGAGAGCGCACGGCTGGATCCCTGACGTCACTCACTCTGACAAGACACTCCGTACAAAATGTGTCAGAGGAAAAAAAGGAAACGTACCTCTCATAAGAGGGAAAAAGGGCCGCACTCCGCGTGCCGAGAGGCAGGAGAGAGGCGCACAGCTGGATCCCTGACGTCACACTCTGACAAGACACTCCGTACAGGTTGTGTCAGAGAGGAATGGGAGACATCCCTCAAATACAATTGAATAAATGAATAGGGGGAAGACCAAGATGCAACCCTGCAAATGTCTTCCACTGACATTCCTCCGTGCAAAGCCGTGTAGGAGGAAATTCCTCTGGTGGAGTGCGCATTGATGTTCTCCGGGGGATCCCCCCCAGAGGAGACATATGCCTGTGACACAGCTTCACACAGCCAGTGTGACAGCCGTTGTGCAGACAGAGGCTGCTCGATCGAGCGGTCTCTATAATGCACAAACAGGCGCTGAGAATGGCGCAAGGCAGCCGTGCGCGCCACTAGCAGGACAGAGGAGATTAGATGCAGCTTCTTCCTCCGACCTGTGAGGAGGGGGAAAGAAGCCTTCCAAGGTGATCACTCTCGACTCTAAAAGAGCTTGTGATGACCTTTGGCATAAAAGCCGGCTTAGGGCGTAAAACAGCTGAACTGCATCTCCTTGGATCCGGAGGCATGACGGAGCCACAGAGAGAGCAGACAAATCACTCACCCTTTTCACTGATAGAGCCAAAAGTAATACTACTTTGGCTGACAACAGTTTAAGGGGAACCTGGTCTAAAGGTTCAAATGGGGCTTTGCTTGATGCGCGTAACACCAAAGCCAAATCCCACTGAGGCGCCAGTGCGCTTGACACAGGTCTGAGTCTCCGTACTCCTCGCATAACACGGCTGCTGCGCTCTGCGAGCCCCTCTGTTCAATTCGCCGGGGATATACATTGCTCTGATGAGAGCAGCGTGTGTGAGCGCCCAGAACAGCAGCCGCCTGGCTGCGTTCAGAAGCTGTGCAGATCGTACTCCTCCCTGGCGATTGAGGTAGGCTGCTTCCATAGCCGTGGCCTGTTGTCTGTGCGAATCAACACATTGATTGTACAGCAACGGGGCGACTCCCCCGTTCTTTTCCGAGATTTAGAAAAATAGCGGAGTAAAAACAACGCCAGACACTGTCCCTGGGATGACAGGAGTGTTTCTTGTATCCCATGGAACTGCTGGGGGAGAGGCTTCTCTGTGATGTGCCGTAATGGTCGTCATGGTGATGAGCCACGCCATCCCGGCCGCTGCCCGTGAAGCAAAAGGGCTGCGAGGGAGTTTCCACATGCTGCATTTCACTCCGTCTCTCATCATGAGGCGCGTACACGCCCAGGGGATGAGAGGTGTGTGCATGCTGTCTACACGAGGCGTTATAACGGTGCTCGTGTGCTCGAGCTCTGCAGTTTATAAACCAATAGGTTAAAAACAGCAGGCTTCTGCAGCGAATGAACCACCTCTGGAGTGTACCCCTGTTGGAAGAGACCCAGGGGTATCATCACGTGACCAGCTGACGCGAACGCAGAGCAGCTGCGTCACGGAGAGGGCTGTGTGGGTTGTGACACGCCGGAGGAGAGCTGTCAGTTCCTCCACTTGCTACCGCGAGAGCCGCGCTCTCATGCTGGCTGACTTTAATTCCATTCCCAGATAAACGATTGTCTGAGAGTGAAGAGGACAGCTCTTCTTCCAATTTATTATGAAACCCAGGCTTTGACAGATGCGATACGAGATGTACCGTCTGTAAAGCGACTTCCTCTCTGGAGCGAGTCAGCAAATAGCAGGTCGTCCAGAGAAAAACCACACTCTCATCCCTCCTCTTTGTAGTGGCTCCAGCCTTCTCTACACAAAAATGCAAGGAGCCAGGAATTATCCGAACGGCAGACGATTGTCTGCTGATATTCCCTGAAATGAGAAAATGCAGGAATTTCCTGTGTTTTGGGATGATGGGTACGTGGAAGTATGCAATGTGTGTATGCTACCTGCTGGTTTAGAGCCGGGTACGCGTGCTCTGACCCCAGGCAGGATTCGCATACTGCTTTTATCTCTGCTGGTCATAACCATAGACTGTATATATCAAGGTCATAACTCATTATGAACCCAGAGCCACATGAGGGACAATCTCTCACACAATTGTTACTCATGTTTACTCTGCAATTGAAGTGTCTCTTGTGCTTCAGTAACGGTGTGCTGAAGAAAAGAGGGGAGCAGATTGTCGGGCCTCCTTCCTATTTATACCGGAAGGGAGCCCGAGGGTGGGGCCCACCTTGTGGGTGGGCGTGGACTACAAGTGTTTCAGTGCTGCGCGAGTGCGCAGGGGATTACCCAATAGCGATAGCCTTAGAGGGCGAAGCCACATACGAAATAGAACTGCAGCTCCAAAAACTTTCGTCGGTTCTGCTAGTTCCTGGTTCCCCGCAGCATCAAAAAAGCACATCAAACGATTCGAACACTGCCCACAGTCTTACACATACAGGGCCCACACTCAGCTGCCACTCATTGAGCCTCATTAACAACCACACCTGGCCTGCTCTTCCTCTCCTCCCTCATATGAAGACTCTGCTGCCCCAGCACTGCCCCAAGTGGGAGCTGCTGGTTATTACAAGGTGAAAAACTCACTGCATTATTTGAGTGGGTTACATTAGTAAATTATCTGGTTGAATCATCTCAGACTTTTGATAATGTGGATCTTAAAATATTGACCTATACTGATAAGCAAAAACTTCTCAATATAGGTTTGTCAGAACAAGCTGCTGGTTTGATAAGTATTATACTTCTAGCCCCCTTAGTGTCTCTTTGGGTGTTCCCTATGGGATCCTCCTGGGACCACTAGTATTCATTAAACATGCTTTCAATGTAAACGTCCACTTTTTCCAACAATATTTGCAAGTTAAACTTTTTGTACGTACCCTGTGTGATGTAAAATGTGTTATATATCTTTCCAAAAAAAGAAAACCTAATGTTTTAATTGCCAAATGTAATTGAAATTGAGTCTGTAGTCAACAAAAATCATTTAAACTTTGCATCCAGAAACTGGTGAAAACAAGTCTTGCTCTTCTTGTAAGACCAAAATACTTCTTGCTGCCACCTTTAGGTCTGAGCTACAATCATTTTGCAATGCCTTCACATGCTGGATACCGTCTCCCGCGGAACACTGAGACTTGTTATACATTTTCATCATTGTTCCTTGTATGCTTGTCCACTCGTACACTTAAATATTGGAACTTTCTTATAAGATTCTCCTCTGTCTTCACCAACATCACTTCAACAAAGTATGGGAAGTTATTGTGTGGCCTCCCAGGAGCTACTATCTGTCTCTAAAGCTGGGACTGACTTTGGTAAGAAGGCATTAACTATGGTGTTCCCTGTGTTTGGAATCAGTAATAAAATCCCCCAAATGATTGGAAGCTGGTCCTTTCAGAGGCATTAAAGCGGATTTGAGTTGACTTGAAAAAAGGCAGATTGGACTGATTGGTCTCTTATTATATGTTGATGATTGTTTTTTTTACATTTTATTGGTGTGTAATTTATGTTTACATTTATTTCAAAATGATATGTTTTTTTGACTTGACCATGACGCTCTTGAGAAGAAGATTGGTAATCTCGACGATCTTAATCTTAAGAGTTATTTAGTAAAAGTGTATCCTTCTGATGCTGTAACTTCAACACAGAGTGGCTGCAGATATACTTGCTTATTGCTAGTTATACTACTGGCTTAATAAAAAGTATTTAACCCAAATCACCTCTCTTTTCCACCACAGGCAGTGAAGGCCCAGGCAGAGTCTGCCTCCACCCAAAAGGCAGAGCGGGAGGTGACCAAGATGGTGGTCATCATGGTGTTGGGCTTCCTGGTGTGCTGGTTGCCTTATGCCTCCTTTGCTCTCTGGGTTGTGAACAACCGTGGGCAAACTTTCGATCTAAGATTGGCGACCATACCTTCCTGTCTCTCGAAGGGCTCTACAATCTACAACCCTTTCATCTATGTTGTCTTCAATAAACAGGTCTGTTCAATGTTGTGATGCACAACAAATTCAAAATCTATTTTCAAGTGCTAAAATAGTCTTTGTCCATAATCTTCTGTTTCTTACTGATTCATAATGTTTATTTCACTTAGCCTTTAGAAGACCATACAATTACTTCCTTGCAAAAGTTTTGATTCAACGTTTTTTTGTATTGATTGGTGCCCAAGATTTAAGGCTTTATTGTCATGTGCACATTAGCTATCCGTCCCACAGTGGGGACATTTACATTTGTTACAGCAAGAGAACATGTTAAATGTGTGGAAATATCCTGATAGAAGTTCAAAGAAAAAGGACTAAATCCCACTGAGAATGGTGCATTTTGCAGTTTCTGGTGCAGTGCCTTTTTTGAGACCGCCACTTGGGAGCGCCAAAGTATTTCCTTTGTTATTTCATTTGTTCCTTTATCGTACATGTAGCGTTTTTTCCAAGGTTACACGTGTTGACAAGAAACCATTTCCATCTGAACTTCAATTATCTGTTTTTATTTCCCCTACAGTTTCGTTTATGCATGATGGAGATGATGTGTATGGGTAGTGGACGTGACGAAGAAAGCTCAACATCAAAATCAGTGACAGAAGTCTCCAAAGTTGGTCCTGCTTAGACTGAACATCGGACTATAACCACTATACTGATTTTGAATTGTAAATAAGAATACATGTAAAAGTGTTTTTGTCATATGAATAAGTATGGGATGGGAGGCATGTGGCGCAGTGGGTTGTGCGTTGGTGTTCGGATCAGGGGGTCAAACCTATGGTTCAAACCCCACTGCAGTCAGCATGTCGTTGTCTCCCTGAGACACTTCACCCCAAATTGCTCCTGTGGGGATTGTCCACAGTATTGAGTATTTAAATCGCTTTGGATAAAAGTGTCTAACAAGTAACATGTAATGTATGGGATGTTGCTATTCAAGTAAGACACATGAATAAATAATCGACTATACTATGATGATGGCATTCCCTTGTTTGAATGATTGATATATATTATTTCCTCATTTGGGTATTGTGTTGTTAACCCTTAGATGCACGAGTGATTGGACCCTACCAGTGGCGGCGCTAGGGGGTGGCTACTTGGGCTCAAGCCCCGGATGTTTTCTGAAAAGCCCCGGATGTTTCACTTAAAAAAGAATTGTTGAAAACGTCTCGGGAGTAATGTGCAGTACCAGAGTCCACCAGAGAGGCAGCCGCTGTGGGACAGTAGCCTGCGTACTGCGTAGCCTTCCCTGCCCTGAAGAAGAAGTGATCCTTCCTAGTTTTAAGCTAATATAAAGTTATGGATATTAGAAAGTTATTTTCATCAAAGCAGGCGCCACAAGCTGCAGCAGCAGCAGTATCAGCAGCTGACATCAATGTCATCACCTGCAGTGAAGAAATGGATGATGTTTCAGGTTTGTGAATCTAATGGTGATATCTGCACTCTGGCTGACTGAGTAAGAAGTGAAAAAGAATGATGTAACGTTAATGTTATAGCTAGTAAACATGGAGTAACCACACTAAGTATACCCCTGTATGTTAGTATGTATACAGAACATGACTAAAAAGTATCCTAAGATGTAACGTTAACCCTTCATACCTCAGTCTACTTTTAAGACACTAAAATAACGTATTCCAATTTTTATTTTGTTTTGGCGCGTGGAATTATACCGGCTCTCGTTTCAGTACACATAACAACGGAACCATAGCAACGGAACTGGCAGGCAACGGAATTGACTGGCAACCCTCTGAATCAGACTCTGATTGGCTGTGACTGCATCCACTCAGAGTGTCCGATTCAGAAACGTGACTGTTACATTCTTTACGTCACAAACAAAGATGGTGGATGAGAATAGATCTATAAAACGATAAGCAATGCGCCAGAATCAAGGTGAGACTATCCGGATCCTTTAAAACTCTACGCACATTCGTTTCACCGAAATAAGTAAACGACTGTATTTGAGTGAGTTAAGGCATTAGTTTGCTTCATTAAAGGGTGTTAATGAATAAGTGTTCTCCAGTGCCTTTTGTCCGCTTTAAGGTATTATTAAGGTAGGGTTAATGTTGCTCTCAAAGTGCACCAGATTGATGCTTTTAACTTCAATATTTAAAAAAAAAATCTTCCCGGGGGAGCATGCCCCCGGACCCCCCTAGAGGAGGCGACGACCCCCCTAAAGGATGTTCGGTCCACCCTCCACTTTTAAAAAATAGCACTTTACCCCTGTAACCCACCCCCCAACAACTCCTGGGCTAAGCCCCGGATCTCCTACAATCCTAAATCCGCCACTGGACCCTACACTCTTCCAAAATTGGGTCCAAAATTAACCGTGTTAGAATAATATGTGTTTTTATGCAATTTTGGTCATTTTGGTTAAGAAAAATAACTTTTATAATATTTAGTATTATATTTTGAAAAAAAAACGTTTTGAACATATTAATAATTGAAAAGCAGAAAATCAATTTGATGACATCAAATATTTTCTGAGGTAAACATTTTTGATAATCAGACCGAAAAGACCGATCTCACTTCATCTCCCTCCACACACACTCCTCATGCACAGCCCCAGTCACCCAAGGCCACCCCAGGGATCAGTACTCGGCCCTTTCCTCTTCATCATCTACATCCTCCCCCTCCGTCAAATACTTATTTTACCACCTCCACAAAATTGCAAAGATCCAACCCACTCTTACATGCAAGCCCGCCTTAACCTGCCATCAGGCCCTGGGGCCCCCCTATTTAAACAACAAATCAAAGTCATGTATAGCCTCGGCAGGCTCTGTGATCGCACTTCTGCACTCTCTTCTAAGCGCGCCTGGTCCTCTCCTCCAGATGAGTGACGTATCGGGCCTCCCTCATGTATTTGTCCGGTTGCCGTTGGCTCCCCTCCACGTAGCAAGTCCTCGTCGTCCTCTCCATCTCCTCCAACAGATAATGTCGTCCCTCCTGTCTGTTTTTCCTCTCCGGCTAATCCATCGCTATCAGAACCAGACATATGCCTACTTGGCTCCAAGGCCCCGCGGCCGGCACCGCTGCCGCTCGGTACAGAACTAATCTGTCCTTCCTCCTGATAATACTGAAATCTAGTTCAATGGGTCTTTGCATCACCACCGTCAGGCGTCTAACGTTCGGGCGTTTCAGTAGTCTCATTTAGTCACTTGTTTGCAACCGCTGTATTTTTTTTTACACACATAAGCTCAATTGGACATTCACGAGTGGGTTCAACTGATCTATGTATCTCAGAGTCCCCATGTTAACAATGCTGAAGTAATATCACGTTTACTCTAGCTCGGGAAGAAACGATATGGGTTGTTTATCAGTTAGTGCAGCGTCAGAGCGTCAGTCTGGAGTTTCATCACGAAATATGAATCTGTCAGTAGCTTCAAAGAGCATCAAGGTAGATTAAAATAGCACCTTTTTAATTAGAAAGAAGATCACAGGTGTGCATAGCTGAGTAAATAATTCTTATTTTTTAACAGAGGTGGAAGAAGTACATTGTATTGAAGTACAGCACTTGAGTAAATGTGCTTAATGACTTTACAACTCTGTTTGTTTTACATGCATGGGGCCCAGGTTACAAGAGTACCATGTTCTGTCTTTGGCTATGCTCAGTCACTTTTTATTTTACATTATCTCTATGTTGAATCTCTTATAATATTCTTCATTTTTGCGATGCTGTAGCTGATTAATGCTCCTTTGCTCACAGTTCCCCACCAGCAACACAATCAACATGCCATTCTGCTTTAGTGGTTTATCTTACTCTGATGGCTTACTTATGATGATGATTTAACAAAGATATAATGTACTAAAAGTACATGGCTTTGAGAATATCTGAAGAAAGATGATGTTGCCCCCAGTAGACCTCCAGGCCACATGACAAACTCTCCGTATGTACGCCGTAATAGTATCTGTTACTGTGATGTCTTTTTGATCGAATGTGTACCTTTAAGAACACAATGAGCCCATCTTTTACGCAATGCTGCTGGCCACAATGTTTTGCTCGGGTAGCCTTGTATTCTGTCGATACGACTATTAAATGTGTACGTGTCTATAACAACAGTTTTTAGTTGCTACAATATTTTCTTTCACTTCCTTTGACAAGTTCAACTTTTATTTAGAAGCCTTACGCAGCAAAGAGGAAAACAGGGACATGCGCTTCTCTCTTTGAGTGATCAACACATGCACTGGGAATTCCCACGTTGACCCCCATCCAATTAACCCAGGCCGATCTTGCTTATCTTCAAACCCCATTGTTGTTTAATCCATCTCGTGTCTTCCTCCAGCTTTGGTTCACACATCAGTTAATGTATTAGTTTTTGAAAATCTGAAAATCAAAATACTATATGGCTGATTATTAAGCTTCGAAACTGTGGAGTATGTCTGGGTGTGTTTGGCGCAAGAAGGACACTTCCCTTCAGAGCCCTCGAGAGCCAGATATAAACATTTATTAACATACAAAACTCAGTATTACTGCTTCTCCAGAGATATTGTGACAAAATATTGACAGGTCTTGATCCTTGAACGTCTCCATCTTTAGTTCCCAGTTCAGTGACTGTAATCAGTTTTGTATTTTTGGATGTATAACCCCCCCCCTTTTGCAATTGTTATGATTTCCATCTGGGTGGCTTTGGCTCATCTAAATGGATGTCTGCTAATCTGAAGGTCAATTGTTCGAGTCCCATTGGAATTGGTATTTTAAACTATTCAGCTATAACGCACGGAAAACACTTAGAACACCTAAAACGTGTTGAAATAGTGGCACAATGAGCTTCAACCTTATTTATTTCAAATCAAGCCAATATGTCCTTTACTGCCAAAACCACTGTATTCCACGACTGATCCGAGATGGGGTCTCACCAAATATTGACTCGGCCATGCATGGTAAGATCGTACATAACAAGTGCGCATGCAAGCACACCATCTATAGCAGATCAACAATGAGAATGGATTGTTCCCAATCCACCATTTTTGGGATATGGGCTATGAATGAAATAATATAAAAACATAATAGATTGTCATCTCTGATCGTATAAGTAGGTCCCATTTTAGCCCTAACCCTAACCCTAACAAACGTAGAAACCTGGCCGGGAAATTTCTCTGGAAACTGTTGGACAGGCTTTGGTCGAAGGGATTAAAAGGAAGAGTCCGAAGATCAGTGGTTTGAGCATTGTTAAATCTTAACTGGTTTGGAAAAATGGTGGTCCAATTCCAAACCACACCCTAACCAGTCACACTTGTAGCTTAACAATATAAATATATTTTCCCTCACCAACAAATGACTTACATGATGTAAATAACACAGAAGAAGCAAAAATGTTGACGAACAGAATTGTATTATTCTTACCGATAAGGAGTTATAAGCAAGTTCCAAACATTTTCTTCCAGCTCACTGTAGATATTTTGAAACTTAATATGTTATATTTAGATTTAGTTTCAGAACATCAGCAGTGAGCTAAAGGGAGAATTCAGAGACAATTACATTATATGAAGGTTACAGAAAATGATTTCTATTACATATACTTACACTACAAGAAATGTCAAAAGATTGCTTTCTCCAAAGTGATGGGATCATTTTCTTCTGTTGGACATAATACAAGTTCTCTATTTCATTTCATTTCAAACCTTTATTTAACCAGATTGGTCCCTTGAGATCATAAATCTCTTTTTCAAGGGAGACCTGCAATATTTAATATTAGATAATAAAATGATAAAAGAAGAATTCCTTTTTGCCACAGTTGCCTTTGTCTGGTATTCAAAACTTGAAAAAGGCACACAATGAAGGCACTTGTACTTAAATATGTTGTTTTATTTTTATTATCCATTACATTAGTCTGACAGCTTTAGCAGTTAGCCTACTTTTCAGATCGTCCTCTCCTTCCTGTCCAGTGAAAAAAAAAAAAAAATGGTAAACTGAGATAAGATATTTCCGTATGGGTCAGCCCAATAATTCTACTTCTCGTGCTAAATAAACTCTTCAGAAAGTCTTTTGGTTGAGCTGGAAAATACACAATAAGAAATCTGAAAAGAAGGCAGTATTTATGAGCTCATGAGTACTTGTTACAGATACTTGGTTCACACAGGATATTGACAAAGACATAATCATTTCACAATCTTTAAAAATACGCTACATTTCATACCTTAAACCGCTTAAACCTTAATTTATCAGTAAAACATTAAACATTTTATGACACCATAAGTACCTTTCACACTTTTTGCTTATAATATTTTAAAATGTAGTTAGATTCTAAATGCAGCATTTATCATACCTTTGGGTTATTGGCACAGTGTTGGGTTTTAACTGAAAAGATGTGAACATTTCTTCGATATCTGCGAAAAAAAGACAGAAAAGTATAAACTATAGAATTAAAGTAAAGTACATGGATGGCTCAAAGTATGACTTGGCGTAGACACACACACACACACACACACACACACACACACACACACACACACACACACACACACACACACACACACACACACACACACACACACACACACACACACACACACACACACACACACACACACACACACACACACACACACACACACACACACACACACACACACACACACACACACACACACACACACACACACACACACACACACACACACACACACACACACACACACACATCCCTGCATACAACAACATAATTAATCATTTTCTATTTGCGTATAATTTAATAAACGATAATAAGTGCTACGGAAAACAAATACCTTGCCTATTATAATCCCGATAGATGGCACACGGGTTAAAGTAGTAGGAGTTTTTTCTTAATTCTTTAACACAATAAGCTAAAGAGGGTTAACTTAATGGGATAACCCTTTAATCTCTTGGTGGTCACATAAGTGCTTACATTTCTCTGTTTGTGTGTGCCTATTCTAATTACCTTTAAAATAAACCTGACACAGAAACACCTGCCACCTGTAACCAACTGTATGTTTACCAAGATAAGGGAAAGCACATATAAGAACATAAAATAATTATAAATCTGAAGATTTTGTTCTGTTATTGGTAGTTTTACATGTGAACATTATTACAACCAAGGGTCATCTGTGCTGCAGAGAAAAAGCAAAGAGAAAACAATCTGAGCATCACAACATCCCATAATAACAGCTGCAAGCAACATCTACAAATAGGATTATTACACTGGTGTGAAGTGAACGCGATGAGAAGCAACACGGTTCATTCCTCATCAGTGTAATTTCTCTTAATACACATGCTTTTCAGACAGAGGGTGTAAAACCCAGCCTCTCACGTCATGGAGATTCCCGTCGCTAGTCGGGAGCAAATCCGAGTTCTGCTAGTAGAGAACTTTTACAAACCATGAATAGTTCAGAACTAGCGGAATTCCAGACCTACCCTCGAAACATCACAGAATCACGTAGAAAAATCATCAAATCTCCACCTCTTGGTACATTAAGATACTTAAAAGTAATAGACTCTCCTCTAAGAAATTAGTTAAAGCAGTATAACTTCTGTTGAGTAAAATATAAATAGAAACACAGTTAGAAATAAATAGAAAATGAAAGTTTACAGATTTCTTTAGGGTCCGTCCTCTTCAGGATGCGCAGTCCTTGCTACACTTGGAGTCCTCATCAAATCCGAGGGCCGGCTACTTGAGGCGAGACGTGGCACGGATTTCCATAAACCTTTGTTAACTCCTGGTCTGAAGTGAACTGTTGTTCCGGATAGATTAACCTGTTATCGAGTGAGAATGCCAGAAGTAATTACTCAGATTTAAATACTGAGAAGTGATTACATCTCAGAACCGGAGTTGTCCGTATAATCTACTTTGGTCTGCCGGGACATGAAATCCTCACCTGCATCGACCAGCTTTGGAAAAGACGTTCAACACAACAGGGGAGAATACTATCCCAAAAGATACCCAACAATCACTTAATACATTGACATAGTATCAATTGTATCGACGATTAGGGTTAGAGTTAGCAATACAGAGGCTCTTAAAGGGTTAATTGAAACATAAAACAGGGATATAAGCCAAGTTTGTTAGACTTCCACTCTCAACAACCAGAGCCAATGCGATGGAATAATAGGTTTTGCTTAGGAATCTTCTTAACTCCTGAATTAAGCCATGATAAGAGCTGGTTGAATTCTCTAAATGCAAAAGAAAGATACTACAATGCTTCCTTTCTGATCTACTTCAGCACGGGAAACTCTGGACAAACCTTCGTATGGAAAGGAGATAATGTCATCCCACAATTCCTTGCGGTAGAAACATTTTTTTAACATTATTCAGACTCAGCTCTCTGAACTAAAGCTTCTTTTAAATGTGGATAAAACCAAGATAATGCTCTTTTCAAAAGCTAAAAAGTCACCAGAGCCTGTTTTAGATATTGTATCAACGCAAGGAACAAAACTTGAAGTTGTTGCCTGTTACAAATACCTTGGTATCTTGCTTGATGACTGTCTCTCTTTTAAACTTCATGTCAATAACCTGCTTAAAAAACTGAGGGTTAGGCTAGGTTTCTTTTTCAGGAATAAGTCCTGTTTCTCGCTTGAGGCCAGGAAAAGGCTAGTCACTGTGACCTTTTTACCTGTGCTGGACTATGGTGATCTGCTGTATATGAATGCACCTGCCAACTACCTAAGCAAACTAGATGCTGCGTATCATAGTGCTCTGAGATTTGTCACTAACTGTAAAGCACTTACTCATCACTGTACATTGTATACCAAGGCAGGTTTACCATCACTCACTGTACGGAGGCTCAGTCACTGGTACACTTTTATCTATAAAGCTATGTTGGGCAAACTCCCGTATTATATCTGTTCATTGATAAAGCAGAAAGTTGCAAGCAGCTATTGTCTGCGATCACAGGATATAGTCTTGTTAGATGTGCCAAGAGTAAGGACTGTCTTAGGTAAGACAGCTTTTATGTGCGCAGCTCCACTTGCTTGGAACAGTCTACAGGCAAAATTGAAATTGAGCATTTTTATTTCTTTGAATGTATTTAAGGCATGTCTAAATGAAATGCTTTCTGACACTCTGGGTATTTGTAAATGTTGAATATGTAAATATGATATCCTCTGTTGTTTGTATGTTGTTTTTATGTTTCATGTGGAACTAAATGATGCAGGTCTCCCTTGTAAATGAGATCGATGATCTCAAGGGACTAATCTGTCTAAATAAAGGTTTGAAATGAAATGAAATGAAATTTAAAGCTACGCACCATCCGGACGCCAATAACATCCGCGTCACTGTTTGATCGTTGGACATCGGATGAATCGTAAATGTTGTTCTTTGGAGGAGTGACTCTTTCTCTTTGGACAGGAATCATTACTTGAACTGTACAGCATTTGAAGTCACTGTATATATTATGTGTTACATTTAAAGGTGCTTTAAAAGATCTCGTAGTTTGTATATGTTGTCCAATTAGGCACTGTCGTTGCCTTATCCTAGGTTTTTAACCCTCCTATTGTCTTCGTTTCCCCCCCCTTACTTTGGTGTTCGCGGTCAAATTTGTTTTTTACACTCAGAAAGTGGTTAGGAAAAGACACTGGACGTATTTTCTACTATTTGACTATGAGCAAATGACTATTTGTAGCTCTGCCTTCCCCTCAGACAAAGCTTGTAAAGAGGCGCTCACTCGCCGCCCCTTAGTTTACTTGATTAGTTCAGCTCGATTCCTTGATGCCTAAATGGGATCATGATTATCTTATTTGATTCGAAAGACACCCAGCAATTGAGCCTGGAAAGCGTTTTAGTGTTCGACCAAACATCAGACTACACCAACAACTTTGATTAGTTTCTGACTATGGAAAAGTGGGGAAAACAGCAATAATTCCAAACTACAATATTTTGAACTATCCTTTCAACCAAATAAAACACATGTCGGCTTGTATATGTGATCTTCTTTTGATAACTAATGTAAGAACTAATACAAAAAAATGTATTCCTTCCATTGGCCCTTCAATAGTGTTTTATTGTCAGATACTTTATAGATTTTCTTATCTTTATGGTCAATATTTTCTACATTTTAATACTGTTTTATTTCTATTTTGAGATGTTTAAAGCGTAACATTTTTGATTTCTACTCTTTAATTTCTACGTTCTGATTTTAGCTGCAACGCAAACATTTCCCAATTTGGCATCAATAAAGTACATCTTATCTTATCTTATATTATCTTATTAACTGATCCTCCACCGAAACAATTTTGAGCCCCTCGTGTTCTCCGAACTCATTACCGCTTGCAGGATAAACCAACACGAGTAAAGCCAACAGATAACACCGATGATCAGGATTTAATTATTCCCTTAAAGAAGCCTATTATTGATTTAAGTGAACATATATAATAAAACTCATGCAAAAACAACACGAAACGTTTCATAATGACTTAATGTGTGTCAAAACAGAAATTAAATTAAAAACATGGGCATCATAGAAAGTGTTATAGTTCCCTTGATTTCTACTTATTTGACTGTAACTGTTATTTAGGCCACTTATCCTGACTATATAGGCCACAGATAATTATTTATGTCACGGGACGAACAAGCTTTTCGGGCCTTTCCTGCTGTTTGGTTGTGCCATCCTTCCGGAAACCTTAGCCTCTCCAGCTTTGCCCTTGGCATGAGGAGCATGACGTGCTCTGCAGGATCAAAGCGGGGTCTGAAAATCCTGTGTTCTGATGTGAACTCTCTATCCGGAGGGATTAAAGGGCCTGACATTCAGGGCAGCGACTGTCACTATTATAGTTTTGTGGATCACCCCTTGTCCAATAAAGCTGCTTTAGCACTTGGCTGTCCTCTAATGTGGACTAACCTATTATATCACTACAATATAGAACAATTGCAGATGGACCAATTGATCTAGCTTTTGTATTTCTATTCTTTGAAGCGACTTAAAACGCTTTTAAAACACAAGCATTCACATAAACATATGGCAGATATACAGTATGTGTCACCTTGTATAGAGGGAGACATTACACACTCACACAAGAAAAATCAACTTGATGCACATTTCTGCTGCATTTGTCTTGATTTTACAAATGTATTTATATTCAGAGAACAACTTGAAATGAGAGTAACGGTTTTTCAATGTGGAAAAAATCTCTACATTAAAAAGTATAAGAAAATATAAAGTGGTTTGAAGATGAAGTCATTTCATTCACATTTTCTGTGTAGCTTTATTGCTTGTTTTTTAACTATAGAAATATAGAAATAGACAATATTGCTCCCGGCAGGTCTCAATAAAAGTAAATGACGGCTCAAAATTGCGCTTATGTCTAAATCACCTAATCCTCAGTTGAACGGAGTAGACGTATATCCGCTTTCAACCAGGATTATTTTGGCATTTTGTGTCTTAAGGCAATAAGCTAATGCTTTTAATTACAGTTCAAACCAGTTTGCTTATGTGCTTTGGTTTCACTGCCAGCACAGTTAACCAAACCACCTAATCCTATCAGAGGTCTATGAAGCACAGGTATAAAAGCTAAAGTGAGACGTGTTGCACAATTCGTAGAAGGAGGTTGCAAGTGAAAGTTTAGCTGCTGAGGTCTTCCCTCTACGATCACTATGGCAGAAGAGTGGGGAAGACAGGTATTTTCAGCCAGGCGACACGAAGATTCAACAAGAGGATCAGCCTTCGCTTACACAAACAGCAATAATACCAAAGGTACAGTTTTTTGTCTTATTTTTAGCAATACAATGGTGTTGTATCGCCTACCAAAAGAAGCTAAATCATTATGTAAGGATTTGTTGATTTTTGAAGGGTTTTCTGACTTACGTAATTTTTTAAAGCAACTTGGTTGAACTTATTTGAATTTAATTGCTCATTTAAAATGTAGCGTTCCAACAAAATTGACAGTTTGACCGATGAAATAGACATTTAACTCAATGTACTATTAGTATTCATGTTTATTTGACATTGACAATAGATTGAGTGTACAACATTTATTGGAATACATGAGATTCAAAACTCTAAGACTAAATACCAGATTGCTTTTTTCCCCCTTTCAGATCCCTTTGAGGGTCCCAATTACCACATTGCTCCAAGATGGGTTTACAATCTTTCAACGCTCTGGATGTTAGTTGTGGTTATGTTATCAGTCTTCACCAACGGTCTCGTCTTGGTGGCTACAGCAAAGTTCAAGAAACTCCAACACCCTCTGAACTGGATCTTGGTCAATCTTGCAATTGCTGATCTTGGAGAGACAGTTTTCGCCAGCACCATCAGTGTATGCAACCAGTATTTTGGTTACTTCATTCTTGGACACCCAATGTGCGTCTTTGAGGGCTACACTGTCTCAGTTTGTGGTAAGTGCTCACAATATTTCCTCTATGGTTAAGAAGATTGTTTGGAAAGAGAGTTTTCTTTGTGTCACATATGTTATCAGGCTTAAATACCTTTACTGAGTGTCCTTATTTCTTCACACAGGTATTGCTGCTCTCTGGTCCCTGACTATCATCTCCTGGGAGAGATGGGTAGTTGTGTGCAAACCTTTTGGAAATGTCAAGTTTGATGCAAAATGGGCCACAGGTGGAATAGTGTTCTCCTGGGTCTGGTCGGCAGCATGGTGTGCTCCCCCCATCTTTGGATGGAGCAGGTAGCCTGATTATATTTTACCTAAAAAAACATGACGTTTACATCAATCATAAGAACCTTAAACTTAAAATGTTCCTAAACCAGGTACTGGCCTCATGGACTGAAGACTTCCTGTGGACCTGATGTATTCAGTGGAAGTGAAGACCCTGGAGTCCAGTCCTACATGATTGTCCTTATGATCACATGCTGTTTAATTCCGTTGGCAATCATCCTCCTATGCTACCTTGCAGTCTGGATGGCTATCCGTGCCGTAAGTTCTCTCACCAACAGTTGTATATATCAAGTAGATCGCAGCCTGAAAGAATCTAACACTGTGTTGATTTGTTGATCACAGGTTGCCCTGCAGCAGAAGGAATCAGAGTCTACCCAGAAAGCTGAGAGGGATGTATCCAGAATGGTCGTTGTCATGATAATAGCATATATAGTCTGTTGGGGACCTTACACATTTTTCGCCTGCTTTGCCGCGGCTAACCCTGGATATGCCTTCCACCCTCTGGCTGCTGCCCTGCCCGCATACTTTGCCAAGAGCGCCACCATCTACAACCCAGTTATCTATGTCTTTATGAACCGACAGGTGGGTACAACAGTCACATTTTGTCTCTGTTTAAATCAGATGTGTTTTGTTTACAATTGCTAACATTTTTTTAATTTATTTTTCAGTTCCGTACATGCATCATGCAGCTCTTTGGAAAAGAAGCAGATGATGGATCTGAAGTGTCCACTTCAAAGACAGAAGTCTCCTCTGTGGCTCCGGCATAAAGCTCTTGAAGTTCTCCTTTTTGGAAAAACAAAACTGAGAACCATTGTGAATTGTACAGTAAATATATATTGTTTCATCTTCCTTTTTTTCTTCTTTTTTTTTAGCAAATATAGCTTTCAGCAAAAGACAAAACACAACAAAAAAAACATATATATATATATAAAGCAAATGAATCATTATATGAATGGTCTTTTTCAGATGAAAATAAAAAGAATATCAAGCATGTTGAACAGTTTCCTTCTGTGATTTTTTAAACTACCGGTTCACATTAGAGGAGATTAGATACCATTTTCCTTATCAGTGGTGTTACTGTTACTGTAAGATACCTCGCTAACATTTCAAAATGTAACCCTAAAAATAAGAGCTATGGGGTTGCCCCAGATTGCACATCTTGGTATCAGTTATTAAGAAATGGCTTTAAAGAAACACAAAAGAAAAGATACTAGATTGAAGTCGGCATCCAAAATTATCTTTATTCTTCATTCAGCATTAAGGCTACAAACCTTTCAACAAGTGACACATTGCTTTAAACATTTTGAAAAAAGCAACATGTCTGTTTGAATGTTTTAACATTTATTTTTTTGTTACAATAACTACTTACCTGTAATAAAAGGTAATCAGTAATCTGAATATCAAAACAAAAAAGTTACCTGATTACTTTTACTTTCATACTTTCTCTGTTACACTCAGAGCTCCAACACATTGTACATAATGGGCTAAGGGGCGGGACATCTCTGAACGGTTGACCAATCACAACAGAGCCGGCCAGCTAACCAATCAGAGCAGACTGGGCTCTGGTTTCAGACAGAGGGTGAAAAGAGGTGCTGCAGCAAAATAAAGACATTTTTGAGGCACAGAATATATGAGCCTAAGCATAATATGTCCTCTATAACATCATGGGGATGTGCTGCTTGGAGGCATAACATACACATATGAAACTTAACATAATAAGGCCCCTTTAATATAAATCAGTAACATGGTTTTTCTGTACGTTTTTTTGTAGGATTGTCAGGAAAAAACAAAGCATTATACATTACATGTTACTTGTTAGACGCTTTTATCCAAAGCGACTTACATACATTCAGTACTGTGGACAATCCACAATAGCAATTTGGGGTGAAGTGTCTTGTCCAGGGACACAACGACATGCTGACTGCAGTGGGACACTAACTAAGTTCAGCGCACTATTCCACTGAGCCGCAGCCTCTCCGTATTATTATTATTATTATTATTATTATTATATTGCTCCTTTTAATGGCTCTATGGTCAAAAATGACAATCCAGAGGGTATTAAAATAGCCAGCATTAAGCCTACAGGTAGACACATGTCATGATAACCGAGCCTAAAATTTGTGAGCCAGTCTCAGTGGTGTCAGTCCTGTAAAGTAACTAATTACATTTCCTCAACTACTGTACAATTTTGAGAGACTTGTATTCTTCTTAACTATTTCAGTGTGTTGCTACTTTGTACTTCTAGCCTGTAGATTTTGATTGCAGGGTAGGAACACTTAAATAAGGCTTTAGTCACACCTGGAGCTGGAGTTACATTCTCAAGCTACCCTGCTGTATACAAATTAATTGAACTAGCTGCACCTTTACGGAAAAGTTTAATGTAACAGACTATTCCTACACTCAGGTACTTCTACTTTACTTCAGTACAAGATCTGAGTTTTCCCTGCCAATTGTTCTACGCAGTTTGGGAACCATGGTATTTTATTTTGACATTCATGCAGCCGGATGTTGTCTGGATGACGTATTTGTTTGTGCGACGCTGCTGCCTCTTCCACGTGAAGTCAGTGAAGTCGTTGGTGAAATCATGGCTAAAACTAGTACGTATTTCATTAAACTTGACTCCATGTGTTCACTCGCTTATTATTCTAATATTTGTATAGTTTTAACTGTATTGTGTCATTACTTGCAGAACAAAGAAAGAACAAGCGTCTTGACTTCATGGGGAAATTTAAGGTAAGCGTGTCCAGGCTAATGGCTAACCTGACGGAGTCAAAACATGCTCTGGTTCAGAAGTCTTTACTTTCAATAAGAAACATAATAATGTCCTAGCTAACCTCATTGCCATACTCGGGTTTGATTTAGCATTCAGATGCGTCAGTGTCACTGTACATATAATTCTTAAAACAGAAGTACTCAGATCTTCTACTTAAATAAAAGTATAAGTACCGGAGTGTAGGAATACTCTGTTACAAGTAAAAGTCATGTATTAAACATTTTACTCAAGAAAAAATACTCAAGGTTCAAAGTTCTAGGCTTATATTGGTCATACGTGCATAGCTACAGTGTAATTATGACGATGGAAATCTTAGGTCACAGGCTCCTCCAACAGTGCAGCACAATAAAACTGAAAAAATAGTGCAAGTAAATAGTAAATACAAAAAGGAATAGCATCAAAATATACTTATACTTGGTACCAAAAGTAAAACTACGGTTTATGCAGATTGACCCACTTCACAATAATATATGTGATCTGTTTTGATTATAATTATTGCTGCATTATTTGTGTTTATCAAAGGTGCAGCTATTTTTAATGAATGTGTATACTGCAGGGTAGTTTGAAAATGTACTCCAGGTGTTACTAGTCTTATGTGTTGATTATATTTCACCTCATTAAACAAAATCTGCAAAATTAACTTAATATATGTAGGGGAGTAAAAGTACACAATTTGCCTCTGAATTAGTCTCTCAAAATTGCACTTGAGTAAATGTACTAAGTTACTTCACACCTTACTGTCAATAGGAACAGCTTCTTGTTTCAGTGTCAAGTGCACAAAATGCCTCCAATGAGCTGGAACACACAGTTGTGTTGCTTAGGCAAAGCTATTCTTCCAATTAAAATGTTAATATATATATAGGGTTAATATATATAGGGTTAGCACTATTGGAACTGTAACACCTATTCAATGGAACCACTGTAGACTGTAGAGGGCCAAAAAGCCTAATTACAATGTTGATGGAGTTCAATGATGATGAAGATTAACTGCAAAAACTATACATTTCTGTTGTTTGGTTAGGTATGTGGTTGAGTAAAATTAACACAAGTTGTATTTGCTGTAAATGAAAACTGGCAAAATAACAAAAAGTATGTAGTGGGTTTTAAACATGAATTAGTGTGGGGGAAACTTCCATTGGAGTCAGGACTCAGAGAGACACGAGGAGAGCTGGAGCTTTGATGGCAAACACTGATGGTTTATTTGGAGCTTCGGCCGGAGAATTCACAAAGCAAGTAAAAGAGTCAGAGGTTCTGACTGCACGGTAGAGTTGCCACGTACATTCTGAAGAACTCTACCCCAGACTAGGGATGCCAGAAACTGACCATGATCAAATTCGAAAATCTGACTTTTTTTATAAACAATAAGCTCAGCTTTGTTTGTTGGCTTGTGGTCATCCACCTTTATCTTTATAATTCCAGAGTTTCCAAATAATATAAACAGATCATTTTCCACTTGTCTTTCGGAGCTGTCTTTTGTTAAACAATATATTGTGTATGTTTTCCTGCCTGCAGAACAAAGATGGAGGAAGCGATGCTTCAGGGCGCCCAAAGAGTTCAGATCAGCACGTCAAAGAGCAGAGAAAACAAGAAGAAGTCCGAAAGCAAAGGGTGAACACTGGAAATCTTTACCTGTACTGTTGTTCAGGTTACATTGCTGGTATTTTAAATAAATGTAACAACTCTCTTAATTTGTTAATTTCCTTCTTAGCTTCAAGAACTCCAGGACAGACAGAAAGTCTCTAGAGAACAAGAGCAAATGAAGAGGAGGAATTTGCAAAGCTTTCAGAGCGACATCCTACAGCGGCAGAGAGAGTTTGAGCAGAAGGTAAATGTCTAATGACTATTTAGTGGAATGCAATGATAATACCTGCATAGTGCACACATTGACACTGTAGGGATTTCTGTTTTCTGCTCTGTCTTCACAGGAGTCGGATATGCAGAGTTTGGAGAAAAATGTAAATTTTGAAAACGAGAATTCAAGAAAGACATATTACAGAGAATTTAAAAAGGTATGTTGTTGTTCAATACATGTGTCAACTGACATATATCTGATGAAAATTACATTTTAGAGAAGTAAACGTAGAATTTTCACTTTGCAACTTGAGCAATTTCCTCGTTGTAAATGAACTGTACCTATATAGCGCTTTATCCAGTCTTTTTAAGACCCCTCAAAGCGCTTTTACATACATGTCATTCACCCATTCATACAGAGCACCTTACTCTAGGAACTAACATTCACACACATTCACACACCGTTGGCCATGCCATTGGGAGCACCTCAGGGTTAAGTATCTTGCCCAAGGATACATCGACATGTTGACTGCATGGGCTGGGGTCGAACCCACAACCTTCTGGTTGAAAGACGACCGCACTCCCTCGCAGCCACAGTCGCCCCGTTGTAATAGCTCTCGAAAGTCAAAAATTATTCAAATACACACTAAAGTAAATCAATCAATTGTGTTTCCATCAATTGATTTGCCCAGACATGTTGAATCAATAATGTGCACAAACACACACACATATACTGTATACATTGGATGGTATAGATGTCCTGCCTTATAAATCATGCTGTTCAGATGTGAGAGATACAGAAATTGAGAACATTAATTTATTTTATATAAAATGAAGGTGGTGGAGGCCTCGGATGTGATTTTGGAAGTTTTGGACGCACGTGACCCGCTGGGCTGCAGATGTCCTCAGGTGGAGCAGGCCGTCATTCAGAGCGGAACAAACAAGAAGATAGTTTTGGTGCTTAATAAAATTGGTAAGTTGTTGGTAAGCGATTGTATTTTTATTTATTGTCAAATACTCAATGCTTGACTTATTTGCCTTTGCTTTGATTAAAGATTTGGTGTCAAAAGAAATCGTGGAGAAGTGGATTAAATATCTTCGTAACGAGTTCCCCACGTTAGCCTTCAAAGCATCTACTCAGCAACAAAACAAGAACTTGGTATGGAGTTTAATATTTATATTTTTGCTATACGAATATGCTGATGAAATTCATATTATAAAATCCACGGAATAACATAATTCTGTCCCTCTGTTTCTTGCCATGGACAGAAACGCAGTACCGTTCCAGTGACCCAAGCCACCCCCGAGCTCCTCAGTACCAGTGCTTGCATTGGAGCAGACTGCCTGATGAAGCTACTCGCCAACTACTGTCGCAACCTGGACATAAAGACAGCCATCACCGTAGGTGTTGTAGGTAAGCAGCCCCATGAAACCATGTTCTTTCTGTGATAATGAGGACAGATTATGCAACATTTCAGGATCATATTTCTATTCTGTGCCTCTACTGTGACATGTTTACATGCTTTAATGTTCAAAAAGCTCTTTTCTTTTCACCCTCTGTCTGAAACCAGAGCCCAGTCTGTTCTCATTGGTTAGCTGACCGACTCTGTTGTGATTGGTCAACCATAGAGCTGTCCCTCCCCTTAGCCGATCATGTACAATGTGTTACAAGTGGAATTGTTGCATAATGATGTCACTATGTTACGGAAGTAAAAAGGAATCCAATGGAGGCGTTTCAGGCAGGAAGGAGTGTGTGGGAGAGAAACTCCCTCTGGAGTGAACTTTTGGATTTTAGCCTTTGCAGACCATTTGCATGCTCAAAGGCCTTTTCCTAATGGAAATCATTTTGCGATTCTTGTTTTGTAGGTTTTCCTAACGTGGGAAAGAGTAGTTTGATCAACAGTTTGAAACGGGCACGAGCGTGTAACGTTGGAGCCACTCCTGGAGTCACCAAGTAAGTACATGATGAGCTTTTCCTTAGGGCGAATTTCTGGATGCAGTAATTAAACTTTATTTTATTTTATCATACTACATATCACAATTGCAATATCCATGAAAATAATCGCAATTAGATATTTTTTCCAAATCATTCAGCATTAATGGGTTTGATGTATTTCAGGTGCCTTCAACAGGTGCATCTGGACAAACACATTAAGCTCCTCGATTGCCCTGGCATTGTCATGGCAACATCAACATCTGACGCCGCAATGATTCTTCGCAACTGTGTGAAAATCGAACAGCTGGTTGACCCCATTTCACCCGTTGAAGCCATCCTGCGACGGTGCAACAAGGCCGAAGTGAGTCACATAGCAGCCTTCTTGTTTGTTACTCGACTGTGTCTCTTGCATTAATGCAATTAACGTATTTTTCCCCGGATGTGCCAGATCCTTAAGCACTACGGAGTTCCCAACTTTCGCACGGCTCTTGAATTTTTAGCCATGCTTGCTCGACGCCAAGGCAAACTGAGAAAGGGAGGACTGCCCGACACTGACAAAGCAGCAAAGAGTGTGTTGATGGACTGGACAGGGTGAGCAAAAAAAAAAAAAATCTGAATTTCGAGGTTTGACGATCAGTTCTTGGCACTTTATTAAATCCAGCTTGTTGTGTTATCTAGGGGAAGGATCAGCTACTTCACGCACCCTCCAGAGACACACACTCTCCCCACACACGTCAGCGCTGCGATTGTTACGGAGATGGGAAAAGCCTTTGACTTGGATGAGCTGGAAAAAGGAAATCAGGAGGTTCTTGCAGGTAAAAGTGACTTCTAGTTAAGGACGAGATGACACAGGATTACATCGTTGAACTGACACTAAAATAACAACAGAACTAAGAACTGAATTTCCTCTGGAGGATTAATGAAGTTGATCTTAAAACTTAAACTTGAATGAGACACTTTTCTGGAATACTCTTCCAAGAGTAAAGCTGTCTAGCTCACCTATTATGGTAAATAAGTCAAAGAAATTGAGCCTTATCCAAAATAAACACACTAATTATCATGTAAGGAAACACAGACTTGCATAATGTTGACATTTGTATTATAATCCTTTACTTATGCAGGGGGAGCTTATGATTTTTGATGACTTTATTAAGGATTGTGTGATTGCTTTTCACTGACAAGATGATGCATGAACATATTTTCAATTATGTGTTTTAGTGCCATTTTAAGAGTGTTAAGTATATTATGACTATAATCGGGATACATTTTGCAACGTGACATTTTCATCGTCCCATGTCTAAATCTATTGGGATGTAGAAACCCCAGAATCAACAGACCTGGCTGTCAGCTATTGCGTCTACTTTCTTTGGTAAAAAGTAGTTGTGCAGGCAGGTATCTCAAAGCGATAGTACATATACCTGAATAAATCAGCAACAGTTCGGTTCTAACAGTTTGGTTAGATTGGACTAAGAGAGTGCACAGAAATGTTGGCTTCCATTTTTAAACAGCCTAAAAAGGAAGTAGTTGTTCAAAGTTGGATATGCTCTTTGCTGTCTTTCAGAGTCATCTTGTCCTGATGTCAAAATGGGATTTTGCATGGAAACCACCGGAATGACAGAAGGGGGCCAGGGTGAACTGCCTTCTGACCTGGGAATGTGGGAAGAGCCCGAATTCAAAGACAAAACTGAATCCATGGAGGATGCCAAGGACACAGAGGTTTGAACAGAGCAGTTCTTACAACTCAAGTTAACTTCAGTAAAGTATGTTTTGCACTTTATACATCAACTGACTTTTAACTTCACTTTCCTTTCTGCTCAAAATAGTTTGGACCTATGACAGTGGAGATCAAATCTCCGAGGTCAAAGACTCCATTACCTGGGGATGCAGCAGACAAGGCTCCAGATCTGAAGGATATTGTGGGTGTACATCCTCTACAGCAGGGTCAGGCACTCCGGGCCGCTGGCAAGAAAAGGAAAAAGCAACAGAAAAGAGCAGGTTTGTATTAATATTGGTCTCAGTCTTATAATGTATGTCTTTGTCCGTCGTATGGATTGTTTGTGCTAGAAAAACTGGATATATCTGTTCTTTATCCAAGTGTAATTGTAAACCAGCCTTTGAAGTGATTTCATTTAAACAAATGAGCAAAAAGTAGGAAAATAAGTTTAAGTGGTTAATCCTCTATAAGCAGGTATGTTTTGTGTAATCATGCTAAATGTAATATGTGTTCTGTTTTTCTCCACAGACAAAATTTCTGTTAAACTCTCAGACACCTTGACAGCCGCAATGGATTTCTCCTTTTCAGATGACTGATTAAAACAAAAGATTTAAAGAATACATATTTGTGTTTTGTCATTTTTTTTTATGTCTTAAAGTATTATATGAACAGGATTGATGGAGATGCAAAACTTTGGATTCACATACTTGATCCTTTATTTATTTAATAAGAAGTCTGGTTTTGTTATGGTATTGTTTCACTAGGTAAATGATAATAATGATCAGTTACTTCAACCATTGAAATTGTTTTGATTAGGTACACCTGTAATGCATGTTGACTCTTACATATTGAGGAGCTATTTGGAAGTTGCACTTCAGGTCACTTAACTTTCATTATTTTAATTGTTCTATCCCAGTTACAATCGTTTGCATTTTTAACGACACAACTTTATCTTATGTTAACACGGGTATATATGCTCTACTTTAGATAACATAAACATCACATTAAAGACTTGACGTTCTTTATTTGTTCTATCCATTCTATCCATCCTGGTTTTTCCCAGTTACTTTCGTTTGCACTTTAATAGTACGACTTTATCTTTTTTTAACCCGGGTATGCCTGCACTACATGGGGTATTTTGAAAGTGTAGTAACTACACAGCAGTCAAGTTCCGGGTAACCTGCGTGGTTCGATGACCTCAGCCCGTCGGCCCAAGATAAACAACACTGGTATCGAGGCTAACGACTGTCGGAGAGCTTGTGTTCACGGACTTTCAAAATGGCAAAGAAACCTTTGGACTTCGGATCTTTTTGATTCATTTGACACATCTGTTGCCACAGTACGTTTATTATTTCCTCTAAAATAAACTAGGTACCATTAGCTTTTTGGGAAACTAACGGATGCTAGTTAGCTTAGCTTAGCTAGAAAGCAACTTCCTATTTTTACTTTGACGTGACGCTGCTGTCAAACGACTGCTTTCAACATAAATAGCTAGCATTCTTCCGATATTGACAGTTAGCAAATGGTTGGCAACGTTAGCTAAACCACTGCAAAGAGTCGGTGATGTAAATACTAACATTAGCTAGCTTTAGCATTAGTTGTTGTGGGCCCGTTAGCAGCACTGAGCTGTCAAACTGTCATGACGCAAGATTAGAGCTCACCAAGAATAGAGATTGCGAAAACTGCAACCGTTAGGAAAGCTAACCATTAAGTGTTTATTTCTTCTCTAAATGGCTCGAGAATCTACCCTAACATTAATTAACATGGCATGGAGTAATGCGCCTTTTTACAGTTTGTTGACAGTGTGGTTCTTTAGAGGCAGGACCGCAGCTTGCGGACATAACGGCTCTGACAATTTATTTCCACTTAGATAATCGACACACAGAGGTGGGAGAAGTATTCAGATCTTATACTTAAGTAGAAGTACAAGGTTTTAGGAATGATCTGTTACAAATAAAAGTACTTCAATCAAAATGTTACTTGAGTAAAAGTACAAAAGTTAATACATTCACTTACCAAAAGGGAAAGTACTCATGCAGAATGCATTTCAGAAAAATATGTATCGTATGTTTTTATTTCAATTATGGATGTATAAATGTAAAACATCAGCAGTAGGCTTTACAAGCTGGTATATGGTGTGGAGAAATATTATTTGATTGTGCAGGTTGCAAAACATTGAACAAAAATGTTGATTTGTCCAGATTATATCATAGACCTTTAATTGCTACATATTTTCCTAAATTATAAGAAAATACAACTTTTCCATTAGAAACTAACATCTGGATAGATCTAAGATGCTTCATCACTAGAAAAAGTAGTTATAATAATAATAATATAGTAGTATGACAAACTTTTTAAAATATCTATAATCCTCTCCTTTTCTTTGTTTTACAGCTCCATCCCTAGATCTGGGTTAGCTCTCCTTAACCATGTCTTCACGCGTGTTGCTCCGGCAGCAGCTGATGCGAGAACAGGCCCAGGAGCAGGAGAGACGCGAGGCCCAGCAGCAGGCCTCTGTCTCCCAGCTCCGGGCTTCTGACTCCACTCCAGCCATCTCTGTCACTCTGCCCCCAAATGCTCCCCGCCCGCCTCCGGCACAGGTGCCCGTGGAGTTGCTGAAAGTAAGTGTTTGTATTTTTTAAATAATATCTTTATTACATAGAATACAACAGCTCAGGTATGGACGTAGGTGAGAGTAAGAAGTAAAAACACTGGATAATATAAGGATCCTCATCCTTTGCCATTTCCCACCTGAGAAAGAAAGGCAATGACCAAAATAAAATTAGTTAATAATTATCATTATATAATCCAAGTAAGGGACCCATACTTTATGGAAAGTATCCAGTGAAGAATGAGGCATACATAAGATGTATTCGTTGGGAACAAACACCATTTCATCCAAAATCAGAAAGAAAAAGAAAATCTGCCGGCAAAGTGAATACATTAAATATCCTCCTGTGATTGATATTTGTAATATGACCTTCTGGAAGACCAAGAAGGAGGCACATAGGGTTTAGCTATATTGGAACACCAAAAATAACACACAGTTCTTGATAAATACCAGACCAGTAGCTTTGTAGCTTTAAACATGAGCAGAACCAGTGAATAAGATCGCCAGAGTTACATTTACTGCAGAGCAGAGGTTCATTAATGTCCATTTTGTTTTTGAGAGCAGGTTTTATATGTGTGCCATGTAAGATTCTCAACTGAGTAGATTTAGTTTGGTTGCAGATATTTTCCCAGGATAGACACTTGTGTGTATTTGTATCACTTCTGTTCTTTATTTAAAAAAACTTTGAGAACATAAGCCCCTAACTCTTCTTTAACTGATCAGGTGCAGACCCACTTGGAGAACCCCACCAAGTACCATATCCAGCAGGCTGTGAGGCAGCAGGTGAAGCAGTACCTCTCCACCACTCTGGGCAACAACGCGATCACTCAGACCCTGGGAGTGTCCCCTGTGCAGCAGTCCAGCTCGGCCCCTGAAGCCGCTCATACAGCCAGCAGTGCCCCCAACAGCCCTATGGCTCTGCTCAACATCGGCTCCAACAAGGAGGAAGTATGGGAAATTCCTGCTTTGATAACAGCGGTTTAACTTGTTGTGTGCTGCTTTCGGTTTGATGCTAAAGCAGATTGCACAACCCTGTCAACAGCTGCCTTTCTGCAAACTTACAGTGTGAATTTGGAGAAGTTAGATGTCTAACCTTCTGCTCGCTTCTAGCTAAATGTCTAACCTTCTGGTCACTTCTAGGTAATTACTTTTTGTTTGCTCTGCAATGATGTGTCTGAAGGTCCCACTGCGCTGATGCATGCTTTTTGTCCTCGTACCCCTGTTGGCCTGTTGTCACAATAAGATGTTAAATACTGCACTTACAGTTTAACCATGCACTCTTCTTGCACACGCTCCCCTCTTTGAAATCAGGCCACTTTAGTTAAAATGGTTTGTGTGCTTACACTGTAAGCTTTAGATTACAAAGCTCACTATATGTACATACATGTTGATTGCTATGACACATTTAACCCTTTCTGACTTAGGACCACTGCTGTTTTTTTTTCTGCTTTATCTAGATTGACGATGTGATCGACGACATCATTAGTCTTGAATCCAGTTTTAATGACGACATCATTTCGCTGATTGACTTAGGACTTCAGCTGCCTAGCACGGTATGGAGATCAATGTATTTATTTGAACACTAAAACTTCCTTTGTTAAAGTTTTCTCTAGAGTTTCTTTTGGTGCGTTTCAGTGGCAGGATGACACAGGGTTTCAGGGTTAACCCACACACTTTTTGTACCCAAAGTGTTTTTTCTGTGAATGGACGGTCTCTTTTGTGTGTGGAATTCAGAAGTCGTAGAAGCCAATATATGCTTTTGGCACTTGGTTACTATTCGTCACAAAAGTGCTGCCTGGGCGGGGTACATTTATCAGAGGACACAAGACAGGCAGAAGTGAAACCAAGAGGATTGCACTCGTAAAAAAATTCCTGCATGGTTAACAAGTCGTTTGTCAGATAGAAAGAGAGCTTGACAACCTTTTGCCGGAAAGCAAAATATGAGGATTATGGTCATGCTGGTGGAAGAAAAGAAAAGAAAGCACACTGAGGTAATACTTTTTTGTGATTTTGTGAAGGTGTTAGGGTTTGGGTTCGCAACTTAGATATGTAAGAATGTCATGTAAATATTTTTGATTTTGGACTTAATCCTAAAACGGCATCTGTTGATCAAATTTAGGATTTTCTTTCAACACATTTGCTCCGTGCAACATGTAATAACATTTATCTGATACGATAGAAACTAACTTTTAGTTGATTATAACTCTTATGCAAGGATGGGAAACACTTTACATTTGCTTTTAGGTTTCCGCTAATCAGCAGTAGTTGAATGTAACTGGCAGAGACCGCTCCATAGCTCCATAGTTTCACTTTGTTTTTACATGTTACAGTTATATTTAATTTAATATGCCATTGTTGCACACTAAATGTAAATAATATCCTACTTTTATATTTAGTTTGCTGTAATTGAGCCCTTAAATAGTGTTTTATTTGTCAGATAGTTTACATATTTGTATCTTCACGGTCAACTTTTATATTTTCTAATGATGCGCAATACTTTGTTAAACATGCTGCCGCTGCAACGAAAACATTTCCCAATTTGGGATTAATAAAGTACATTTAATCTTAATTTATGATATTAACTAAGTACATTTCCTTAAGTAGTTTGCTTAAAGGTGGGGTAGGTAATTCACTTCAGAAACACTTTTTGTTATATTCCATGGAATGCTCTTAACATCCCGATAGCAATGAATACATTAAATGCTTTGACAATAAATACATAAAAAAATGTCCTCTGTGGAAGCCGTGGCGCTGTAAAAAGCACGACCAATCATCTGAGCCGGCCCGGCTAAAATAACTGGATGGCCTACCTGCCTGTCAGCTTTCCATCTGTGCACAAACTTATCTCGTGCCCTCATTGGTCATGGGCGCCTTCGTGTGTGTTGGAGGAGGGGCTCTGTGAGGAAGTCTGAAGGAAGGGGCAGATTTTTTTCGGCTGCGTACTTTCAAATTCTAGCGCACTCGAGCTGGTTTCTCCATTCTTACCTACCCTACCTTTAAGTATGTTTTTGGTACTTTATATATCCACTCCACTACAATTTGAAAGCAGGCATTGTAATTTGACACGCTCTACATTTGTTCGACTACATAAGTTACGACCTACTCCTGTTCGATATTATAAACACAAAAAAACAACCAGCTGAGGAATTATGATGTACTGTTTTGAATTAGGACACTGTAAAATACAGTATAGAGTTAATCTAAGGTAGTTCCAAGTTCAACAGCTTAACACATGAATGGCTCACTTTTCATAGTCCAACAAATGTATTTATTTCCTTTAAAATGGGCCTTCTGAATAACAAGTACTTTTAATTTGGGTTTTTTAGGTACATTTAATGCAAATATTTCTGTATTTTAACTTTTACTTATAATAAAGTATTTTTTTATTACCTCTGTTACTCCAGAGGTAACATATCTGAGTCCCTCTTCCACATTTAGTGACTATTTTTTACTATATATATATTTGAACATTTTTTATTTTCCCTGCAGCTCCCAGGGAATCTTCTGGATGTTTACCACAGTCCTGGAATGGCAGCAACTCTCACTGCCAGCAACTCCTGCCCCGCTGACCTTCCACAAATTAAAAGGGAAATTTCTGGTACGGTACCCAGCTTTTATAAACCTGTGTCTTGACTTCACTATAAATGTTTAGGATGACTTGTTCATATATCATTGTGTAGCTCATAATGAATTTGTCTTTTAAGAATCAGACGTCAAAGCAGTAATGAAAGAAAGACAGAAAAAAGACAACCACAACCTCAGTAAGTCCAGATCTATTCCAACCATTTTGAGCACTTTTGATGCAGTAAGCAAAGGTGACATGCAGTGCCGTGCAGATTTAAACTCAAGAAGACCCCAGTCCATGTGATATGTATCTGCATAGTGCTAACTGATAGTTAAAGGTTATTTTAGGTGTGTTAGTTTCCCTCTCTGACTTGTTCTTCTTGCTTGTCTACAGTCGAGAGGAGGCGGAGATTCAACATCAACGACCGTATAAAGGAGTTGGGCACGCTGATACCCAAGTCAAGTGACTCGTAAGCACAGTTTGATGTTTTTCAGGATAGGAATTTTGCGGAAATGATTAGTATTATTATTTTTAAAATTGAGACCCTGACATAAAAAAACAATGTCCGTAGCTTCTGCGATGTTAAAGGTCCCATGTCATGCTTTTCCGGTTATTACCCGTCCCCTTGTGTGTTATGTAGCTTTGTATGCATGTAAACGGTCTGCAGAGTCAAAAACCCTCAAACTACACCCTGTAGCGAGTAAAGCTCTAACACAGAAAAGACCTGTCTATGCTGCCCCAGAACGCCTCGTTGGAGATCTCTCTTTTTCCATTTGTTTCTTCCGGAACCAAAATGGACCAATCCGCGGAGCTCCTCACACACCAGAATCCCTTGGCGTCACTATCAAACGCAGTGGGGGGACCTTTAGCGTACATGTTCAACTAACAGGGAGTCCCATTGACTTGCGTAGAGCTCCCTGAACGCTGGTAATAGACAAGTTGGGATGGCGGAGAAATGCTCTCTGCAGACCCATTCTCACAGCGTTATAAACCTTTTTCTTACTCAATATCAAGCCACACTTATTGTTTTTACTTCGGCTGTGAGTGTTTGTGTGCTCAGGATGAGTTTCGCGCTGTCCCGCTGTATCGCCGACCCGGAAACCACACCAGTAAGCCAGCTCACTGAGCAGCGAGCCTCGCAACGTCCCGACCAATCAGAGCACACTGGGCTCACAGGGAGGGGGGGCAGGGGCTCCAACGAGCCGTTTAGGACAGAGAGTGAATACACATACTATACAGAGATGCTGTTTGAGAAACCAATGTGATTTTGGAAAATTGCACAATTTAAATCTATTCTAGTAGACCTCAACAATGGCACTATGATCATTACAATTTGGCCATGACATGGGACCTTTAAACATACTTTCTATTTAATCGCCAACATTAATTATATGGCATCATGCTGAATTGTTCTGCTCCTCTTTCATTGACTATATTATTGAAATGAGTTAGGGGTTATAATAGCTAATTCCAAGTCTTCTTCAATCAGGTACAAAAGAGAATATATTCCCTTTTGTAGATTATGGTTCCATTTAGAGTAACATGAGGATAAAGCAGCATATTGCTTGATTTAAATGATTAGCAAAATGATAAGCAAAATTGCCAAAATCCGATGTCAATATGGGGATTTCCAGTTTTTTTCTCTAGGCTTTTTCTTTTATTAAACTTAATATCTTTGGGTTTTCTATTTAGACTTTAGAAACTGGAATTACATTTTATTTCTCAATTTTATGTCATTTTATAGAAGATTACTTTTTGAGAAAATTGGTAGATTATACGAGAGGAAAATAATAGTTAGTTGCCAAACTCCAGGCTACCAGATGTCTGCTTTAAGTAGCTTACCCATGTCATGGCCATTTCTACTGATCATAATTCTATTGTTGAGGTCTACTAAAATAGATTTATATTGTGCAATTTTCCAAAATCACATTGGTTTCTCATACAGCATCTCTGTATAGCATGTGTATTCACTCTCTGTCCTAAACGGCTTGTTGGAGCTCCTGCTCCCCCCCTCCCTATGAGCCCGCTGTGCTCTGATCGGTCAGCTCGCCCACTCTGTTCTGATGAGATAACCACTGTTACAGCAGAACATCAGTGATTATGTGTTACAATGGCGTTAGCAGCCTGAACATGACACCAGTAAGGACAAACAGATGAGAATGCTGCGTGGGGTCTGGGTGCTGTGTTGGCGGGACGTTGCGGGGCTCGCTGCTGTGAGGAGGGGACAGTGTGAGCTGGGTTCATTTCCTGGTTGCTGCGTGGGGTCTGCGAGACAGCAAGACATCGCGAATGGACGTGGGAAGGGGGGGTGCAGAGGGGGCTGCAGCACCCCCATCTGCGAGGCTCCACTAGCACCCGCACCCCCCCCCCAAACGCAGCGCACCTACAGTGTAAGCGCGCCACAGTTTCGCTGCTGCGAGGCTCCACTAGTGTGTGTGTGTGTGTGTTTGTGTGTGTGTGTGTGTGTGTGTGTGTGTGTGTGTGTGTGTGTGTGTGTGTGTGTGTGTGTGTGTGTGTGTGTGTGTGTGTGTGTGTGTGTGTGTGTGTGTGTGTGTGTGTGTGTGTGTGTGTGTGTGTGTGTGTGTGTGTGTGTGTGTGTGTGTGTGTGTGTGTGTGTCCATTTGGACCAATGGGTCCATTTGGGTATGGGCACGTCACAGAACCCAGGAAGTAAACAATTGAAAAAGAGAGATCTCCAACGAGGCGTTCTGGGGCAGCACAGACGGGTCTTTTCTGTGTTAGAGTGTTACTCCCTACAGGGTGTACTTTGAGGGTTTGTGACTCTGCAGACCGTTTACATGCAGAAAAAGCTACATAACACACAAGGGAACGGGTAATAACCTGAAAAGCATGACATGGGACCTTTAAAACAATGTCTAGTGGCCACGCCCACTTGGTTTGTACTCTCTAAGCTCCCTGCAACTGTTGTGTAGTAAAAATCTCCTTTGCTCTTCCTTGTGTTTCCTTTCCCTCCTGCCTCTACAATATATGTTTACTGATATCACAATGATGTCAGCGAAATGCGCTGGAATAAAGGCACCATCCTGAAAGCCTCCGTCGACTACATCAGGAAGTTGCAGAAGGAGCAGCAGAGAGCCAAGGATATCGATATGCGTCAGAAAAAGCTTGAGCTTGCAAACCACAGTCTAATGTTACGCATCCAGGTCAGTGTTTGTTTGTCAGCTGTGTTAGAGGGAGGCGTATCCAAGCCTTGAAAAACAACAGCTGCTCCACTCGGTGTTGTAGTTCAATCTGGCCACAGTGATAAGTGAGTCCAATAAACAGCTTTTTGTAAGTGCTGAAACACAGACCTATGTGATAAAGACATGTCTGCAGAATACCGAGATCCTAACAGATTAAGCTGTTCCTGTTTTCAGGAGCAGGAATCATATCATTTGTTTAGAGATAGGTCTGCAAGTCACACTGTCTCCTGTCTTCTGAAATGTTCCTGGCCATGTCTTATGTGAGAGGAGATGTCATTTAATCCAATTTATGGAAAATTGTTGGTGGTAATGCACCATAAAGTGTGACGATGTTGATTATTGTAGCAGATTTTTCACACTAAAATGTCTTCATTTTCAGTCAATTTAGGATATTAAGTGGTGAAGTGACGACGTATTACTCTAGGCTGACCCAGAAGTTAGCATGGAAAGGCTAAAAGAAAATGTCACTTGTAGAAAATAACTGACCAACACACAAATATCTTCCTTATATGTTTTCTTCAGCAGCACTTTACAACACTTTTGATACTTTTAAAGCGTTAATGCCGTGTCTAGAAGTCAAAAGTTATGCATAACTTCATGGCTCCCCATGGACATCATGACAGCAGAAGGTCAACCAATCTTTCGTCCCACCTGGATCGCTTGTACCTTGGCCAGTACATTTAAAAAAAAGTGAAAATTTGCCTATTGGAAACTAAAGCACTTACAATGATTTGGCCATCTACTGCCGACCCATGGAACCTTATTTCTGAAAAATGATGTATTGAAGTCAATGGGGAGAGAAAGATTATCTTTCGATCCCGTTTGAATTGTGCCACGAATTACATATATGATGTTTGTCAGTCTTATCAAATCATTTCCATGTCAAAAAAGTCGCAGTTTGTCGTAAAACTGTTGAAATATAAGACTATGAAAAATACGCAACTAGAAAGACTACAAATCCCAGAATCCCGGTCCCGCATGCTGGCTCTCACGGAACCGACTAACTCCCCTTGTGTGTATGTACAGCTCTCAACATGCCCAGACTTGGAGTGATTTTCACCTCTTTTAATACTTTTCGCCTCATTCTGAGAGAAAGAAGTGAAATGTGCCAACGTGACGGCCGTCTTGGTGTGTGGTGCGAGATGGGAGATGTAGTTCATTGAGCGTTTCACACCAAAAAAAAGTGTTACTTCAGTTTTACGACACATTTTAATTTTTTTGACTTGCAAAATTATCTTTTGAATTGACAAACATCATATGTGTAATTCGTGGCACAATTCAAACGGTATCGAAAGATAATCTTTCTCTCTCCATTGATTTCAATACATACTTTTTCCGAAATAAGGTCCGATGGAGCTCATGGAAAGGGAGGGACTTCGCCTCTCTATTGGAAGCGGATAAACAGGACCTGCACTGTTGTTCTGAGTTAGTGTCGTTATGGTTTATTGCACTCATTGTTCGGCTTTGGATTGAAAAGCTTCAGCTAAATGAAATGTAACGTAATGGAAATGGAAGTGGTCAAATGCTAACTCATTTCCGGATTTTAGAACTCTTTCCTGCACCACTCTTTTGCTTCTGCATGTAAAAATGCCACCGTCTTTCTCTCCCAGGAGTTGGAGATGCAGGCGCGGCTGAGCGGCCTGGGCGGGCTGAGCCCCGACCCCCCCCTGCTCCAGCAGCAGCAGCAGCAGCTCCCTCAGAGCGGCCAGCTTCCCAGCGCCGGAGGACTCTCCTCCCAGAGCCACCTGGGCCTCGTCGGACAGCCTCTCCCGGCCTCCTTCCTGTCCCCCCCCTCCTCAGACTCTCCCGTGGGGGTCACCCTCAGCAGCCCCCTGGACCTGGGCAGCCTGAGCTTCGCCGAGCTGGACGACGCCTCGGCCTCGGAGTTCTACCCCGACGTGAGCTTGGGAGACATTCTCATGGACGACGGGTGCACCCTGGATCGGGGGGGGGAGTCTTTCTTCTCCCCTCTGTCACCCTGTGCCTCGAAAACAAGCAGTCGCAGGAGCAGCCTGGAGATGGACGAGGACTTATGATGAGCTCTTTGATTGGCAGAGACTGTCTGCAGGGACGAGAAGGCCGGGGCGTCTATCCCAAAATAACACAAGTCTGTTTATAGGACTGAAACAATAAGATCAAAACTAACAAACATTGGACAAAGTACGTTATTCCTAATTTCGCCATACAGACCTTATTATTATGATTATTGTTCCTGTTTGGAGCTGTTCAGATGATTATGTCTGGGTTTTTAAATGCAATCTTATCAAGAAATGTAATATTGTATAATAGGGGCATGGATTAAGCGATAACACATTCTATAAATAGATTTTACTTCAGAGATATAAGAGGGATTTTAAAGTTTGCTTGAATTTATTATATGCTCATACTTAGGGAAGAAAGCTGTGAGGTTTATTTTTTAACAAACAAATTATATTTCGTTTTTTTTCTTCAAATGACTGGAATCAGGGTTTGTTTATAGCAGCTGCTCCATGTTGGTTTGTCTCACCAGCAGCTACAGAAGGGATCTATGTAAAGTGAATTGGCACATCGTGAAATATTTACCGCATATTGTATATAAGAATATTTTATTTTGAGCAGTTTTATTGCACCTTATTTGAAGGCAGTCTATGCATTTTATGAGAGCTTTTGTCTGTTTTTATTACTATCACACACAGTGGACGGATAAGGCCCAGGGATGCATGTATTTGTAATAACATTTAAAAGCAATGGAAAATCACTCTCTGCTGCAGCTAGCTAGCCAAAGCAGGACTTCTTCCAGAGTAGCTATTACAAATCAGCGGTTTTTTATTTTTGAATATATTCACGCAGTCAATTGAAATGCAAGACAGAATGAGAACAATTTCATCTTTTACAACAGTACTGCAGTTCATTACACTTTTATACCTTAAGTCGCCTCTTCTGACTAATATCTGTGTTGTCAGTCGTTGTTTGTCACTGGGTGATTTGACTGGTTCTTCAAAGATTATGGCTTCTGTTTTATTTCGGTTTTTGGACGATCAACAGTGATGCATCTAATAGTTTATTATCGCTCATTGTAGTTTGAATTCAGAGGGCTTTGACTTTCTTTTAAACCAACCACTAGCCTCACGTCTGTAACGATAAGGTATAACCGTTTGTCGTGTGAAACCTGCAATGCAATTATTATTACTCAATAAAATAGCCACAACGTTTAGAAAGGCATTTTAATTGGTCAGATGCTTTACGCGACATGGTGTACAGTACATGAATGTGAGTTTAAAAATTTCGTTTTTTTAAAACACTGACAGACTGATTTTTATTTTCCTCCGACACGACCTCCAAGTTATTGACTTGCATACATTTTAAACTACTCAGCAGCCAAATATATTCTAACTATTTGGTGGTTAGATTGATTGATTCTGAGCTCTGCTACATGGCTAAATGCTTCAAAACTGCGTTGTTCCTAGTCCCATAAAATGAGAGATTTTACCGCTCATACTTAACGCCCTCCTCCATATATTAACCATGTCCTACCTTGACATTTATCTGAGTGCTAACATTGACTGTTAACCATGAACTGGTAGCATTTGTGTCCCTACACGTTGGCTTTCGGAAAAGATTTTAACAAATAAATGATTCCTATGTATATTTCCTGTGTGTCTGTGGTTATTGGCTGCGTTTAGTGGTAAAGCATTTGGGAGATCTCCATGGCGAGGTCCAGGCACTCGGTGGCCTGGAGGCAGATGTCGTAGGCGGGACAGTCGCAGAGGAAGCAGCGAACACCCAGACACCCGCAGAGGTCGCCGCTCCGGGTGACGCCCAGGAGGGGCTCCAGGGTGCTGGGCTCGCAGCCGCAGAGGCACGAGCACAGAGACCAAATGCAGCCGTTACAGCCTCTCATCACGGCCAGGAAACAGTCCAGAGGGTGACAGAACAGGCAGGACAGAAGGATTGCAGCACAAAGGTCTCGGGGAAAGAGGAAAAGAGAGACAAGGATGCTTCAATTTGAGAGAGAAAACATTTAGTGGGTCCTATGAAGCTAATTTTCAGATTTGTATTCGTAGTTTGTGTCTCTACTGTGACATGTCTCCATGCTTTAATGTTCAAAAAGCTCTTTATTGTTCTCATACTGCCTGTGCTGCATCACCTCTTTTCGCCCTCTGTCTGAAACCAGAGCCCAGTCTGCTCTGATTGGTTAGCTGGCCGGCTCTGTTGTGATTGATCAACTGCTTAAAAGTGTCCCACCCCTTAGCCTATCACGTACAATGTGTCGGAGCGCTACCCAATAGAAGCACAAGTGTTATGAGGTGATGTCACTATATGTTCCAGGAGTTCAATGGAGGCGTTTCAGACCCTTTACATGCACAACAACCTATAACACACTACAGGAAAGGTAAAAAACCCTCAAAGCAAAATAGGGCCCCTATAAGGTTTCTAAAACATACATTGTAAAGCCAAATTATTTTTGAATGTTGCCACAAACCATTACAAGGTGGTGCAACACAACATAAAATGGGACAAAATTAGCCCTGAAGTGGCGGGGGCTGAACAATAAATATAATTGGCATTTTATGGGTGTTTCCTTTATAGTTATTCAAAAATGTTAGAGGGGATCCTAAAAAAATTTTTTTGTCTATTGTTATTTATTCAATATCAGTATACTTATTTGTGTGTGTGAGCTGGTAGTTTCATCTCATCAAACTATCACATATAGCCTATTCATATGTAACTTTCATACACTGTTTATCAGTTACCATTACTAAAGAGTGTGTCCTTACCGTCAGCATCGGGCTCAGTGTGGACCGTGGTGGTGGTTTTGAGGCTGTCTTGACTCCGGCTGATGGAAGTGAACGTCTGACTCATTTCCTGCACAGTGCAGGCCTCCATGGAGGAGGGCCGCGCGGCACAAAGAGGCTGCGGCGGCTCCACAGAGCTGCAGGGGAACACATCTACGCTCTCTCCTCCTTTTGGGTTTTTATGCAAGGTGGTATCTGCACCGGACATACAAATTGAACACATCTTCATCAAAACTGCAACAAAAAAAATAGCGATTAACAAAAGAGTTCAGAGATGAAGGTTTACCTATTACTGTTGGGAAAACATTCATAGGGATGTCAGTTAAAGATAAGTCTTCGGAGGAGATCTGCTCTGAAAAAATGGTGACTTCAGTCAAAGACCCTGTGAGAAAAGAACATTTCATTTTTACCAAAGAGCCAAACAGTGGTGGAAAATAAATGTAGTGTACCTATTTAAGGTATACTTGTTTTTATCTTAAGCACTTTGATTTTCTGATACTTTATACTTCTACTCCATAACAATTCGTAGGTAGTTACTGCAATTTTGAACATTTATCTGAAAGCTTGAGTAACTTACTTTGCATTAATGAGACTTTAATACTTCAAGTAAATTCACAAGCGACAAAGCAATCTTTATAGTAATGAGTTTAGCTTCCCCTTCACTAGCTGCAAAAAACACCTTAATCCTTCAATAATAACACAAATATATAATATACTGAATGCAATGGGCCATTCTGCAGCGACTGATATTACTTTTTGTACTTTGAATATATTTTATGCTTAAATGTTGGTTCTTTTGCTTAAGTAACATTTTCAAATCAGGATTTTACTTGTGACATTTATGCAGTATTGCGTCACTGTGGTATTTATAGACTATCCTAATTGAATGACAACTCATTTGATTTAAAACTATACAAAACCCTGTTTTGTGAATTTACCTGCAATGGAGTCCTCAGGTAAAATGGGACACTTAGAAGCATCGGTCGGTGAGTCACAGATGTTTGGTTTGACTTTATTTCCATCTTCCATCTTTCCCTTCAGAGCTAGACAATCCAGTTTTCCATCCATCCTGCTTCAAGCTCGGTAAATGAAAGACAACAAATCAGGACCGTTTAATCTGAAACAAACTATAAAATATAACAGTTATATATATATTTGTTTTATTCTTATTTTACTCATATCTTTTCATTTATATATATTTTATAATTGTGTTTGTTCATTGTTAATATTCATTTTTTATGTGCATCAGCCTACCTTTTTTTATGTCTGTGAATAAAACATAAGAAATCATAACCTTAAACCTTTACTTACTTACTTCCTTATTTATAATTCACTTAATATTATGACATTAAACCGCATCATTCTCTACCGCAGTCAGATGTGTAGTTGAGGTTTCATAGCTGTTAGTGATGAGTGGACATCTCAGAAATGGCGGAGAAGTTAATCTATTATTAATCAGCATTTTCAAAACATTTACAATGATGAGAGGCAACACAGTGATATTCTGACAGCTATATGAGAATGTGAGACCTTGATTTCACTTTTCATCAATTATTAATGTAATACTTACTTCCTGTGACATCTTGACAGAGGTTTTTTTTGCAGAAAAAACAGAGAACACCTCGTGGCAACTATCTCAAATATTTTATCATATTGGCTATTTCTTTCTTTCTTTCTTGTACTTATTATCTATTAGGTATACAGTAATAATTTAAAGGTGATACCAAGGATGTAAATAGGGTATAATGTAGTATCATGTTGAAGTGAATGAGTCAAGTTTAAATGATTTAAATTCAATGAACTATAATTCAGTTTATTTGATCGAAGGAATAGATGAAAACCGTCAAATATTGAAAACTAAAGATTTGCCTGATATGATTCATTGCTGTCATGTATTGGAATCCAACGCCCACAGTGGTTATCCCTCACTATTGCTGTCTGTAAATTGAGAATATTGTAAAATACAAATTGTACTCACTTCTCATGACATTTTGTAGAAGTATGCAATCCACTATGAAGCGTTTATCATAGACGCATCCCTCAGTGAAATCTCAGCATTGGAGGTTTAACTGCAACATACAGCCTCTCTCTCTCTCCCTCTCTCTCTATCTGTGTGTGTGTGTGTGTGTGTGTGTGTGTGTGTGTGTGTGTGTGTGTGTGTGTGTTTGAATGTGTGTGTGTGTGTGTGTGTGTGAAATAACAGAAACATGAATGGTTTTAATGTTTTTGCTTTTTAAGGCACCTGTATTTCTCCTCCTGTACATACATAACTTTTTAGATATACTGTGCAATATTACTTTTAATATCATATATTTTAAATAGTTTATGTGAATTATATATTGTTCTATTTATATTTTCGACCAATGGCACAAGACAAAACAATAATACATTTATATCTAATAGGAACTAAAGTACACATATAGTAGCATGATTATAAATAAACTAGTATCATCCTATATTCCTCATATTTAAACTATTCTATATATTCCCCCTACTACAGCATTATTGTGACAACCATAATAGAAAAACCACTGATTTGATTTGTGCGATTATTTTCCGCACTAAAAGCATTTCTTAAACAATCCAACAGGTGGCAGTAGCGCACCGTTTGATGGTTAATTTGCCACCGAAGAAGAAGAATAACACATGACCAGCAACCAATGAGATTCGTGTATTTTCACGAGTAGCAACGAGTTCAGCCGATTATGACCGATGTTATTTCCGTGTACATTTTAGCGAAACGCTAGCTTATCGAGCTAATTCGTTCACTGTTTTGGTGTTGCATCTCTTTTCTTTCCATTAAAAATTGGTGAACGATCCAAGCGTGTAACGTTTGAAGATCTCCCATAATGGTAAGTAAGCGATAAATGCAGCTTCTATCAAAGTTAGCTAATTTAAAAAAAAGAAGACTAATACGTTAACGTCAAACGGCCGTAAGTTTACATCCCAGAGGAGACTGTTGTGATGCTACTCGGTTAGCTTTTAGCTCTTAAATACAAGTCATTATGAGGCCTTAAAATGACTTTACAGCGTTAGCTAAATTCAATGTACTTTTCATAACTCACTGTGTATGTGGTACAGCAAAGTAAGCCACATTGGCATCGTTAACTGACGTTTTAGCCAACTGATGCTAATTGGCTAATGTTACCTAGCATGCTAACAGATCCATATAACATACAGTATGTGTATAAAATAATAAGATAAGATTGACTTTATTAATGCCAATTGTATGTCAAAGCAGCATGTAAACAAGGCATTGCAAATAATGTGAAAGTAAACGACAGTAGAACATAATAACATCTCACAATAGGAAATGAAACGGAACTAACAAGTACAATATATACATGTTGATAGTAAAAGATAATCAAAGCAGGTTTTATTATTACTCGGAGTTTGCCGTTTACTCTACGTGCTGGTTACCTTGCCAACTACTAATATTTTGAACTGTATTCTTAAGTCTTTCTTGCTGGATATTACAGTATGAATGATATACAGTAGAAATAAAGGATCATAAGTTAACAAAGTCGGCTATACAAATCTGCTACCTAAGCCTAGTTGCAAATGTTAAACACCATGCTCTGGTCCTTACAGTGTAATAAACATGTTTGTATTTGACTACAATTATAGAAACAGGAGTGTACATTTTTCTGACATGAAGAAGGATATGTTTCATTTGACTGGAGATTAATTTACTTATACTGTTGAAAATGTATGGTTGGGGAAATTCAATGCAGAGACTTAGATAGGAGAAGATACTGAGCAGCAACACTGTATTACAGCAGAACTACTCTTCAAAGTAGTGGTATTGTGAAAACCCAAATATGGCTTTATCACTTAAACAGCCTTCTGCTCTATTTGAGAGAAACGTGTCCTGCAGCTCATCAGTCAGTTTTGCAGGTGTTGTCTATATGTTTACCAGTTTTTATGTGTGTTATAATACATATTGTACTTTCAGGACAGCGAAATGTCTGACCTTGACCATGCACCAGGGCCTGAGAACAGCAGCATGGACGGGGAGAACGCACCACTGTACTGTATCTGCAGGAAAGCAGACATCAACTGCTTCATGATGTAAGTCCGGTTTCTCTTATCACCGCATATGGATGCTCCGATGCTCATACACTCATTCTTTCATTTGCTTCTCCCACTGACAGCGGCTGTGACAAGTGTAACGAGTGGTTCCATGGCCACTGCATTAACATCACTGAGAAGAAGGCGAAGGCAATCAGAGAATGGTATTGCATGAAATGCAAAGGTAATGAGAAGATGTTTTTTCTGTTGTCACAGCATTTGAAAATGCCAAGCTTAACATCAAGTACATCACAAAGTCATGACAATCCTGCGTCACTATTCCCCCTGTCACCAGGTAAAAACCCCTCTCTGGAAATAAAGTACAGAACAAAGAAAAACAGAGAGAAGGAGGTTGAGTATGACAGAGGATCGGACAGAGGATCGGACAGACAATCAGACAGACAGTCGGACAGGCAGTCGGACAGACAGTCGGACAGGCAGTACAGCACCCCGAGTACTCCTGACTATAAGAGTGAAAGGCGGCGTGGATCTAAAGTAAGTCGCACTTCTGACCTAATTATTAAGGTTTGACTGCAGCATCCCAAGAGCATCAAAAAAGTATACAAAATAAATGGCGTGAGATCTTTCAAATGATTACGAACGGTTGAATCTAGAGCACCGGGGCTCCATCTGATTGGCCACATATGTTAACATGCGGAGCGTTAATGAATAGCACGTATGGCAGTTCAAGCAGTCTTTGAGATACATGTACTGCAAATGCTAATATAGATTACAATAGACTTTTGATATATTGTGCAGCCCTATTGTTCAGCTGGTCTTCATCTTCCTCAATGTTATGTAGGATGTAAAACCAAGCACACTTCTTAGGATGCGACGGCTCTTATTGCCCATTGTTTGCTTTTCGTCAGGTGAAGCGTTCAGTGCGGATGTGTGGGGAGTGTGAGCCGTGCAAGAGGACGGAGGACTGCGCCACGTGTGACTTCTGTAAGGACATGAAGAAGTTCGGAGGCCCCAACAAAATCAGGCAGAAGTGCAGGTTCCGGCAGTGTGAGGTCCGAGCCAGGGTAAGCCACTCTCTATTTGACTTACAAACTTAATTATACGAGTCAAAGTGCACCAGAATATTTGACATTTTTGCCCTGTTAACTTTTTACATTTTAAGCTTCATGTGACTTAATCATGAATTTGTATGGATGCACTTCATTCAATCCAGTCGTCTTAGAAACGCCATGATCAAACTGTGAGACAAACATATTCTTGTCCCCTAAAGTAGCATTGCTCTGTAATATTAATCATGCATATCATATATTATACGTTACCTTTTTAGACACACAGTGGTTTGTAAATAAGACTTTAAAAGCTTAAAAGGTATGTTTTTTTCATTCCTGAAGCGATTAGCTGAAGTATTTATGCACTGTCTTGTGTACAGAAAATGCTGCGTGTGAAAGACGAGGAATTGGCTTTGCAAGAAAGGAGGGAAAACAACTACCACAGACGGAGGCGATACTCTGACGACTACGACAGCGAGGCGGAGCTCTACCAGAAGTACAAGTCATCAGGGAACAACAACAACAGCATGGTATGTAACAGCATCTTGTTGCCTAAAAACATTAACACCTAAAACACTTGATCTGGAAACATTAAGTTGAGTCTTTATTGTTCTCCTCTCACCAAGGGATGGAACACTGATGAAGATGATGAGGCGCCTTTCAGTCCTGTCATGCGCAAGAAAGCTGTGAAGGTGAAGCACGTCAAGAGAAGAGAGAAGAAGTTTGACAAGAAAGTGAGTTCCCTTGAACAATTCTCATCATCATCATCATTTGAAGTTCTGCCAGGTGTTCGCATGGTAAATGATACTAACACATATTCTAACATGTCCTTGTTTTTTTAATTATCTAGAAGGAGTCCCGGCGGCACAAACAGAAGCAGAAGCACAAAGACAAAACCAGATCCAGTGAGAAGGGCGAGCTGCGGGACAGCACGGGGCACCGGCAGTGTCTCGGGCCGAGCTGTGTGCAGCCGACAAGAGCCGGCTCCAAGTACTGCTCTGAGGAGTGCGGCATGAAGCTAGCCGCCAAGTAAGGACTCCTACTTTCACCAGTCATGCACTTTATTCCATCAAGGCATCTTGTCACGATTAGCCTGTCGCGAATGATTGCCATTCACGGCATTACCCAAATATAATCATCAAATATGCTTAAAATGACACTTAAACATTCTGGATTCACCTTAAAGGTAGGGTAGGTAAGAATGGTGAAACTAGCTTGAGTACGCATTTGAAAGTACGCGGCAGAAAAAAAATCTGCCCCTTCCTTCAGACTTCCTCACAGAGCCCCTCCTCCAACACACACGAACACGCACATGACCAATGAGGGCACGAGATAAGTTTGTGCACAGATGGAAGGCTGACAGGCAGGTAGGCCATCCAGTTATTTTAGCCGGGCCGGCTCAGATGATTGGTCGTGCTTTTTACAGCGCTACGGCTTCCACAGATGAAATATTTTTGTTATGCATTTATCGTCAAAGCATTTAATGTATTCATTGCTATCGGGATGTTAAGAGCATTCCATGGAATATAACAAGTGTTTCTGAAGTGAATTACCTCCCCCACCTTTTAAGAAACCAATATTTAGATTTCATCTCAGATGTGTCATGTCTTCTTGGAGTAAACACACTTCTATTAGAGCCCCCACTACTTACAAATAAAATAGTAACATTGTGTGATTTTGTAAATCAGATCATTTTTGTATTTAAAAATGAAAAGGGTTCCATACCATGATAGAAAGCTAGACGGCTTTTTTGAGTCACTCCTGAAGATGTTCCGAATGTTCCTGCTAATGGAAATTCACTACAACTTCTTCAGCTTTTTCTTAAGTGATCCACAATAGATTTCTATATTCTCCCACCTCTCCCTGCCTGCTTAGAACAAAGAAAAGCCAATTTATCTTAGGTAGAAGTGTATTCTATTCTTTGGAGTATTTACCAGTAAAAATGATCTTTTAATTTAGAAACCAAATGGCCAAAAGCTGTTTTCATCCCAGTTTGGGATTCCCTGATAGTACTATAGCTCCACCTAGTGCTCGAAAAGTAAAATGCTGGTAAATTCATCGCTGCCTTCGAGTCCCTCATTTATTCTTTTTTTGTCTTTGTCACCATTGTGTTTGATGTAGTGTCCCTGTCCATAAGACGCTTCACTATTTATCCCAGACAACCTAATTAGGACCAGGGACACATCTTGATAATGTTGCTTTTTTTTGTGGCATTTCTAAGAATCGTTCATTTTGCTCCACAGCCGGATCTATGAGATCCTGCCTCAGCGCATCCAGCAGTGGCAGCAGAGCCCCTGCATCGCCGAGGAGCACGGCAAGAAGCAGCTGGAGCGAATCCGCCGCGACCAGCAGAACGCCCGGCTGCGCCTCACAGAGATGGAGCGGCGCTTCCACGAACTGGAAGGCATCATCGTCAAGGCCAAGCAGCAGGCGGCCCAGCAGGACGAGGAGGTGAGGGGAGGGGGGGGGGGTCAAAGTCAACTTTATTGTCAATCTTTCAGTTTGTGTGTACAGACGGAGAGATCGAAATACCGTTTCCCACAATCCCGAGTACAAAAACAACAATTATATATAAAAATAAGTATGCAATTATGTATATACCTATATACACATGAGGGGGAGAGTTCAGCCTCCTGACAGCCTGGTGGAAAAAACAGCTCAGCGTGTTGATATTATTTTTCTAACATGCTTCCAATGAGTCTTGTTCTTTATTTTAGCACCTGTATCCTACTGTTTGAAAACTGACAGCATATGACACATTAGCATTGACCCTTGCTTTTTATTATCTATACGTTGTCGTAGCAACTTAAAATCAGCTGCTGTCTATAGAAAATGGTGAGTTAGGCAAATATGCAAAGAAACACAATATCGATATAAAGTCTTTTCAGATATTTTCTTTTATTGCTTGCATGCAAGACGACTCCTTCTGAGTGCCTCGTGTTCTGTCTTACAGTCTGTTTGATAGGGAAACATCAAAGATCATTGACATGACAACACAACAACATGTGGTCCAGGTGGTCGCCCTATGGCAGTAAGCTAAACTCACACCCTACCAATGTGTGGGTGTCGCAGTTACCCCCCCCCAGAGCAGATGTCTTCCTTTCCCCCTGGCCTTCCTGTAGTGTCTTAAAACCCTTCGTGAACACATCGGTTATCACACATCCATTTCTTTGCCCGTGCCAGGATACCACTTTGTTAATTAGTTTTGCAAAAGTTTCTACGATAGATAGTGGAATCCTCCATTACTGATTCCCAGTTATGCGTAGGCGAGGAGCCCACACACTGTTCAAGGCCAGGGCGATCTCCTGTTTTCATAACTCTTTGCCTCCTACAGTGTACTCCTGGCTTTTGCTACATTTCTATGCAAGCTAAAACTTTCCTCGATGACTCTTCCCTTCGTTTCGTATCCAACCCATCAGAACCTGGGATTGGTGATTGTGTCTATTTATTCCATAGTCATAGCAATATCTCATGAGCACAATAAGCATGTAATAATAAGAATCCATCTTGTAATGTTGTTTACAAATAGACTCCACACTTCCACCATCCTGAGTTCTCCTACTCAATGATATTTGTTTGACATTTCAGCCAAGGTCAGTTTCGGCCTTGGTCATTTTTAATGATGTCTCAACCATGCTTGTCCTTAGCTACCAAACTCCCTATCTCATGATCTCCTATTCCTTAGCACCATTATTTCCTCAGTTTCTGTCTTTGAACTTAAGGATCCAATTGGAAGGAGATTTCACAGATGAACAGTTAGCGTATGTGTTTCTGAGCATGTATGCTTTCAATGGTTAGGGTCAGCGTTTCTGCCAGGGGGGCGTCTTGCCGTCATTTGACGCCCTTTTTCGGCTTTGAACGCCTGAACTCAAGCCGAGGCCGTCCAAAAAAAATTATAATTTGAGAGAAGATCGAGTTTTTATCGCTTGAAATGACGAAAAGGAAAAAGGACGTCCCTCTGTTGGAGGGGCAAAGGAGTCTGGTGGGATTCTTTTTGCTGCCAGCAAAGCGTGTTCCTCTGACGGAAAGTGTACTGCCGGCGAGCCTTGACGGGGGGTGCTAGTGGAGCACGCGCGTGAACTGCAGGTGCCGGAGCCTCGCAGCGGCGAAACTGAGGCTCCGTGGTAAACTGTGGTAAACTTAGTGATCCGAGCCAAACGATCCGGCTCACTAAAAAGAGCAGGAATTCCCATCACTGATACGTAAAGAGAGAGTATCTCTATAAGGGATGGCTCAATTCAAAATTCAAGTCACATGACACGACGTGGCGTCACCCCGCCCTCTCAGCCCTGGTCAGGCGAAACACTGCTTAGGGTTGTGATTGAATCTGTCCCACACACACACACATCCCACAAGATCAAATACTTTCTAATAAAATGCTTTTGTCTCTGTGTGCAGTGTAATGAAAACGACAGCGAGGACACAGACCTGCAGATCTTCTGCGTGTCCTGCAGTCATCCCATCAATCCAAAAGTGGCACTGAGACATATGGAGAGGTGTTATGCAAAGGTGAGTGTTTTCAGAAATCCTGATGCGGCCTTTAAGCATAGAACATATCATCTTTAACAAAAAGCAATTGGGCGGGTTTTCAAATGTCTCTCCTGTGTGATTATCTTGACAGTATGAGAGCCAGACTTCCTTTGGCTCCATGTACCCTACAAGGATAGAAGGGTAAGAGAAATAAATCCTCTCCAAATGTTGAACTCGACTCTGTTCACTCGCTTTACTAACATTCCTTGATCTTTTCCACAGAGCAACGAGACTCTTCTGTGACGTGTACAATCCCCAAAGCAAAACGTATTGTAAGAGGCTTCAGGTTCTGTGTCCGGAACATTCCAGAGACCCTAAGGTCAGTGGAAACCCCTCGGACTCATGTATGATAACCACAATCAATAGAAAACCTGTTAAAACCTCAAATATTCATTGAGAATTGAGAAAGAAAGAAAAAAGTCCCAGTTAGAAATAAATTCGGAGGACATTCTGAAAAATGACTCATGGACAAAGTTTGTCTTTTGTTATATTTAATAAAGAAAGTCAATATAAAAGTGAAATTGATCTGAAATGCAGGAACAGAGCTACCAGAACACAGCTCCCAGTCACACTCTATAGTACAGAGAAATCCAACTGGTCCCACCCTTAAATCTACACATCCCCAGCATTAAACTATAAACCCCCCCTCGTCCTTAACCATTTGCATATCGCCCTTATACCTTCCTTTTGCCCTAACCCTGAAATGTAAATCCTTAACATATGTCTCTGTTAAACACATACAAGACTCAAAGTACAATTTAACAGTGTAAAAGGCAATCAGATTATAAGACTATATGTTTGAAATGGTTATATGATCATTTGACACGACACCGACCTCCACTGGGAGATTCTGTGTTTCCAGCCCTGTTGTACTGCTTCGGCTGATACTGTATATAGATAGATCAGACAGATCTTTAATTTTGTCATTCTACAGGTACAACGAAATTACAATAAACTCAAGGTGCCTCGTAATACCCTCATAAGCTTCATCCACTGCAGCCCCCCATGGTGCAGTGAATTTGACGATGTGCAGGGACATTTGTGAGGTTGACCACATGATCAAATCTGGCCTGAGATTGGTTGTGATGATCCCTGGAGAAAACTAATGTTTACTGTCCTCAGATGACAATAAATTGATCGGACTTCTTTCTGTGTATTGACATGACTGCACATAGTCCCTTGATCCTCCTTAGCAGCGGTCTGTTAGCTAAAATTACCTACCTCCGGAATGTCCAAATTGACCAATCAGAATCGAGTGTTCGACTAAGCCCTATAATACCCACAGTTAGCCTGTGTGACCTACGTTTTTCATTGCCATATCTACACTGTAGCTAATGTGCAAATGACAATGAAGCCTTGAATCTTAATGGTGAAATCTGTTCATACAGTCCGCTACAGTAGAGTTAATGTGTAGATGGTTAATTGATGTTTTTTTTGTTTTTAGATCCAAGGGGATGAGGTGTGTGGGTGTCCTCTGGTGAAGAACGTGTTCGAGCTGACCGGAGATTACTGCAAGGTCCCCAAAAGGAAATGCAACAAACATTACAACTGGGAGAAGCTCAGGAGAGCGGAGGTGGACCTGGAGCGAGTCAGGGTGGTAAGTCGAACAGCACGACTGCTTCTTTTGGTTCTAACCGACAACAAATTTGATATTTCAGAATCAGGTTTATGACCAGGTAGGTACATCACATTTACATAAAAGTAAAACAACAATTAAAACACAGATAGAGAACTAGAAAAAATACGATACAATACGATAATACTTTAATGGTCAGATCAAGTCTGAAATGTGACTTGCATCACAGCAGCTCCATCAGGTTCAGGTTGTTTATTTGTACCCGTAGGTAGATTCTGTTTGCAGAGAAAAAGACAAGGGTTCCATCCTGACACTAAAATCAAACACAAACAACAGACATATCTCTAATAAAAGGACTAGTAAAAGTATACCCTGCTCAACCACATCTAATATACCAAATATTTTAAAAACATTTTAAGAAGGAAAACACTAGTACAAACATGGACATTCGAAATTCACAATTAAATAAATAAATATGGGCATCTGTGTGACGCTCCTATGATGTGTTAATTTGTGCAATAGCTGCTGGGATAAAACTGTTTTTATACCGCTTCGTTCTACTCCTTGGGACGAGTAACCTCCGGCCCGAAGGAAGAAGCTTACATTCTGAGTGCAGAGGGTGGGAGTCATCGTCTAATATGGAGCTGGATAACCGCTCTAACTGCCTGAGGTACAGGTTCTCCAGGTTTAGCTGTGGCTCACCAATCAGACTGCTGTACTGTAATGTAGCATCAACATAGACCATACTTGCCAACCCTCCCGATTTTCGCGGGACACTCCCGATTTCATTGGCCTCTCCCGGTTTCCTCCCGGGGTCATATTTCTCCCGCATTTCTGACAAAATCAGATTTACTCAGGACTGTTTCCACTCGGACTTTAATACAGCTACACCATTGTTTGGTTTCCATGGTAGCGTGTCTCTTTAGTAGCGCGCGCAACCGACAGTCTGAGAGGGTGAGGAAGATAGTCACAGAAAACTGAACAAGAATCGACAACTCTCCCCTCTGCTCACTCCTTTCCATCAAGCATGGGGCTACAGGCCGCAAGACCGTGCACTTACAACTACAATAAGCATGTTAATGTTAATCTAATACAGCTTTGGCGATCCACTAGCGCCCCCCCCCCCCCCCCCGCGCAGTGATTTTGAAATGCTCCTGATTTCTGAGGTCTCAAGGTTGGCAAGTATGACATAGACAGATATCAAGACACAATACATGAAAAACAACAAACATTTAACATAAAAAACAACAAACATTTAACATAACAGCACGATCACTGAGAGAAAACATGCTCAAAGAGCCTTCAGCGTGCATTTGATCTGGGATTTAGCTCTGTATTTACTGTGAGGGTTGACTGGAGCACAAAGGATGTTTCAGTCTGACGTTTGGTTTGTTTCTGTCCACAGTGGTACAAGTTGGACGAGCTCTTTGAACAGGAGCGCAACGTCAGGACGGCGATGACCAACAGAGCCGGTCTGCTCGCTCTGATGCTTCACCAAACTATTCAGCACGACCCCGTGACCACCGATCTCCGTGGTAACAAGGATAGGTAGTCGACCTGTCTGTACCTGTACTCCGATCACTGCACGTGATTTGAGTTTTAAAGATTTAAATTAAACTATTAGGTCCAAAACAGATTTTCTAACTAGATAATTATTTTAAAATGTTTGTATGATAATAACTGAAAGAGGTAAATGGATATATATTTTCCTGACTGTGATGGATGAACTGCTGCTGATTGATAACAGCTGTTTTTGGTATGATCGCTCAGAATAAACACTTTGATGTATGCTATTTGTTCTATAATTTCTATAATTTCTTTGAGCCAGCATGTATACAGGTATCTTTGATTAAAGTTACTGACCGAGAAGTGTAGTTGTATTGGTCCTTCTTCAAAACAATCACTGCTGTTTTCAAAGGGGTAAACATGGTTGCACACATGAATGTAAGCAAGGAAAGGCTGATTTAAGAGTGTATCAAAAGCATTGAAGTACAAAGGATATTGCAGGGTAGACTATTCCCAGTCAACAAAGACTTTAAATGACCAATTCATAGTAATCAAACGAGATCAATACAACTTCCTGACTCGGAGTGCAGACCCACAAAGTACAAAACAAAACAACATCTCTCCCGCGATCACCTCATGCCACACTGCTAATGTGATGGGATGCTCCTGACTGGTCAATAAACAGATGCAGAGCTCTCTGAGGAAGAGGATTGTATTTACCGGGCTATGTGCTTTTTTTACTTTCTGATTCTGGGTAATGTTTCTTGATTTAAATAAATACTAACCGGTGACATATTGATTATTTAAATACACATAGTTGCTGCTCATATTTTGATAACATTAGAAACTTTATAAGGCTTTGCCCCTCAAATCACAAAAAAAGTTCACTCCCCAATGTTATATTTGTATTTGTGTGTACTGCCTGAATATCTGTACATTTAAAATATATCTTCAAGTGCTCCTCATACATTCCTGCTTGCTAACTACTTTGGTTGATTGCATTTCATTTGGCCTGAATAAAAAGGAAACGCTACAATAGTGTTTAAATAGAGGAACAAACTATATGTAACCGCGGCCGCGCTCACGGCCTAAAGTTTAGCTGTTCTACTGATCAAAGTTGCCCTCTAACTCAACTTGATCAAACAGCAAAAACTCCAGATTCAATTTAAAGAAACACGATACAGTTGGCAGTCAACAAAAAGACTTAAGACAAGGATTTTCTGGTTGAGTTAGAGGGCAACTTTGAACAGTAGAACAGCTAAACTTTAGGCCGTGTGCGCGGCCGCGGTTACATATATGATCATATAAAACAATGTCAATGGTAGATATGATGTCCTCGTCCTAGTCGTGCTCCAATGTGAAGACATCCCTTCGTTTTAAGGCGAACACAATGCTAACAGTAGCCTACACTTCTTTCTAACACAACCGGAGAAGGGAGCCAAAGTACACGATAATATGACGCGTGCTGTCAAAGAGCATGTGCAGTAGAAGATAAGTCACTTCTATCCGTTTGTTGATAGTTTTTTTCGTGTCTATCCCTAGTACAGTCTATGGTCTATCCTTACAGTCAAATGCAAATAAGTAACGTTTGAAATGAGTAAACAACAATGGTTGTATATTAGGGTTACTATTTTGCCAGCCGGAAATAGCTTAAGTAGAGATGTAAACAGACAAAAATATATACACTTTTGCTTGAATAAATAGGAGAGTTATCACGTTGCCGGAGAATACACATAGAAGTTACCCGTTTTAGAATTTCCCTTGAATAAAAAAAAGCTAATAAGAAACTACTTGTTAATGCAAATTATTGTTGTTATTAGTGTTGTCTCCATGGATGTATAATAAGAACTGGATACAGCTTCGGAGGTGGGGTCTCGCTCTTTCCTATGAGAGCTGCTGGCGCATGAGGACAAAATGGCCCAACTTTTGAGAGTGCAAAACGTTACAGATAGAGTGGCGAAGTCACGCCCATCTACTTCCGGTTCATGGGACCTTATTTCGGAAAAATTATGGCCGTTTCTCAATCGTGAGGATACTGGCTTGGTAGTCGCATACTTCCAAGTCACTTCCTTCAGAAATGAAGCAAGTATTCTTCCAAGCCACGGCTTCGGAAAACAAAGAAGAATGGAATAGGCTAACAAGTGTGCCACTCTCTCTAACGGTTTCAACATAAACTGTACCGAAAATAAATACCTCACGATGTCTATCTAATTATGAACTTGCTTTACTTTCACGGAACACATTTTTGGTGATAACAAATGCAACAAAGTAACATATTTACCAACACATGTTCTACGCCACCACATACTTACATTTAAATGTGTGCTGTGCTGCGTCGGTTCCGGTCGGTCCATCCATTCTTCGCAAGGGTTTTTGAAATTGGTCCGTGCGCAAAGCATTGTGGGGATTTGAAGGACGCGAAGTCTACCCATGTGAAGCCTCGAAATTTCCTCGCGATTGAGAAATGGCCTCTGTATTGAAGTCAATGAAGAGAGAAAGCGTATCTTTCGATCCCGTTTGAATTGTGCCTTGAATTACACATATTATGTTTGTCAATCTTAAAAAAATAATTTCCATGTCAAAAAAGTCACAGTTTGTCATAAAACTGTTGAAATATAAGACTATGAAAAATATGCAACTAGAAAGACTACAAGTCCCAGAGTCGCGTAAGTGATGTCATAACTGATGTTACAATTGTTTTTCCTTCACCAAATAAGAGATAGCTAAGATAAGATAACTTCAACTTCAACAAGATGCCTGTGTGCTTAGTACCAGGTTGTTATCATAGCAACAATGGGTCTTGCTCGTTCTTTTGCTTCCCGTCTGATGAAAGGACTAGGAGTGGCTGGATCAAGTTAGCTACCTAGCTAGTAGCAAGCACGTTAGTTAGCATTACAGCCTCAGCCTTGTCATTTTTATTAGCCTTAACATGAAGTAAGATCAAGTAACCCAAAAAGTTAAACAGTAAGAGTAGTAGTCATATTTCGTGAACCCTTTGAAGAGTACTGTCACACCGGTGTGATCACTCTATAATACACCATTTAAGCCCAGGGGAGAAATGCTAATGCTACATTAAAAAGATCAGGCAGTTCAGAGAGAATCAAAGGAAGGCAGGCAGGCAAGCTGCTTTGCATGACATTCTTCTGGACGTGTTTCATTGTGTTGATAGTGAGGGTAGCCAATCAATTTTTTGACAAGACAGTAGTGACGGCCATCTTGGTGGCGTGTGTTGTCTTGCGAGACCAGAGATGTACACAAACACAAACATCCCAGGTCGGCGGGACTTTCAGGGGTGTGTCCCCATTGGCTACTCAGTTTTTGAGTGACAGCCCACTACACCACAGATCATACAGTGCAACTCATAAAGAAAACTCCGGAGTCCACTCTGCCACGTTAGTGTCGGTGTCTCCTGGGGAGTTTTCATGAACATATCGGGCTTATTTTATGGATTATCTTATACTTGCATATCTAAACAGAATCATGAAAGCCTGTTGGTAGAGTCAGGCACACGAGTCCGATTGAGTGTATGCGGTGTCTGAACGCTCACTCACTGCTAGCTATGTAGCTAACTGTCCCTGCTATTAGGCTACTAGCTTGCATTGTTAGCTTTTCTTTACTTCTCACTTCACACAATAAAGAAACAGACCGTATAGTACAGCACAAACAACACAAATGATCAATACTTGCATATATTTTCACTTGTAGTATTATAATAATTGAAATGCTAGTTATTCTGCGGGTGTTCTATCCACGCTCAGCTACCGCACCGCAGCTACCTGCACTGTACAATCGCTGGAGGACTGGGCTGTCACTCAAAAACTGAGTAGCCAATGGGGACGCACCCCTGAAAGTCCACCTGGGAGGTTTGTGTCAGAATCTCAAACAAAAAAGGAGGGAGCACAAACGAGAAGAGCTGCAGCGAGAGCAAAAGTCTGATCATTGAGAAAGAAGAAACAAGAACTGCAAACAAAAACTATGTTAAAACAAAGAAAAAAGACTTATAGTTTACATGATTACACAAATGATTTGTTAGCAACTTATAGTTTTATTTTTGAAATGTATTTTATTTTGCTTCACTCAGTTTTTTTTTCTTTTAAACTCATAGTTTTGCTTTATAATGAGAAAGTGTTGCTTTATCTTTATGATACAAAACTAATCCCATACAGGGACATCATGGACTGATACGGAAGTTGCAGTACCGCTGTTTGGACACAACGAATATTTTCCTCAGATTCCGGCGCACTTCTGTAAACTGGGGCAAGGGTTCCCGTACATGCACGGACCAGGAGGATTAGCATCTTGGACGGGAAGTCCTCTTCGTTCCTGCAAACGTTTCCGCTAGGACTAGATGTTTGTAAGCTAGCTACGTTAGCTCTTCCTTTTTAAAAGTGGTTCCTTATGTGACTAGATTGTCACCAATCCTGGAAATGTTAATCTAAAGGTGTGTGTTTTTTGGCTTTCCTAACAGCAGGTATGTTTAAACTGTGTAAACTGTAAATCTACTGAAGCGTGTAACGCGGATCATGTATTTAACAGCTGCTAGTATCTTAGTCGCTTCTAGCGTTACTTTAGCTACTGGTAATATATATATGGTATGTTGCTAAACTAAGTATTTAGAAATAGTAACCAATATCCGAGTATTAGTGCAGTTGTTAGAAGAAACAGCACCTCAAATGGCAGATGTTGGCTTTGTTTAACCAAGCGCGAATCTGTCTACCATGAATGTGTGGAATCTAAAGATAAGAGATAAGATAAGAGGGTACTTTATTGATCCCCATTTGGGAAATAGTTTTTGTTGCAGCAGCATATAAACAGTGTTAGCTTCATTTATGACAATGCAAGGCAATGGCAATTCACGTTTATTTGTATAGCACCTTTCAGCACAAGACAATTCAAAGTACTTTACAAAAAATGAAAGACAACAAGAGCAAGTGCAGTGGAAAAACATTATAAAATGGCATTTGAAAACAGTCATTGAAAAGCAAAGATAATAAAAATAAACATGAATAAAAGTTATATTTGGAGCATAGAACTATTAACAAAGCACTTGTATACTAATAAAGGACTGGCTTATCTAAAGCCAGTTGAGTAGCACTTGAAATGTTTTAGCTCTATGAAACCTGATGTACTTATGTGATTCTGTTTTCTTCAAGTTTGTACTTTGTTGGTCGAACGCACTTATTGTAAGTCGCTTTGGATGAAAGCGTCAGCTAAATGCAATGTAAGGTAATGTAATGCATAATAACTGATGGCTGCTTCTCCATCTTTAGTTCTGAACAACATTGGGTTTTTTCCAGGTTCTGTCATTAAAAACTGAGTCAGAGGATACATGCTCAGACATTGGGAACACACATGGGGACTTTAAATGTGATGCAAAGTCTACACTCGAAGATATCTTTCTTTGTCTCCAGGAATACAATTTGTAGCTTGAAAAGGTGCAACAATGAACATGGAACCAGTCGGGACCCCGGTCCCTGTCGCAGAGCCGGAGGGAAAAGATGTGGGACAAAGCCCAGAAAGGATCATGAGTGAAGCAGGAAACACAACAGATAAGAAACCCCACAGCTCGGATCCTTTAAAGGAAACTCCAGTACAAGACAAGGAGGAAGATAAACCTGCTGGTTTGGAGCCCCCTGTGGACTGGTTTGAGCCCCTTGAGGAGGATGACAATGATGAAGTTGAAAGCCTGGCAGGAGAAAGTGAAATGAGTGTGAGCGGGGCGGGCAGCGAGAAGAATCACCTGAAGGTTCATAAGTAAGTTGTCTTTCTATCTTGTACTGTGGTCCTGATATTGTGCATCATTATCAAATCAAATCAAGTTGTATTTATAGAGCAGATTTAAAAACGATCTTTGGTCGAGCCAAAGTGTTGTACGTGTAATAAAAGCACACTACAATAACATAAGAAAGAAAAGACAAGAATTTACAATAGAAATATAAAAAAAAAACACAGGGAAATGTCAGGTGTCAAGATTTAAAACCCCCTAGGGTCTGGGCCGACCTCACATGGAGGGGCAGAGTGTTCCAGAGCCTGGGGCCAGCTGCTGCGAAGGCTCGGCGCCCTATCAGCAACAGCTGGTCAGCGGACCTTAAAGCTCTGGCTGGGGTGTGGAGATGGAGGAGTTCGGCTATATAGGCCGGAGCCAGCCCATTTAGGGCTTTAAAAACAAATTAAATAATTTTAAACTCAATTCAGAACCGAATTGGAAGCCAGTGTATTGGGGTGATGTGGTCACACTTTTTGTGGCCAGTGAGAAGACGTGCAGCTGCGTTCTGGACGAGCTGCAGGCGTCTAATTGAGGCCTGGTCCATACCCACATACAGAGCGTTGCAGTAATCCAGTCTCGAGGTAACAAAGGCGTTAATAACCCTTTCTAGGTCTTTAAAATATCAAAACAACTTGGTCTTGGCCAAGTCTTTTTTTTTTTTAAATGATCTCAAATTAGATATAATGGATAAGATTTAAGTTGTAATAAGTCGCCCTTCTAATTTTCTATAACTCATCATGTTGTGCACTTCATGAAAAGGTATGCTGTGTATAAAATAAGAGCTTTTTGTAATTTGTTGAACTCCCTTTTAAGGAATCATTGCAACTCTGCCTCAATCTATTGAAAGAAAAAATATGTATAACAACATATATTCACATGTTCCCACGTGCAGTGTGTTTCCCCACTTTGAATAAAGAATTTGAACAAGTATAATTCATATTCCCTCCTTTTTATATTCAGGTTTCAGCAGCCCCGCCGTAAGCGATCGAATCCCGAGGAAGGATGGGATGTATGGCCAATACTTGGAGATGGTTGGAAACGCAAAGAAGTTATCCGGCGCTCAGGTTCTAGCATTGGACAGAAGGATGTATATTACATAAGGTAAATACCGCCTAGGAGAGTTGTAAAGAAATACCGTTGTTTTGAATTGCAGGGTGCAGAATATATAACTTATACTTTTACTCTGTGGTCTACAATGTTGATACTATGTGATGACATGTATTCTCGTTCTCTTTGTATTTTATAGTCAGTTAAACAAATGTGTGTGTGAGGGCTGTGCAATGTGACAAAACCTAAAAGCTGATAACCACAAAGGAAAAATTACAAATATTATTTAATACATTCTTTTCTCCTGAATCAACTTGTTACTCTTAAAAAGTGTTGGTATAAGTTTTCCAAATGCCACGATTTTCATTTTTGTAGTTTTAAAAATACAACTTTTTTTCGTGCATTTTATGGACTAAACAATTTAATAATCGTTAGGAAAAATGCAGCCAATAAATTAAATAAAATAAAGCCTTAATTCTTTTAAAGTTGTGTATGTGACCAGGTGACAACTGGATGGTCGTTTTTAGTGGTTGTCATTCAGCTCTGGGAGGTTGTTAATGTTTTTTGTGTGTCTTTGCAGTCCGCAAGGTGAACGAGTGAGAAGCCGCGTAGAGCTGACGTCAGTGTTGGAGGGAGTCGACCTGTCAACCTTTGAATACAAGTCAGGAAAGTTTGTGGCAGGCGGAGTCCCCCCCACGAGAGTCCGCATCAGAGCGAAGGTAACGGCCTCTTTCATCACTTCAAGCTCGAAACATTTAAGTTGTGCGAGCCTCACTGTAAACTGTATCCTCTCTTTCTTATCCATTAGAGGAAGATCCCGGAGAGTTCATCCTCAGAGTCCAGCTTTGTGGAGAGAGGGGAGGGGGCCAACACCCCCGACTCTCTCCACAGACTCACCCCAAACCTGGCGCCCAAAACCGTCCCACCCCAACCGACCCTTTGGTTGGCACAGGGCACAGTAGTAATACCAGCACAAGAATATGTCTATCCACCGGCGGAAAAGGAAATCAAACTTCCCCTTCCCTCATCATCCAGAGCACTCCCCCTCCCCTCTATAAACGGAGAAATCGGCTCAGAGGAAAACACACTGTTAGTCCATCATTAATTGTTTATATGTCAACCATTAAACACTGATGATGTAATTAACAAGACACTTGAGTATTTCAGTTTAATGAGAGGGGTTTCTTGGTGGGTGATGTCACGTGCTGAGCGGTTTCGTGTTTCCCTGCAGGATTTGTTCCAGATGCGGTATTTCCTTCACAGGCACTTGGTATGATAAGCAAAGGAAGAGACCCTGCTGTCCCGCCTGCTGGGGTATGTCAGTTTGTGGTTGTGCAATGTGATGATTCTGAGGAAGTATAGCTTGAAAAAAATTGTTTAAAAAATCATGGAAATAACCAATAATGTGTATTTGTTTTTAATTTCAGCCGCCTCCAAGACAAAAGTGCATCCGATGGTTCGATTCAGAAAGGTAGAGCATTGTCTCTCCACCAGTTGTGTGAATGAACTGTTTAAAATAGCCAAACGTTAGCATGTGGCTAATTGAGATTGTATAAATTACCCAATGATGGATTCAGAATGTACATGGGTAGATGTTGGCTTTATATTAAGGTGTTGCGGAAATATACAGGACATTTATAACTAGACCCCCAAAAGACAAAATGCCTTTATTTCCTGAGATTAAATGTGCGAAAAATGCGGAAAGGAAAAGAAAGTGGGTATTAATGAATTATCCAACGTGCTTTCTTATTTATGTTCATGCTATTGGTAGTGGATTCCATGCGGGCAGTGTGTGGGATGCCTCAACACGGTCAACTGTGGGCACTGTGCCAACTGCAAGAATGGACTGCAGAGCCCAGAGTCGCGGAAACGCTTATGCCGGGGACGCAAATGTATTTGTCCTATTCGCAAGGTTAGCTTCCGGGTACTCATTAGTTTTTGTTTAGAGGTCTTCTGTTTGTTATGGTACTTTTGAATTCACGCTTTGTGTTATGTTCCCCCCAGAGCCCTGGAAGTGGGGGCTTCGTGCCGCAGCAGCCGTACAACGAAATCCCCGATGCCTTTGAAGAGTGCTTGAGTTTTCAGGTGAGCTCATTTAATAAAAATGTACATGTTGTACGCTCAAACAATATTGTTAGAGAAATATCACTCGTCACCGTCTTGAGCTTCAATATCAGGATCCATGTATCTGTGATCCTCTCCAGAAAGTAGTCGTCACATACAGAGCATCAACTAGTTCCTGAACAGTGTCCTTCACATGCTGATATCCAAGAGAGGGAGCTCCACAGTCACAAGATGGAGGAATAGAAAGCAGTATTCAGTGTTTACTTCAGATTAGCTCCACGTCAGAAATGAGCATGCTTGTCATACGTCTATTTCCATAGAGGCTGAATCATCATGTTAATCACATAGCTATCATATGCCTCAAACAGTCCTGACTCTCTTCTAGGTTACGTACACAGTTACGTAGGGCCTTTGTTATCACGTGTACTCTGATATCTGAAGAGTACATTCAGTATTTCCCCAACAAATATACCTAGTGTTTACTGTGGTTGCTAAAAGGTCAATGCTCTCTATGTCCTCTGCCATGTGTTCTTCGTACACTACTCATGGCACATGCCTACATTAACTTTGCAATAACCATTTTACATGTGTCACGTCTAACCCATAAGGACCACGGGTGTCACATGAACTTTAAATGTTCTGGAAAGTTCCTTATAAGACTTTAGCATTTATTTTATCTCATGGAGTCTCTGAGTGACGAACACTGAACAGTCTGGTGGGTCATGGGCCAGGTCATGTGATGTTGTGTTCCCATAACAACATGTCCAAGATGTCCATGTTTTTTTGTTGCTCAAGGTAAAATTCAAGCCACTTAAGAATGAAAATGTTTACATAACAGGTCCTTTATTACATTTAACCTGTTGTGGAAACATGTCTTGATCAGATTGATATGCAACAAATGAGACAAACATCGCTGTGACACCGGTCACGAAAGGACTTTAAACCTAAACTTTCACAGTAAACCCCAGGGTTCTTACGGTCATTAAAAACCTGGAAAAGTCATGGAAATTTAACTAAAGTTGCATCAAATATAATTTATATTTTATCTAATCGCCAAAATAGTAATACTATAATGATAATAAATACTGTATCGTATAGTAATGAAACGTAAAATGGCTTTTAACTGACGAGGTGTTTTGCTGGTGAGAGAGTTTAGTTGCTTTAGCGCAGGGGTCGGCAACCCCTGCTGGCACGCGGCACCGTTACCAGTGGCACACTAGGAATAAGTGGAATAAGTGTGCAAAATATTGAAATTGTATTTTCCGATCCTGAACGAGACCGCCGCCAGAGCGCGTCTCCCCGTTACCTGCAGAAGGAAGCCATGCATGCAACGCAGCCCCGCTCTCTTTAACTCCAGGTGACTTTCTGCCGCTTTCCTCCGCGGTGCAGTGCTGATCGTTTCACCACGGAGGAAAGCACTTCACTAATTGCAGTACCCATAAGGAGCTGTACAAATGCTGCAGTTTTTGCGTGGCTGTGTATTTAGTTGAAAGCCCAGTGGCGATCTGCTCATCTCTCATCGAAATAATATGCTACAAAGGGGCGGACTGGCCATCTGCGTGTTGAACTTTCTTGTCGGCTCCCAGACCGTAGTCGAGGAGGGCAGAAGCAACAAGCTTCAGGTTCAATAACCAACTTTAACTTAAATGACTGGAGAGAGGCGAGCTCTTCTTGGGAGGCCGTTGCATTTATTTAGCTGTTCTTCTGTTTCACAAAATACATCACAGACCTCTGTTTTTCCGTTTCCTCGTTTCACTTCCATGACCCTAATATCTTAACTTGTGTGTTCTGGAGAATCACAGAACGGACGATCGTCCTTATTATTATGCCGTTTAAACCAATTATTTAAATGTGTTTGTTAAATTCGGCATCATGTAAGTTGCGCTGACAGGTCCACACACTGCTTCCCCGCCCTCCTGCTGATAGTTCACGAGCGTCCAGCACCTCAAACCCCCCCCCCCCCCCCCCCGTTGATAATTCTCGATCGTTGACACCTATGGTTGGCACGCTGATAACCATTTTTTTTTAAAATGGCACTTCATATCAAAAGGGTTGCCGACCCCTGCTTTAGCGTGTAGAAGCTAGTATGTTTTAGATAGGCACAACATGTTTCATATGTTCTTTATTCTTCAATTCAAAGAATGTTCAAACTAATTCAAACCAACAAATCATCCTCATTAATTAAGTTATATATAAGAGTTATTTTACCATTAAAGCCCAATGTGACATGGACAGTATGTTTTTCAGATATTTGACACTAGGGGGGGTTACTTGTCAGAAATGTGTTCTAGGTGTTCTATTTAGTCTAAATGATGTTCCCCTTAATTTCCCCTAAAGTAGAAATGGGTCCGGGTTCTTATAGGTTAAAAGGAATGTTCACATTTATTGTTTAAGTCAATATTGATTGTTGGTAGTGTTTTTAAATCTTTAAAGATATCCTGTTATATTCCTTTCTCCTTCCAAAGGTCCCACTCTGGGGCTTTGACATAAAATGAGGGTTCAATATGGAAAAGTCCAAAATGTAAATTGCAGTAAGCACCATATTTGTTGAAGGCTAAGTTATCCCTGCATTCTACTCCATATACTACTATTAATATTGTACTAAAATAAGTAATATTTTACTTAACAAAAAATATTTGTTTGATTAGGATCCTATTTTAAAAATCTTACCGTTATCATTCCATATGTTTCCAATGATAATTATGATTAGAAATGATCAAACCCGTCAATATTATCAATCAAAATTAGTCATTTTTTACATATCGTGCAGCCCAGTTACATTTCTAACAAAAACCTTTTTTATGTTCCCAGAGTGAAGTCACGGAATCGCAGGTAAAACACATTTCTTTCTTTCTCATAATACTACATATCATTACCTTCCTTTGCAACACTCTCACTGGTAACGTTTCATCCACAGCACCTGAGTCTGAAGAGCAGCGACACAGAGAACTTCTCCGTCAACGTGGACATCGATGATGACGATGACATGTCAACTGACGATGATGATGATGTGAGTTTATATATAAAGACAGGAAGACGTGTGATTTGGACCCTTTTTGTGACACTCACCTCTTATAGGCCTGAATAGTGGCCGCTAAAGGCGTGCAGTTATTCTTCCTACACACGGAAAACATCTCCGTGGTCTTCTCCATTCATGTCAGTTACCCTGCTCTCCAGGAGTTACCACTTTCCAAGACAGGAAAACTACTATCACAGCATTTATGAAGCATCTCAAGTCTCCTTGAATGCTCCGTTTGGCCGAATTTAGAATGTGGCTTATTATTAGACAGTTTCAGGCGGGAAAACAACCAATTTCTGAATTCACAGCATTTTCTTTGTGGTTTGACAGGGTTGGATAGATGAAGATTTGAATAGTAAGAAAGTGGATTTGAGTCATTTACAGCAGCGGTCCCAAACCTTTTTTGCGCCACGGACCGGTTTCATGTAAGACAAGATTTACACGGACCGCCATTCAAAGTGTAGGGGGACACAGGGCTGTCGTGCTGCCGGAGTGCACCGGAATGCCTCTCTGGCACTTTTTTACTGAGAAAATAAACAACATTTGCAGTAACCATAAGCAACGGTGTCCGGCAGACAAACACACTCAGCAGAGAGAGGTATCATGAGACTGTGACGAGCGTCTTGACCGATGGTAATGACATATGTCAAGAGACACAGAAGCACAGACGGATGTATCCGGTTATTTTTCTAAATAAAACATCTTTCAGATTGATAATCAATCAAATATTTTTGCATTCAATCAATCTTTCTGTGCGGCCCGGTACCAAATGACCCACGGACCGGTACCGGGCCGTGGACCAGGGGTTGGGGACCACTGATTTACAGGACGGCATAGGTATGGATAAAAGAAAATTGTGAATCGGGCATTCTGAACTAATTGTGTTTTTCCACAATATTGCCCATTTTCTATTTCCACATATACGATTCAACATTTTTAGAAAACAAGTTGATTACACAAACAGAGTTTTTGGGTGTTTGGAGCAAGCAGTCACAATGTTAACGGCTGTGAGTGAGAGACCGCGAGCCGCATGGCGTGGACACACTGAACACGGCTACTGTAAAAAACCTGATGATTGGCAGCCAAACACACACTGTGCCTTATGCTCTGTGCCCGCCCCTCGGCCCGTGAGCAAGGTGTGCCAGCTGAAACTAAGGCATTGCTTTTAGATAAAAAAAAAATGCATCTGAAGTAAAAAAGGATGCATTGGTGTTGTCCAGGCAGGCAAGCAGAGAGAACAGGGAAAGCGAAGAGAGAGTGAAGAGAAGTATCAACAGGTGCTGGCATGTATGGTAACATTGGCAATGAACGCAGTGCTGTCTGTGTCTTTGGTTTGGCATAAATTCATCTTTAGTTCTGGTATTTTTCTGGTTTTATTTTTTGGGCTAAGTCATACAAGTAGGGAACATTTTAACCAAACTTGCAAAAAAAAACACGTTTCCATCCACTACTGTGACTCAAATAAGTGCCAGTCAGACCTCAAATAATAGAAAACCATTTAATGTACATTTGGCAATACTTTTGTTTCATGTATTTATTTGTCATCTGATTTATTTTGGAGCGGACATTTGAGTCATTTCTGTCACGATTAATTGCTTAACGTGTTGCACGTGGTCATTTTACCTGGCCAATTTTATCGTTATCAATAAGACAACTTTTCCACCTTAGCCAAACATAAAAGCAAACATAAAAAATGTTACAACATTTCCCCCAGGATATAAAAAGTATTGCGGTTATTGATGGATTATTTCCCTCGACCAATTTCGGTTTTTTTTCCCCTAAAAAAAAAGTGGAAGGAAACATTTACAGTCTCGAAGTATCAGGGTGTCCGCGGGGTCTTAAAAACCATTAAAAGTTGATAAATCTATTGAGCGAAAATGAAGGCTATTAAAAAGTATTAAACGGCATTTTCCAAGGTTAGTACACGGTAAGATCACGGCTTGATAGCGCGCGAAGGTCCGTTGACGCCGGTTGTTAAACAACATCCTTATGGGGAAATGCAAGTTTGCGTCCAAATGGTTGGAAGATAAGGAGGAAGGACAATCAATACTGAATATGGAAAATCCGAGGTAAAGTGTGTCGCCAAGGTAACCGGTTAAAACTCCACGTGGCGATGAGCATGTTACGATGGATTATTTAATCAACTGAAAATGTGCCACTGACAGTGTTGAAATAACTACATTGAATATGTCTCTTTCTCCCATATTATATACTTGACTTGCCCTCAGTGGCATAAGAAGCGGAAGCGACGGTCCTGTGGAGACTGTAAAGCCTGTCAGTGCAGGAAAGACTGCGGCACGTGTGATTTCTGTGCCGACAAACCAAAGTTCGGTGGCAGCAACAAGAAGAGGCAGAAGTGTCGACTACGCCAGTGTCAAAGACAGGCGATGGTAAAACCCTATCAAATTTCAAATAAACGTGTTCATCCAGTTATATATGTCAATTTAATGTCTCCGTCTATAATTTGGCAGAGACACTTGCTGCCGTACCAGAGGGGACAAAAAGAACCCGGGCCAGAAAACTTATGGTTGCCGGGCAGACCTCGAACTTACAACACATACAGCCGAAAATCAGGTCTAAAGAAAGGCAAAGGACCATCGGGCTTAGACTTCAGTGACAACGAAGACGAAGACAGTAACTTGCAAGCAGTGAGTCCCCAATAACTTTTATACAATGTTTTATTGTGTCCCCGTCCATATTGAATAAGATATGGAAGATACTCCCAGTTTGGATGAACAGACAAGACACTGCCACTGAGGCTAAGCTTTATGCTGCTGTGGACGGGGCCGTAGAAAAACGTTGGTGTTGTTGTGTGACTTTGGTGAATCTGAACTAAGACTAAAACAACTAAGTAGCACAAACTATCAAACCGAATGAGGCAGCGGTCGACCAGTAAGTTCCGCGTACTGAGCTGTAAAATTACTCATTTCATTTATTAAGTATTAATACAAATATACAAATACAATCATGAGATATAATGGAGGCATGTGAAGCTTTGGGAAGCTTGAGAATAGGATCCCAGAATCTTATCAATACATCCAGTATCGAAAGAGTTCATGTATTATTCAGAAACATTACTATGGAGTGATGTCATCCGGCAGCGGCTCAGTCGGTAGGGGCTTGGACTGGGAGCCGTCGGTTCAAGTCCCCGAACAGACCCTAAATATGGAGTGTGGACTGCTACTTGGAGAGGTGCCAGTTCACCTCCTGGGCCCTGCCGTGGTGCCCTTGAGTAAGGCACCGGACTATCAGCTGGTGAGGTAAAGCTGCGAAAATATTCTTCATAAAGCTTAAACTGAACCTGGCATCAACTTTTTCATCTGGGTTTTTATTTCAGTTGGCTGATAACCATTTTCCCCCCGAGTTGGTGCCGAATGAAATCTGTAAAAATAAGACCACATGAGAACAGCTCAAGCCTATTCGGCCATTGTTGTTGTTGTGAGTAATGTTCACGCTGGCAGATCTGAGAAAAGCAGCATTGAAACTGGGACACCATGACGTGGCTCCTCTCGGGCTCTGGTCGGTGGAAAAGCAAACTATCTTTTAAGTGATTAGCCGTTTTAATCAACTGACACCCAAAGTACCAAACTAGAACGGAGCTCTTTTGGGTGGAAAAGGGGTGTGTAATACATGCCCCCGGCCACAGCAGTTCTTTGCTTGTTTGCCGTTATGTTTCTCCAAACTGGAGGTGTACAGACCACCCACCATATACACTCACTATGGATAAGTAGTACCTTACACAACCCCTTATTAAAACATCTGAATGATCCTTTAAGGAAGAAAGGTTGGTTTCTTCTTACTCATGTTTCCCTGCTGTAGATGAACTGGAACCCTGACATGACCGGTGCGGACAGTCTCTCCTATGAACTGAATGTGAGAAACCACCAATCATCTATGCAGGTTTGAAAATAGACTATATATTTACATGTTTTTGTTACCTCCGGCTTATCTTACCGAAACATAATGCAAACTTAATTTTGCTCTTCCTGCAGTCAAATCATTTGGACTTCGAGCTGAACGGACTCCCTGACAGAGTTCCTCACACCAGCAACGACAAGAACAACAACCCTGAACTGGTATGTTGTTTTTAGTGACGATGCATGTCCTCCTCTCCATCAGGCCAAACACATGTTGAATTGTGTATTTTGGGGAATAATCTAATTACGATTTTTCTGACAGATATTGCAATTCGATTTGCGATATTTGTTTTTAAGCGACCCAACGGAAGTTTATTGTAACATGCGGCCATAACTCCGGCTAGGAAGGTCGTATCAACGTGCTCCCGTCTCTAGCACCCCCGCAGCCCGAGCTACGAGTGAAAGAACTAAACTTACATGAAACTTCCGTTGGGTTGCTTTAAAGTCAAGCTTCAGTTTCAGACTCACCCTGTAATAGAAACATGTGATGGAGCATTACTAACCTGACTCAGATGTTTGTTTTTGTTGTAGCAATTTATCATTAAGTCTAATTTAATCATAAGCATTACTGTAACTTAATTATCTGTTTATTTCCCACTGATTGAATTCACATCTAGCCTCTAAACGTCCTCTTCCTTAGAACAAACCAAAGTCTGTCTCTACAACCATTGGTTTGTAATTAACCTGTATGTAAAGTTTCAACCGTCTGGTCAACACTTCTTGTCATGTAAATCCGCTTTCTGAAGACCTTCCCCTTCCCTCCTTTCTTTGAATGGAAAGATCTTGTGCTGACTTCTTGGTGCGAGACTCTGTCCTTTCGGCTGAAATAGATTAACTCTGTTATATGCTATTTGACTTTTATTGACTTTATTAAAATAACACAACTTTGCTTTAAACTTCTATTATTTGTTCATGTCTTGCCAACCAGGTGGTGTCTGTTTTTAAAGTGGAATTTCCTCCCCATGTTTCACCAAACCATCTAGGAGAGCTCCATTGGAAGCCATTTGGAAAAGTATTTCAAAAATACTTGGCAGGTGATTGGATCAATCTGTCTATCACCTTCTATCATGGGCCACTTCTGATTGGATAACAATGACTGGTGATGGAGAACAGCACTTCTGATTGGTTAACAATGACTGGTGATGGAGAACAGCACTTCTGATTGGTTAACAATGACTGGTGATGGAGAACAGCACTTCTGATTGGTTAACAATGGCTGGTACATGTGGAGCACAGTACTTCTGATTGGTGTGGATGACTGACACACAAGAAGCCTTTTTCTTGAGCTGTCCCACATGTCTTTGGTAGATAGTTGGTTTTCCTGGCTGATGATGTTGAAAACAATTCTTCAACAGTCATGGTCTCATGTTTATCCCTTTCTTTACAAATGCTTGTGGCTTCTTGGCTTTGTCCTTATATATATTTGTTCCCGTTGTCGTGCTGTTTTTGGTCATATGGCTCAGCGATAAATCCAGGCCTGGCTCAAGCTCTGTCTGTTTGGCAAGGTTTATTACCAGTCCATGGTAATTAGTTTAGTTTATTTGTTTATATTGTCGTGGACAGTCCCCATCCCATTGATCAACTGTCACACAAAACAGTAAATGGGGCAGCTTTAGCCAACATGGCTAATTTCCAGCTGTTGTCCCCGGCCAGATGGTAATAGACACCTTTTTAAAATCACAATATATCAACAGCGCTAGTTATAAAAAAAGGATGAAAGACAAGTAGATACAGAGAGAACAATACACGTTACTACATACAGTACATGTCACATATAGCACATCACAATCACATAACAGAAACGAGAGGCAACATCGCTGATCACAACATGTAACACACACGCCATATTCAACACAGACTAGCGTGTGCAAGTGTTGTTCTCAGTGAACCATGTACAGTCTGTACATCTCGTTTTTGCATCAGACTTCCTTTATTTAGTCATAATTTAGAGGGGTCCTTCCCACTCTGCAATGCAAGCTGAACATATGTTAATCCTGGGGCTTATATGTGACTTTATTGCAAAGTCTGACAGCGTAGACAAAGACAGGAAATAATAAGGAGTGGAAGAGAGACATGCAACAAAGGCAGACAGAATCAATCTGGGGGTTTTGTAATGACATAGTACACAGCTTAACCACTTGGCACCAGGCCATCCCAAAAAGTTAATTTGAACTCCGTATGAAGGATGCCAAGCTCGTTCTCTCTCGTACTAACCCTCCAGTTGTATTTCACAGTAGGGCTGCAGGATTTTGACAAATATTGCGATTCGATTTGTGATATTTGTTTTTAAGCGACCCAAAGGAAGTTCATTGTAAAATGCGGCCATATCTCCGGCTAGGAAGGTCGTATCAACGTGCTCCCGTCTCTAGCACCCCCGCAGCCCGAGCTACGAGTGAAATAACTAAACTTACATGAAACTTCCGTTGGGTTGCTTTAAAGTCAAGCTTCAGTTTTAGACTCACCCTGTAATAGAAACATGTGATGGAGCATTACTAACCTGACTCAGACGGTTTGTTTCACCAAACCATCTAGGAAAGCTCCATTGGAAGCCATTTGGAAAGGGCAGGCACTTTCAAAGATACTTGGCAGGTGATTGGATCAATCTGTCTATCACCTTCTATCCTGGGCCACTTCTGATTGGTTAACAATGGCTGGTACATGTGGAGCACAGCACTTCTGATTGGTGTGGATGACTGACACACAAGAAGAACAAAAAAAAAGTTTTAAAAAATCTTTGCGATTTAATAATCGCATCATTTCAGATCGTGATTTCGATTCAAAATCGATTAATCGTTCAGCCCTATTTCACAGAGCTCATGACTTCCCCCTCTTTAATCCAGGACCGGCTGAGCAGATTGGATGCAGAGAAATTGCACGCTGACAGACATGGTCCAAAATGTGGTGAAGATGACGATGAGGACGATGATTACTACGAGGAAGAGGAAGAAGATGAAGAAGATGAGTTGCCCATGGTAAGTTTCCTACTGAGACATATCCCATTAGCTCTCTGGATTTAGAGCTGCAGGGAGAACGGACTTTTGGACGCCAACCCAGGAGGTTAACTCTGTCCTGCTTCCATAGACTAAAAGCCAATGGGATGTTTCCAGCTTATTTTATATGAGAATAAGTATGCTTAAAACCCGAGTGATATTCTTTGTGTTACAGCTGAAGCTTACGTTATATTTACTTTACTCACTAAGGAGTCTTTTGACGGCACTTGTTTCTTTGGAATATCCTACTTTCAATAAAATATCAATCTAACGTTGGTAACTATGTCATTCTGTATACAGCCTTCCTATCTTGGCCGTTCAGCACTTTATAATATAATACTGCCAATGTGTACTTCATTCTTCTGTGTTGCTCTCTGCAGATCACACAGATCTTCAGTATGGCCGACAGCCAGGTGAGCAGCGGTGTGGACAGTGAGAACCAGCTGATGAAGCTGCTCCAGGCTCTGCGCTCCACCGTCATGCCCATCCTGTGGTACGCCATCTTGGTGAACGGCCCTCAGCTGCAGATCATCCAGTGCTCCAAACAGTCCAACCTGACGGACGCCATCGTGCTCATCGACCCGGGCTTCTGCTTTCAGGTCACGGTCCAGAAGCAGCCGCTGCTCCCAACTCACCCGCTGTACGACAAATACCCCGCGCATCTCACCTCTGCGACCGAGGTGGTCAGCCTGCTGCTGGGCCTGGAGGAGTACGTGGTGTGCCAGGGACTCCCCCCCAAAGACCCTCTATTAAGGACAGGCCCTATCATACTGGAGCGAGCGTCAACCTGTGATTTCTTGGTTAAGAAGAAGGTGAGCATCTGTTCAAACTGCAGAGCGCTGCAAGGACTTTAACTGGAGCAGAGGGTCTTTGACGGGTCTCTGGTGCAACTTTGTGGTTTTTTGTTTACCGGCATTGATAATATATATATATGTTATTTTTACAGATTTACCTCCGGACTTTAACACGATTAGTTGATTTTGTTTTTTAAGAATCACCAAAGGTATTCCACAACTTTGTAATCCAGGCACTTCTTTTCTCACGTCTTCCGTTTTGTTGGTTTTTGTTAGGATTTGCAACGGGTCGAGCTGAAATCCATTAGCTTGCCCTGTTGTTAGCCTGCTGTTAGCCTGCTGTGAGTTCATTCACACCCTTCCTTGAGGAACCAATAACCCTCACTCTATCTCCATTAATACACTTTTGATTAGTTATTTAAGTCCTAAATATTGTCCCTCTCAGCCCAAAAATAAAGACACCGCCCCCTCTTTTATCTCTTCACCAGCAGTACTGACAACCGTGTCGACAACATTGGTCACGTCTACCAGGTCTAATGGATTTACCCAGCAGCCTTCTGGACAAAACAAGTTATGCTCTGGTTTTTATTATATCTAGGCCAATACATCAGTTCCAGTTATTTTCTTGATTTGACTCCACTTTTATTTTTAAATGCATGCTATGTTATGAAGTCAACCAAAGTTAAGAAATTGTTTTGTCCTTCACTTCTGTCACTAACTTGAGGCTAGCTCACATGCATATGCCTCAAAAGACGATGGTAGGAATATACGTTGTATTGATGATTTTATTAGACAGATTACGTTCATGTATTCACGTTTTGTTTACCTTATCTGTTTTTAATTTAATCAGAAATCAACTTCAACACACATTTCCGTTACATTTTTCGAGCAGTATTGGCTCTAACCTGTTAAATTATCTCCTTTACCAGATACGCCTAAAAGGAATTGGAAAACGATGTTGAAAATATTGCGTTTTTCTACTCAAATGTGTTTTTATTGACAGATCACATACGGATTCACTCTTTCACCTAATTTATTTTCAATATAATTGGAAAACAACAAAACATAGCCAAAGGTGAACAATGACTTTACCAAAAATAATACAAATAGAGAAAACATGTTGTGAGTCCCTACTTCACCCCAAATCATTCCACTTTGTTTTAAAGAACCAGATTATAACGACCGACAACACTTGCAGCTTCATGTTAGAGAGACAAAGAGGAACCACTACTAATTAGAGATCTGAGGTAGTGATGCGAGGACACACGTGGGAGACTGAAGTCGAGATAATGTAAAAGGAAAGATTAAAATCAGCCATGTAATGGTCCTGGGGTCCAGACATCAATTATACCTGACAATTACCGCAGGACGTAAATGTGTCCAAATGACGGCGAGTTAGAAAGAAACAACTACTTTTTAAACGCGGTGCAGTGAAGCTATTCTGGTGTCAAATTAAAAGCAGTTGAACTGTTTAAAACTAACGAGTGACAAATGAATGATTTCTTCCATAACACTGCCTACTAAATATTTCTCCTCCAGGTAATTTTTTTCTTACCAATTTGTTCTACATGCATCATCATTTTGGGCTGCAGCCAAACGTTGGCACTCAATAAGAATTTTTTTGTTAATGTTCAATCCCTTTGGTATGTACTTTTTTCTTTCCCACACTGAGACTTGTGTTGTAGCCCAAACTCCCGGAACAGATGACGACTTTATGTATTTATTAGGACGGTAGACAGCGCGTTTAATAACGTGTCCTTGCATCTTTGTTGTGACTCATGTCTATTTATGTATTTGAAACATTTTCACTTTGTGTAAATTGTATAGTAATTCAATGTTGCTTCCATTCCTCCTCTCCATTGGGACGTTTATGGAGTGACACGATGACGTTCTCAACGTGGAAGATTATGCATTCTTACTTGTCATATATCAGATTTATTTTTGGTATCTCGGTTTCCTCGAGTAAATGTGCCGATCTGGTAATATTTAACATCAGTTGCTATACCTTTGAAAAGCTATTGTTATTGTTTAGCTTTGAAATTTAAACTTATTCAGAGAATTCAAACTCATTTTTCTTTTCTGTGTCTTCCTGATGGCTGTGTTCAAATAAACCCTTTTTTTGTCAATTGAAAAGCTTTTTATACAACCAATGGATATCCTACATCTGATACACTTCTCAAAAATAATTAGCTATTTTAGCGGCTGCTTCTGTGCATATCTGGTTATTTTATTATATTTGTCAGGGTTTATTACGTGACAGTAAACTGATCCGGATAGTGTTTCACTGGCTGTCTGAGTGCTTGAGGTATTCACTTTATTATTAAGCGTTGTATGGAAACAACAGCGAATGCCTCAGCTATGTTTTGTATCGCATAAGAGACTTCGATCTGTGGTCTATCGATGTGTGTTTGAAGTGAAGCATCTCAAACGGCCTGCAGTGTGTTATGTAGCATTACGATTACTATGCACCATTGTTCAAATGGAAAGGCTGCCTTAAAATGGTTTGTTTGACTTTAATGTATCCTCTGTAGCTTGAACCACGAAACGCTGTTATCATAATATACACTATGTTATTCGAATAACCTTTATTGGCAAGACCAATCAAAAACCCATATTGCCAGAACAGTATAATTAAACTTGATGAGATAATCAGCAAGATGTATACAGTGCCTATTTTAATCCAGAAATGTATTTTTCTTACAGGCTTCAGCTTGACTAGACTATTACTTAATTAATTTACTGTAATATATATATACATGTTTTCTTTTAAAATATCAAATCAAATAAGGTGAAAAGAATTGAAGGGTGATTACTTATGCATATGTTTGTTTACTGGATAAGAAAGTCCTATACATAAAAATATTTAAGTATTTCTTTTATTTCTTTAAAAAATAATTGGATAAACCTCAAATCTGCCTAATGTTTTTTTTTTTTTAATATTCAGTAGCCAAATGTTCTTTATAGCAAAACAAAATAAGATACAACATAAACAACAAGTTTTACATATATATATATATATATATATATATATATATAAAAGAATTCAATAAGTGAGAGAAGAATTATATAAAAAGTGTAAAACTGTTTTAGAAAATCTTCACAGAATAATAGGAGGAATAACGTTTTTCTTCAGCGTTATTGTGTATGGAAAATGTGTTTTAATATAATAAAAAAACAATGTATTTGTATGCATACAAGACTTACAAAATACCAAATGAAATAATAGGGACAAATAAATAATTTAAATGTGTATATATTTTTAACTGGATAATAAGGACACGAAAATGTAAATGTATTCTACAATACGATTTAAAAAAAGATACAAACTATCACAAATAATTAAAATATGTACATACATTTTGGTTTTTAAAATACTTGTGGAGAGGGACCACTCGAGCACTACACGTCAATTCACCCTCAATGTCTTTATTTATTTATTATTTAGCGTCATTGCTCCACTATGCAACAACTGGATCACAACAGTCTGACGGGATTAAGTGGCGCACTCTGAGGCAGGAGCATCGGGGAGGGGCGTCCGTGAGACAGCGTCCATCGGCGGTGTAACACGGAGGGTTTTCATCCGGTGCAGCAGGGAAGCCTTTCTTGTCCAGAGCAGGTCTGCTGCTGAATTACAATTGGGATACGAAGCCACCATGAACGAGGGGCTTTTTTCCCCTGTATTCCTGCACGTTTAATTAATGAAGACATCAATCTCTCCTGGGGGAGGATTTCTACCCTGTGGTTTGATGCAGGAATGATTTTTCTCGGCTTGGTTTTGCTACAGAGGACCATGGAGACCTCCGAAGGCATCGGTCATGCTCTCTGGTAAGATGTCCTTCTCATCCTTACGGGGCGTATTAATGAATAGTCAGTATATTCTTTATTAAAAAAAACACCGTAGCCTTCATACGAGAAGCTATTTCCCATAACATGTATCATGTGGCATTTACCTTAACGTAAAAAAACGTGTTGGTCATCGTGTCATAGTGTCATCGACACACCTGTGATATGTTATTCTTCCATGAATTAGAATTTGATTAGCAGTCGGTGCTTCTGCCGTGTGCAGCCACTATGCAGATGTCTGCAGCCTCAGAAGCCGGGCTTAATGTGGGGTGCACATGCTTTAAATGATACAACACGCCTGTAAATTAAAAGGGGGCTGTGTTGAATGAAATCCAATATATCTGTGCTGTAGGTTTATTATTCCAGCGCCTTGAAAACGGTACACTGTCTGTGTCATTAAAAAGGCAGGAAATGCAACAGCATCTGTATTCAAATGAGCAGCTTTAAATATGTGTGTCATGCTTCTTGGGAATACACAACTTCCCTGTTTACTGCATTGTTATTATGGGGCAAAATAGGCTATGTGCTTCTGCCTAATGGGCCTTATTGATTTCGTTTATGAATACCCATGCAGCAGCTCTGTTATTATAACGGATTCCTGAACAAGCATGTCTGTCTGGATGTGGAAAAAAACAAAACTCATCAGTATGTGTTGTGTGGGTCAGTCAGTGCCTTCAGGCTGATTCTCAGCTATTCTGCCTCTCGGTGTAAGAACTGGGAAACACCTCTCTGCTTTTTCTGATGAGGATATTCCATTTTGATGCCAAGTAATATTCAAAGTGCTGATCGTTCCTATTTTGGGGTTCTTGGACCATCAGGGCAATTAACAAAGAGGTTTGGGTGTTTTATTGCAGGGGAAGCTGGAGGACCATTCATGCTCAGTGTTTCTTGACACATGTTGGTGTTTGTTTTCTCCCCGCGCTGTTTGCTGTTATCTGCAAATTGGTAGCATGGCACTCTACTCTCCTTTTTAAAGCACTCCCCGTGGTTTTCCTGTTGCTAAAATTCAATCAAACACCATGGAATTGACCCAGTTTGGTGCAAACACAATTCTTTTGCCATTACACCAAGGTGACACTGCAATGTTTATGAAGCCCTAAAGACATGGACTGACACGATGTGAGCATCTGGTTCACTAGCAGTTGACTGACAAGCATGCAGGTTTAAGTGGGGGTCTGTGTAAAGTCACACACTCACCCCTCTGATCTGGATCTAGAACCTTTTAGAAAAAAAACTCTTGCCCGTGCATTTGCTCGGATTTAAAGTGAAAACACGTCTTGGTGTGTGAGCTCAGGGAATCAAATCCCAGACCTTATCAAGAGCTGAAAATATACCAGAGCAGGAATAAGCGAGAGAATTCACCCACATTTTTCTCCAGTCATAAAGTGCACAAAAGAATCAGATCAAGCTGTTATGTCTAGTGTTCAATGTAAGCGCACGGCTGTGGCTGCTCATAAGGAGCTCTGAACTCCGTCCAAAACCAAAAAGGGCTGATTACAGCTTCAGAGGAAACATAAAAACAATTTAGGAATACATACGGAAATCCCCCAGGTGTCACAGAGCAAAGGGAAAATGCATAGGAATAATCCCCTCGGACGTTAGAGCCGCATTCCTTTCTTTATTACTCCCCCCCTCTTCAGCTTTGCAGGATCCAGGTAGATGGCAATCACCGGGATTGCTTTATTTCTACTGGCTCTATAGGTAGCTCTGTCAAACTGGCAAAGGTGAGCGTCAAGGCCGGTGAGGAGAAACGGTGAGCCACGCGATTGGTCAGTCCAGGGCTAAGCTGTCCTGTTGTGTGCCGATAAGCGTGTTATAAATCAGTATTTCATGGATATAGAGAGCAACAGAGGGGGGCGGGGTGACCTGACCTTCCATAAGCCCTTCATAGATATTTGGTTGGGGTTGCTCAGGTGGAGGTAGTTCAGTAAATCCTCTTCACGCAATCAATCTGCCGTACGTCTGACCCCGAATGATCTCTTAATCATACAGAAACATGAATCTGCCTTCCCCCCCCCCCCCCCCACTAGGTTAAAACATTTAGATGTCGACATTTCAGTTCCCCATCATCATCATTACAAGTGACCAATGGCCATTTATAACATCCTTGGACTTTGAATGGCGCGGAGAGGCGTTCAGATAAAGGTCACATTACTGCTCACAAATGAACAGAGGGAGGTTCAGAATTGTTGAATGGCTGCCATTTGAAGGCATTTTGTAGCAACGTTTGATATTTCAAAGCTTCACAGTCTGCATCACTACAAGCCTTGTTTTGACTCCTCGGAAATAGGAGTGTAAATTCTTTAATATATCTTGATTCAATTTTATTTTGAGACTTGAGGTCACTATTTGATTTAAAAACAATGTCCAATTCCAAATGGATTTTGAATTGAGGACATAGTGATGCTGTCTTAAGGATCTACTCAAGTACTGTGTGCGTTAATTAATACAGTGCAGCAACCAATACATTAAAGGTGGGGTAGGTAATTTTGGAGAAACCAGCTTGAGTGCGCTAGAATTTGAAAATACACAACCGGAAAAAATCTGCCCCTTCCTTACAGAACCCCTCCTCCAACACACACGAACGCGCACATGACCAATGAGGGCACGAGATAAGTTAGTGCACAGATGGAAGGCTGACAGGCAGGTAGGTCATCCAGTTATTTTAGCCGGGCCGGCTAAAATTATTCGTCGTGCTTTTTACAGCACTACGGCTTCCACAGATGACATTTAATGTATTTTTTGTCAAAGCACTGAAGATATTCATTGCTATCAGGCTGTTAAGAGCATTCCATGGAATATAACAAAAAGTGTATCTCGAGCCGGTTTCTCAAACTTACCTACCCCACCTTTAAGTTTAATTAAAGAGGACATATTATAATGCTCATTTTCAAGTTTCAACCGCATAGAGATGTCCCGTACAATGTGTTGGAGCATTAGTCAATAGAAGCGCAAGTGTTACATAGTAAAGTCACTATGTAACAGAAGTAAACAAAGGAGTTCAATTGGGAGGAGTGTGTGGGAGAGAAACTCCATCTGGAGGGAACTCTGGGATTATAGCCTTGGCAGACCATTTACATTTCAAAAACCTAAATTAAACACTATAGGAGTGAAAACTCCAAAAAGCCGTATGGGGCCTCTTTAAGTAAAATTGGACTTTTACATGAATAAACCTGGTGCATAGCTGCCTTTTTTATTTCTCAGAAACTGTCTCTGAAAAGTGTTATTTCACGTAATATTTTTTTAAACAAACCACGCGAAGTACAAGTCACAACTTTGACTTTAGGATTATTGTCTATGAATAGCAATATCTAGGTGTTCACAACTAACTATTAGACTATTGTTTTCCAGACCCCATACTTTTTTTGTGAATTGTTGTCCTGACATGCCATTGAAACCCTTATTAGAGTGAACCTAGCAATACTTAAAATAATTGAAAGCATCCCAGTCTGTAACACTATTGTCTTGGTTGTGCCTCCTCACAAAGCAGTCGTAAACCCTGCTCGGATTACCATGTGTAAGTTCATAACAGTAGCAGCTGTGTCAACACCAACAGTCAACACAGGGCTGCCGGCCTCACCTGTACGCAGAGGGTAGAGGTGATATTTCAGCTGCTCTTAAACCTCTCAGCTGCTCCACACAGCCTGTTGAAAGAGACTAACAATCCCATTGTGCATCCCCTACCCACCCGCAACAGATACGCAGATTGTTGCAGAAGTTACACATTAAGACAAGCTGTACTGTAAGTCGTGAATACATCTGTTACATAAACGCTGTTGACAACAGCAGCCTGTTCCCGGGACTCTTGGGCCAAATAAAAGCTGACAGCAAAGAGAGTGAATCTCTTTAAGAGCTGCGAGGCATCGTGTTTATCAAGGGGATGAGAAAACTGGATATAAAACGGTTGCCTGTAGGAATTTAGCTTGACTGTGAATGTTGTGATCTAATATGTGTGAAGTGAAGGTGCCGCAGTTCGTCGTGTGGACACGGCAGGATCGGACCTACCTTCCAGGCTTCAGTGTTCTGCCCGCCGGACTTGAATATTAAACTCGCGGCTGATTTGCATTCGTCTGATGCACGCTGCAGAGGGGCAGCTCCCTCTCATCACACAGCTCATGTTTTAATCAACACGGTTCCCACAGTGCTATCTACCCCCATCCATTGCCCACCCCCCATATGTTAAGTCAACATGTGTTTGATGATCACGTTCATTTCTCTCGTACTCATATCTCCTGATCCCCTCCTTTGATGCCGCTCTCTGCGACTCTGTGTTTATCTCGTTCTTCTTTGTCCCGCCATCTCTCCCGCAGGCTTCTCTCAGGAATGTGATACTGTCTCATGTTGTTGTACCTGTACTTCTGCACACATCTGTACACCAGATGTTCAAGCTGTTTAACGCTTGACTTCAGCCAGGGAGACCACTGATCCTCTCAGGTGTGTCATTTGTTAGACTCAGTCGTGGTTGGAGGCCCGACCTGTTGCACCTGATTGATTCGTCCTTTACTTAAAGCAATACTTCAGTTTGTGGTAACTCCGGAGGCCCTCTATATGCTGCTCAGCCCTCACTACTGTTGTGTTTTTGCCCTTTGCAGGGATCTTGTAAAAAAATGTTGGTTCATATCATAGTGCCATTTTACGTTTCTCCGATGCATTTCCCTTCTGACAATCCTCATTCTATAGTTGGCACTTTTCTGTTCCAATTATCAAAATGGGGTCATCCCGTTTATTCTTGAGGTCCCATGTTCTTGATAACATTTTAAGAGGTTGATTAAGGCTTAGCAAAATCAAACGAACTGTCTTGCTGGCAAATTGGAGTTAGTTACAAGGGGAATAACATCAGTTAGGCTGTTGGTGTTTTTTTTTACATTTGAACAAGATAAACAGTCATGTTGATATCATAAAAGTCTTCCAAAGGTTTTTTTTTGTGGCGTTTCACATTACTTCATATATCTCAATTGATGAAAAGTTGAGATGGTACATTTGACAGGATTTGTTGAATGTCATTAATATGGCTGCTGTTCTTGAAAGTTGATGTGGGATTACGCTGTGGAATAAAATATTTGTGCATTTTGTTTAGATGCCACAACTGTGTGTGTTGTCCGATAGAGAAGTAAGTAATTAAGTCAGTGAACCTACTTAGTAATGTCAGTTACACACTTGCTAACGTCTGCTAACATTAGCCACCACTAGCTATTAGCAGTAGCTACTACAGGAGCAAATGGTGACTAATGTTAGCAAACGTTAGCAAGTAACCACAGTAGATAGTGATGGCTAATGTTAGCAAAATGTTAGCAAAATAATACTGCTGTGTAACTGACGTTTAAGTCGGTTTACTTATTTAATTACTCAATTTACTTCACTAGCTCTTACAGTAGCTAGTGGGGTTTATTGCTAATGAAGTGTTGCTAATGAATTCAACTTTGTATTTGTAAGATGGAGAATGTGTTATTTCTTTCTTCAAATAGCTATGCCAGTTGGAGCAGCAATGTTAAAACAACGTTTAACCAAGGGCACTGAAGTCAAAGGACTGTAAGTAGTGAAAGTGATAAAAGGTGGTTTTTTTAGTGAGTGAAAAGGACAACACCAGGCATCCAAGCAAATGTTTATGTTGCTGGACAAAGCCATTCCTTCGAGGCAGGGCAGCCTTTTGGCTCCAGCTGCCAGGCGACCATTGGGATGAATACCAAATGTCTCTGTCTGTCTTCTCCCAAATGCTTCTCTCTGGAGGTTTACCGCTCAGCCTCGCTGCTCAGCAGAGAACAGACATGACACTGCCTCGTACATTCCCAGGTGAAAAGACCTTCTCAGTTTATTAGATTATCCTAAAACCTGATTATCCCTGGCTCAGCATTGTTTAACTGGGTTCACGTGATGAGCTTTTGTCCGAGCAGCGGTCGTATAACTCTGCCACTGGTTTGCGTGAAAGGCTCATACTTGTCTGTCAATGGGAGGTCAAGCATGCTGGGCTTTCACACGTACAGGAGTAAACAGCAGTTACTGGCTCAGATCCAGGACAGGAGCCAACACAAACTCGCTCCAAGTATTTCAAGTATGTCTTCAGACAATGTGAGCCTTGTGTTGTTTGAGTGAGGAAAACAGAGAACTGTGTCTTAAATTCCCCCAAAAAGCAAAAGAATCTGGTAGATTATGTGCAGAGCTTTGAGGCAGCTGCTCAGAGGAGCTGATAGATAAATGTTTCCCTTTGAAAGATGGGATGCTGGCAGAAGCAGTCTTTGGACGGGTAAATCATGATTAAGCCCTCGAGGCCTTCCTTTTAGAAATCTAAGGGGTTGAATGGAGTCGTTTTATGATTTACCCGACTGGCAAGATGCTTATGTATGGCAGCGATTTGTGAGCAGCGTTGAGTGAGAGACTTTTGGCAGAAAATGCAATCTCTATTTTTGGATGTCGAGTCTCTATTGGGAATTAGGGAAGAGGTTTGGTTTGTAATGAACCTCGGTTATGTGGGGAAAAGTACACATGATTCATTGCTCACATGCTACAATTAATTGAAGGCAGCATTGTGTTTTTTTTTTTTTTATAGGGTCAATGTTAGGCAACAGTTTATTTTCTTAGCATATACAAGAGGATCTGATATGGAAAAAGCTATAAAACATATTAAATGCAATTCCATGTAAAGTGAATTCCCTGTAAACCTTGATATTTATGGCGACTTGAAAGAGGAAAACTCTGCAGAACATTGCATTTATTCCTCCTAGCTTCCTCTTGTATTTATTCCATCACTTTGCTCCTGGCTGTAATCCTCTGGGTCCCTCTCTTTTTCTCTTTTGTACCAGTAGCTATTGAAACATAAAACACTCAGGGTTTAGGTTTCACCCTCTCTGTTTCTGCCCATACATTATTAATGTTTCTTATCCTGTCTCGCTTCCTTCTCTTTCTAAATGAATTGGTGGCTAATTGAAACTGAAAGCTATTTTTAGAGTATTACTTACTTTCAAAAAGCCCTAAGGGGCAACTAAGGTTATCATCCAAACTTTTGATCATTTTACATGTTAGACACTTTTATCCAAAGCATCTTACATACTCAATACTGAACCCCACAGGAGCAATTCGGGGTGAAGTGTGTTGCCCAGGGAACCAACGACATGCTGACTGTAGTGGGGTTTGAACCCCTGATCCGAACACCAACGCACAATCCACTGCACCACACGCTCCCCCCCGCCCTCATTTCTAAATCTTCTATCAAAACCAGTAGAATGCTTATTACTAATATGGCTTTATGTAATGTAAAATCTGGGATTTATTTTGCTTTTATTCAGGGTTGGGAGTCTATGCTTTCCATCACAATAGTTACATGTGAAAAAATGTAATCCGTGAACTAATCTAAGAATCACAATTTAAAAGAAATGTAACCTGATTACTTTCCATTACTTTTGGATAATGTCAATATCGAATGCAATGCCAATAGATACAAGATCAAATAGATATCAATACGATGCCTCTTACTTAAGTGTATTATGTAAGACCACACATGTAACCCTATATTAAAAGAAAACAAGATATTTAGTATCAAGAATGTATCAAAAACGCTTATAGAATAGTTTACAAATGCTGTTTTAGTTTAATATATTCATTGAAAACAAACACAATATTTTAGTTTAATAAATCAGCTGTCTTCTTACTGAATAAAGAAAGATTTCAAAAATAGACAAGAATGAAACTAGCCTAAATAATAACCAAATGGAAAATTCAGGCTGTACGTCTCCTATAATGTATCATTCTTTATTTAAAAATGTATCCTTCTAGTTATCTCCATTTTCAAATCAATGTTCCACTCTTTTCTTTCAAGCTGTATTAGTAATGTGTTTATATTTGTTTAACCTTTTCAAGGCTTTAAACACCTGAGCAGAGGTGCAGTAGCTCCCCCTGATGGAACCTGACACCAAAGCTTATCTACTGCAGACTTGAAAAATGCAACCGTTAGTCCTCGAGAAAACACATGGCTGATTCTGCAAGATCAGAGAAAGAAAAACATCTAAACCTGAACGCATTTTGTTGATCCATCTCAGCAGCAGCTAAGCCTCTTTTGCTTTTTCCCTTAGGTGAGGGCGTGACTCGGAGCGAGAGTTGTAAAGTCCCCAGAGTTACATCACATGGAGGTCAAAGGTCATCTGATCACATCCATGGGTTTGGGGGCTCCTGGTGAGTACCATTGACGCGCTAACAGTTTTAACACACACTTTCGTGTCTGGACAAGCCTGGAATGGCTGGTTTGTTTTTTCTTCTCAAAGTCCAACAGAAGGAAAATAAAAGTGTGTTTCTCCAGGAAACCGCCAGCTGAAAAAACAGTTGCATGTGTGAAGGCCTTTTGTTCATGACCCAGCTGTCAGATTATCTTATCACAGCACTGAGAGGAACTGTGAGCAACATCAAACTGTGAGAGCCATTGTGAGACAGAAACACTGCATTTTTAATTTGACATTAAATATTTAATCTATGTCTCAGTTTTAATCTTGCACATCTGCATGCAGGTGATTTAGTCTAAAATGTCTAGCCTTCTGTTTTAAAATGAGAAGTCTGTCGTTTTCTATTTTTCTATTGGTCCACAAACCCCCTAAAAAGAAACAAACAACGTTAGTTAGTTAGTTAGTTAGGTAAGGGTTAAAACAACTTCCCTGCCCTGTCTGTTCCTTTAATCCTCAGCCCTTTGTTTCCTACACAAGTAAATGGCTCACAAATGGTGTATGTTGGATCCTCACTCAAAGAAAATTGCGGTTTCATGAACAAGGTTATAAAAGAACAACACGGACAAGAGGAATATGATATATCAGGATTTGGATACACAAACAATACTTGCTAATCTAGGCTTTATTCATTGTTCCCTTGGGTATTTTTCCCTGGGATTTGTTGTAAATTAAATAACAGATTAAACTTGAATTCAGTCCCTCTGAAGATGCACTACATGTGTTGTGTTGTGTAGATGTTCAAGGCTGCCAGGACAGCAAGCTGCAGGCGGAGCGGGTCGCGGCGCTGCAGGAGAGGAAGCAGGCCCTGGAGGCTCTGCTCAGCTCCAGAGTGGGAGAGCTCAAACACGTCTGTCTGCAGGAAGCTGTGAGTAGCTCTCACTTCACAAAGATAATGTGGCTCAGGCAACACATTCTTACTTCATGTATCAAGTATTTATGTAATCTACAATTTGTTCATGTTGTGATTTTAGGACCATTGTTGGTAAAAAGAGGGTTATATTTTGAGAACAAGCTCTGGGTTTTAAAGTCAAATTAGTGGTTGGAGAAGTGGTAAATCTATGTGTTTAAAGGTACAACATTCCTTCTTCATACGTATCAAGTGTTTAGATGTCAACTACAATTTGTTCATGTTGGGTTTTACTAATGTTTTTACAGATTGTTAACATAACTATGAACCTCTAAATGTAAATGCCCACAACAGTGTATCTGGCCCAATGTAGATACAGAAAAAAGGATTATATTTTGAGAAAAAGCTCAGGGTTTTTAAGATTAAAGTCAAAGCTTAATTTTACTCGAAATAACAAAAACTATATACTGGAGATTAAAGTGGAAAGAAAAACCCCTCATTTATAAGAAAAACACCGAAGTATTCGTTATTTTTCTCTAACTTACTACTTTATGTAATATCTACGTTTTTTGTCTTGTTACATATTTGAAATGTTTGTTTATATACCTATACTTGACTTTTATATGCTGTTGTAAAATCTTCCTGGCAACCAGTTTTTCTTAATCGTGTCCAATTGGTTGCATATTTGATTTGCCTGATTGATGTCAACCCCTCCTAATCTAGAATAACCTGCCTCTGCTTTTCATGAAGAGCTGTTTTAAACATCCCTATTTTTCAACTGGATGTATCGTCACTGGATGTATGGTGTCTGAATATGCTCTATTTTAGGATTCACAACTAGTCTTCTCGGTTTTCAGTGTCGCGATTTTAGAAGTTTAAACCCCTTCTCATCTGCACAATTATTCTGTTACTGCTTTAGTGGTGAATCCTGTTCGAAACAATATTTATGGCTTCTATTTCAGTGCAGTCAACCATTTAAGAGCAGGTTTTTTATTGAGACTTTAAGTAATCTGTTAAGTGTTGTAATTTTATGTAACACTTTGGAGCTCCCTGGCCGGTGAGAAGATGGATTTTAGTTTCTTGGGGCTAATGAATGTGCCTCTGCAGGAGCTGACTGGGAAGCTTTCACATGCTTTCCCCCTGGAAACGGGAGAGAAACCCCCAGTGGTGCAGCGCAGAGCTGGCCTGCTGCCCAACACCAAGGCAGAGGTAAGTCAACACCTTGAATATCAATAGTGTTTACGCAGCAGCTGTACCTCTGTATGTACTCGTGGTCTAACACGGCCGACTGTCTGCAGGATGAGGCTGCCCAGAGAAAGCAGATGAAGGCCATCTTCACCGGGGCTCTGTACAGACACTCGGAGTCAGACCGAAATATCCCCAACAGCAAGAGGACGGTTCATCGGGGCTGTCACACAGGTACAGAAACAATACCCATACTTCCACGGATCTTATAATATCAAGGCTTCTTCTTTCAGAGTAGTCATAAAGAAAAATGTCAAGAAACATTCTGATTCCTCCTAAATTCACCAGAAGTTATGATGGTATATAACAATTTTCCGGTCTTTGTAGCCCCTCAACTTGTTTTTAAATATACAAGTCAGCATTCACCCATTCACACTCATTCATACGGAGGAAGACACTGATATACAAGTTGCGGCCTGCTAAGGGAAGCTAACAATCTCACACTGTCGGCCATGACATGTGTCTAAGTGTCTTTCCCAAGGACACATTGACATGCAGGGGGCTGGGGGTTGGGGGTTGGGTATCGAACCATCAACCTTCCTATTGGAGGAAATCCATTCTACCTTCTGAGCCACAGCCGTCCCATTACATTAAAGAAGGCCTCATTTGCAATTATTAAAAACAAGATAACACTTCAGAAAATGTTTCTGGAAAAACACATTTCTTAATACAGGAAATCACCTGGGGTAGTTTCATGTTGACATGTAGTATTTATTTATTATTAAGTGTTTCTACATGTACCTGCGCCAGTGCCTTCCTAAAAAGAAACAAGTACATATCTCTTAAAAGTGAATAAAGACAAAGCTTTATTGTCATTAACATTTTAAATGTTTGAAAAACAAACTCGTACAGAAGAGGATTAAGGCCATCACTGACTAAAAGTGATTTAATTTTTTTGATTTCTGAGAAGAAAGTCAGAATTATGACTTAAATCTCACAGCTTTGAGAAAAAAGTAAAAAAAACATATCTTTTAGTCAAATCTCAATTAAAATGTCTTCTGTTAACTTGCATTTATGTTGAACAAAGACTTCCTGCTGCATCATCTGTGAATGGTTTGTTGTCTTTCAGAGGACACTGTCATGTCAGAGAGTACAAGCTCCATGTCAGACTCAACTTCCCATGATAATGGTGAGTCCACTGAACACAGACCGACAGGCAACAACTATCTCTGGTGGATTCTGTACATCTGTATTCATAATCAGCTCAACTCACTCAGTAGTTGGCAGGCAGTAGAATTAGCTCAGTGTATTTGAAGCCTTTTTCACATTCAAAATACACTCTGTGTCACTTATGGTAAGACACAAAAATAATTCAGATTCAGATGACTTTATTGTCCATAACATTTACATAAAATGGTAATGGATCTTTCGCACTAGCAAAACTACACTCACCATGCAGAGCACAAAATACAATTCAGACACAATTGCATCTTAAAGTCGTAAAGTGAATAAGTGACTGTCATAATAAAAGTGCTAAGTGATTTGTTCTTGTACTGGTTTGTGGTCCATTAAGATTTAACGTCAGAGCATTACTGACACTTACACTCAGTTGTATTAAAAATAAATAGTATACATTAAAATTAGGTGATGGTGTTACTGGCAGAATGTCCTAAGAGGGATCGTTCAGTCACATCTCAGTTGTTAAATTGCACATTAAAGGTGGGGTATGTAATTTATTTCAGAAACACTTTTTGTTATATTCCATGGAATGCTCTTAACATAGCAATGAATATCTTAAATGCTTTGACAAAAAATCCATACAAAAATGTCATCTGTGGAAGCCGTAGTACTGTAAAAAGCACGACCAATCATCGGCCCGGCTAAAGTAACTGGATGGCCTACCTGCCTGTCAGCCTTCCATCTGTGCACAAACTTATCTCGTGCCCTCATTGGTCATGTGCGCATTCGTGTGTGTTGGAGGAGGGGCTCTGTAAGGAAGTGGCAGATTTTTTCCGGCTGTATATTTTCAAATTCTAGCGCACTCGAGCTGGTTTCTCCAAAATTACCTACCCCACCTTTAAGCTTGTTGTACTTCTAAAAACAGTGATAATGTCTTTGTATTTGGGATTGTGGGAAACGGTATTTTGATCTCTCTGTCTGTACACACAAACTGAAAGATTGACCATAAAGTTGACTTTGACTTTGTTTCTCTCCTCCCTAAAGAGTCTTCTCCCAGCGTGGTGGCGGACCAGCGCTCTCTGTCTCAGCCCCGGCTCACAGTGGGCAGCCCCGACCACAGGATCAGCAGGAAGCTGTCGCCAGTCGAGATCTACTACGAGATGAGGACACGCCGCAACTCTGTCACCAGCTCCGTCAGGTTCGTCTCTCAAAGTGTCCCCACACTGCAAGCTGTGCGGTCTGCTTCATGTTTCTCAGTGAACCTGCTATTCTGTTAAAAAACAGGGGAGCAGATTTGAAAAGATATATAATTAGTATTCCTCCAAAGATCCTGCATTTCACCACACCCTGACCTCTTGGATTATATCGAGGAACAGCTTCCTTCTCTTGTCTACATACATTAAATATAAATAGCCATTTTAAAAGAGCCAAACATTTGATTTAGTTTATTTGCTACACTACTACAATGCAAACCTGAAAATGATCATTTATATATCCTCTTTTAAGGATATTTCTTACTTATTTTTGTCTATCGCTGAAAAAAGGTAAATAAGCATTGATATGGGATACTGAGATAAATGCTGCTGATATGTTTAAAAAGTAATGTAGTGAGGTTGCAAACACTCTTTGTCCCCTAATTGAATAAAGTCAATGCCTCTCCTGCTCCATTTCTCAGTTGCCTCTGCATGTCAATGTGATCATAATCATAAATTGCTGATCCCTCTTGTGTCTCATCCCACAGCCCGACTCACTCTTTGCCGAGAAGTGCGTCTAACATTGAAGGCAGAAGTGTTCCAGCTACGCCTCTGTTAGCTCGCACGGCTCCCATCAGTGTTCACGTCAGGTAACGTGCCGCTCATCGCCGCTGCTCCTCCCTCCCACTGAGGTCTCTGTGTGCTCAGAAACAGCTTAATGACTTAGTTACATTCAGACACAGTTTCAAGGTTGTTACAGTGATTAGTGTCATATTTAGCTAGCAGCGAGGGCTTGAGCTCATCGTTTGGTGTTTGAGCATACATACTATGTCGCTTCCTAATTGATTTTGTGTGAAATGCAGTAACAGGGTTTAGAATACATTTAGATTCACTCACTTTTTTTATCCAAAGATGCCTACGATGGTGACTCGGGGACAATCAAAACAAAGCGTTAAATTGTGTGAAAAACTAATTATTGAGATTAAAGTGAAAGCCTGATTTTACCAGTAAAAAAATATGGATACTCTCTTAGATTGGGGTAGTAAATAAATATTTCAATAAAATAACATTTGAGAACAATTTTTTTTAATATTTGTTAGTTCTTCTGTATTCACTACTTTAATCTCAGAGAATATCATTTTTTTTTAAATGGCCCTAATACACTGATGCAAGATGCTATTTGCAACCAGTCCTATTACTCATTTAAAATGGGTTGTATATTAATATTTGCTTGACTGCTACGGAGAGCCTGTCAGCAAGTCTTATTAAAGCTAGGACTCCATCAAAGTTACACCGAGCTCAGAAATCAGAATCAGAAATCAGAAACAGGTTTATTACCCAGTAGGTTGACACTTATGAGGAATTTGACTTGATGTCATGGTGCATACATAAAAGTAAAACATACATTTAAAAACACAGATAGAGAACTATTATACGGAAATATAATAACATAAAGAAATATTAAAAATAATAGAAAATGTAGTTAAAAATATAGTAAAAAAATATAGTGAAAAATATCTCCTAATGTCAGCCGTTGCTGTTTCCGTCTCTTCTTTAGGTCGGACGGGTCAGGCGGTAACGGGCTGAAGCAGTGGTCCGGCAGCCTGGATGTTCCCTACATAATCCCCCTGGCGCAGGAGGGCTCCTCTTCAGACCGCCGCGGCTGCCCCTACAGCTCCCGGGCGCGGCGCAGCAACAGCTCCGAGGCCCTGCTGGACAGATCGAGCCTCCCCGACGACCCGGCCCCCAGGAACGGGATGCCCCCCCGAGGAGGGCCCTACAAGAGCTCAGAGACACTGACCGACGGCAAGCTGAGGCACATCCACCTGGGCAGCCCCGAGAGACACGCCGACGGCAACGTGGATCAGGCCAAACTGCGCCTGTCGATGGGCGACCGGGCGGCGGGCGGGGGCTACAACGAGCTCCTGATGGACTACATCTGGGGCAAGCAGCAGAGGATGCAGCATCACCTGTACCAGTCCACAGGCCGGATCTGGCAGGACGTGCCCTCCCCTCGCTCCTCCACCGCGGCGGTGCCTCCCCACGCAAATGGATTCTCCCACTCCCAGGTGAACCTCCCCAGCGCCGCGCCTCCTTTCAGTCCCATGGTGCTCCGGGGGTCCCAAGCCGAGTTGCGCAGGGTCAAAGTCACCAGGACCAAATCTTGTGGACCCTTTATTCCTTTGCAGCAGCACCCCCAGGACGCCATCCTGCTGTCAGCATACGACTCTCCCCCCCCCGCCTCCGGGAACACCACGTCCTCCATCCCCAACCTGCACCCCTACCAGACGGATCTGTCGGGCCCTTCCTTCGGCCGCAGAGCCCCTCAGTTCTCCCTCCCGACCCCAGAAGACTCGACGCGGAGCTTACATAAAGCCCTGGCTCTGGAGGGTCTGAGGGACTGGTACCTGAGGAACGCCCTCGGCTACCCCCCCGCTGCACCGAAGGGGAACGAGGCGGGGGTCTCTCGCCTCTCACACCCCCACCCGCTGGTGCACCAGCAGTCAGTCCAGGGTGACGCAGCAAGCCCCCCCCGCTCTCAGATGCCCCAGTCAGCCAGCTTCCACGGCCACCCGCTGCACGGGAGGTCAGTGTTTATGTTTCTCTTTTCCATCTGCATGTCTATTGGTAGGATATACAAGGGGTGTCGTCATGGGCGTAGGAAGCATCCTCAATGTGGGTGGGACAATTTGACAGGGGGGTCCGGGGGGATTTTTTTTTAAATGTTGAAGTTAAATGCATCAATCTGGTGCACTTTGAGAGCAACATTAGGAACTAAATCTATGGATACATCTCAACACCCATGTGAAACAGAACTTTAAACAGATTTACTTTTTCTTTATGCATATTTTACAAATCCCTCCCCTTTTAACCTGTATTTCTGTGTTACTGTCCTATAGTATGAGTTGGAATTATTTCATACCTGTTATTCTCTTGTTTTTTTATAACTATAATGATCATATAAAAGGTGTGCCTTGGAAATACTTGTTTACATAAATGATTACCAAACCGTTTGAGAGCCACTACTTAGACTAAAGTAAACTATCTAAACCCTCAGAGAGTCCCTTACCTCACTGAGCTGTAGTTATCAGCCTCTCAGTCTGACAGGAGAGGACTCTCCCTCCACCTCTTTAATAACAGTGCCTTATATCCGGGTGCTAGTGGGGCACGCTTGTGAACTGTTAGCGCCGGAGCCTCGCAGCGTGGAAACTGTGGCGCGCATAATTTTACAACTAAAGACACAGCTACGCAAAAGACGCAGCATGTGTACGGCTCATGTGTACGGCTCATGTGTACGGCTCTGAGAATCTGCCTTGGTACAAAGTAGCAGTGAAAACATGGTACGGAATTTCATTGATTTGGGCATTCTCACAATAAGCAAGTGGAATGGATTTGATAATGAAGCACTGACACAGCGCTCTGCAAAGAGTGGCGAGTGGATAGACCGATGCACGGACTTTCTGCATAGTAAAAGTGGGGCGGTCTAAACTAATCATTTTAAAAGGTCGGAGGGACTTGTCCCACCCTCATATAATGGCTGCGACGCCCATGGGTGTCATGGTGTTTTAGTCAGTTTCTAAAATAAAAAGCCATGTCCTTTGTCGGGGTTGGGGGTTCTTACTCACCTGAATTTATTTTCAAACAAATGCAGAGATTATTGTATCATTGAATCACATCATATTTATTCAGTGATGAAGGCGGCATAAAAACATACACAATTAACAAAAACGTCCTCCATTCAAAAGCAACAAAAGATAATAACCAAGAGATATTTGCAGATATTCAAACAATAACAATCTTATTAAAGTAAAATGGCTCTAAGGGGAATTATGTATGTCTTGTAAGAAAACATTTTAGAACACAATAAATGCCAGCACGCATGTCTGTAAATACACTGACTCAGTATTCTGCACTGAATACTTAGACATCTTTCTCACATGAAGCTGCTAGCAAGTCCCCAGCTGAGGAAGGTGACTCTACCCCATCTATCATCCTGTGACCTTTACAGCCGTGCTTTGTTTTATTTTTGTTTGTGTTTTGTGTGGTCAGCATTATCTGCTGCTGTCCTCATGCCAACAGCCAGGCGCTCGAATGTCCTGCTAATCAAAAAACACTCATAGTTTCATAGGCTTCCTTAATGCTCTAGTCTAGAGAAATACTTTATATATCAAAGGCTCACTGTTACCTTGAATTCTTGACGTCCCACTTGACTCCACTGTGATGCATAAATCAAAGAACAGAAAAAAGTCTTGATGAATTAACGCAAACGGGGGACCCTTTCAACAAAAGTAAAACAACATCAAGACATCTGTTTAAAAACTCACAAGATTAATCCAAGTCTGATCTCAAATTCCTCTGTTCCCTCCAGAGGGACTTCCTCTCCCACACAGCCCCCCCCCCCCCCCTGCCGGCAACGCCTCCATTGGACTCCTTTGTTTATTTTAGTAACATCGCTATGTTATACTTGCACTTCTATTGGTTAGCGCTCCAACACATTGTACGTGATAGACAAGTCTGAGCAGTTGACCAATCACAACAGATCCGACCAGCTAACCAATCAGAGCAGACTGGGCTCTGGTTTCAGACAGAGGGTGAAAAGAGGTGCTGCAGCACAGGCAGTATGAGAAAAACAAAGACCTTTTTGAATATTAAGGTATTGAGAAAAGTCCCATTAGAGGCACAAAATACAAATATAAACCTGAAAATGAGTATAATATGTCCTCTTTAAGGAACCACTTTATTTTCAAAGACGATTCTCTCGAAGCTACTGATCATGTTTCATATTTTTCATGCTGTATTGTCATTTTGGTTTTACCCTCCACTTCCTGCCTCTCGTAGAGTATATTTGATTGATTTGTGTTTCCTCCCCAACAGGTCGATGGAGTTCTCGCTCTATCAGGAGACTCCTCATCCACAGATGCAAGAGGCGACCCCAAAGGAACCCAATCCAGACCCAGGCACCCTAGTCTGAAGCAGCAGAACACACACACAAACACACACACAAATTCAAGCAGAAACACTGTAGCCTCACATACACATTCACCCACACGAGTCGATACAATGTGACCTCAACAGCAAAGTAAAACACGGCAACCTCAGCAGAAAGTGACTGGAATACGTGATAAACTGTAGCTGTACAGTGTGAAAAAGCCTTGGCTAGTTCCCCGTGTTATAACTGATCCCATGTGAACTCCATGTGCACTGGAGTCAACGCATCTAATAACAATATGGTCATGCTGTACTTAATATATCAATATTTCTGGTCAAACACAAGCAGTGATATTCTTCCTGATAACCCTGAAAACGCCCAAAATATACTTTTTTACAGAATATATACAACTCTAAATTACTATTTTGTATCTTCTGAGATATAAAGAACAGCTATATTAAAGAGGTAATTTATTGCTCATTAATCTTGTGATATACAAAGATGAGCTCACCATCATTTAAAAAAAAGTATTAATTCATGCCAGTGAATGTGTGTTTGTAAAACTATATAAAAAAACAACATGCTTCAGTCGATCATCTGCCGTTTAATTTCCCAGTCATTTGTATTTTCCACATTTGATTAAAGACAGGGGCCATGAACTGTAACGTACTGGTGTAGCAGACAGGAGTGCCTAAATGTTTTAAAAACCTTGGTTAGAAAACTTCAAAGTGCTTTCTAATGATCTCAAAATGTGAACGCTAAGCTTTTGTGAGTTTAGTTTAATCCGAAAAAGAACTGAAAGCAGTTTACGATGTCACCAAATTGGGGTATTTTGGAATGATGTCATGTATATTGTTCAGTATGTTTTCTAGATGCAGCGTACTGCTGGCCATAAAATGTAGCTTTCTCTGTGCTGAGCGACCAATTTGACCACTTTTAGGACGATCCTGAGGGCTGTTGTTAAAGCTACTGAAAGGCAGTAGCACATGACTGTATGACAATAATGTAATAATGTTCCCCCTGCGTTTAGTTATGGAGGATTTGAGTGTCATATGGAGCACTTTATGAGCATCTTAAGCCTTAATTCCTTAGAAAATTGTCACCAAACGAGACGGGTTTTTTTTAAATTGGGGGAATAAATAAGTGTCAACATCTACTGAAGATCTATCTGAATGTTAGTCTGTATATAGCGTGGATTGTACTGATGAGTTTCAAGCTGTTTTATTCCGGCACTAACAACAATAATCCTTTTTTTAACTAACCATATGATAAGTATATATTCAAAAAATAACCGCCCCGAAATACGCCCACTCTCATAGTGAGCACTATTTAATTGGTTTGTAAAAGAAGGTACAGAATAGGGCTGCTGCAGTTTGAATGACGGTGTGAGCGGGTCTCATACCAGTAAATGTGTTAATAAGAATTCATGCTGGCGGATTTTTTTGTATTTGTAATGATTTCAGCTCATTTCATGTGCTTGGACTTCAAAAAAATAACTTTTCATGTTTTTAAATCTTAGTAATGCATCATAATGTATGTTTGTAATCTTATTCTGCAGTGTAATCTTCAGAAAGATCTAAATTTTCCATGAAATCCTCAAGGAGACTGAAAGTATATGTGTTAAGTCTAGACCAGGGGGAGGCAACCGTCTGCAGTGGCTCCCCGTAGCTTTGAGAATAAATAACATGGACATAAATAACAGCAATTTCTCTTTTTTTTGTTGCACAGTGGAACATTTTCCTTTTATCTTTGAGTTTGAGGTGATGCTGTGACACTGAAATAATATTAATATTTCTTCAGCTAATAGATGCGTCACATCCTTCCATGTATTGACGCCTTTCCCGGGAGGTGCCATTTCCTACATTTTAGACCGCGGCCTTGGGAAAATAACAATCCACAAAAAGAAAAGTCCCAGATTAAGCAAAGTTTAATTCTGTGTGTATAGATTCCTTTGCTTGTACTGCCAACACTGGTTGATTATACAGTGAGAAATGAGCAAACCACAAACATTGTAATCTTGAAAGACATATCCTGAACACAGAATTTGCTGTTTGTTGTGTTATTACAGGAACAAATTGTAATAGATTTTCAACTTTTTCTTTATTGTCGATCTATAAGTTCACAGATGCAACAAACACGTTTTTGTATGTAACTATATACAACACTTTAAAAGCTGTGTTAGCAGCCCCAGACAAACCTTAATAGGGGACAAAGTGGGGCAACATAACATTGAATATAAAGGTTGCTGAACCCTAGTCTAGACAACATTTTACCTCCATTTAATGTACTCGATCTTTGGCCAAAACTCATTTGAATGTAATTCTTTGTCATATGTGATGTTGTTTTTTACTCTAAGCTGTAGCACACCGTTGAATGTTTCCCGGTTTCTTTGCTGTGTTCAGTATCCATCCTCATAGAGCTTCTTCCAGCTGGTTAAAACCTGAAATTAAAGACCAAACATGCTGTGCACTGGGGGTCATAAATGTATTTTTCATATACTCTGTAAGTTGCAAATCAATGAAATAAATGTAGCTCTGAAGCTAATTTATTCAAACTATACTATATTTATGAGCCTATAACATTTTGTAGCTATCTACTGTAGCTCTTCCTCATCAGTGCGGGAATTGGTAATGTGTGCTAAAACCACTTCATTCAGCAGTGTGATGTGTTAATATTTGATTATTCTTTTTTTTAGATATTTAAATGCAGCTGTTTTCTCTTTCCCTACTCTCTTTATACCCAGGCCTGTGAAATAAGACAAAATAGGCCGGCCCAATGCTGTATGTATGAGATTGTGCTTCATTCTACTAAATAAAGTGTCATGTTGAAATCATCACACAATGAGTCAGACACGTTTATTGTAACACATATTGAATATAACAGTGGAAGCATGCACACTGGCAAGGCCCTGACACTTATAGGGGAACTTGGCACTTGAAATATTCCTGAAAATACATAAACAATTAACAATATTTAATGTCATCAAACTTAATGTTCTTGTCAAAATTATAGTGATTTAGGATTCCCATATTAACATGTTCATCAAAACTCAATCAGGGAGAGAGTGGGTTCTCGAGATATACTCAAAATAAAGGATATATCAAGAATAAATGAAGGAAAGTAAAAATGTCAAGAATAAAGGGGATATATTGAGAACAAAGTGGAGAATTTGAGTGAATACTTTTGAAAAGCAAAGTGTGAAGTCAAATGTTTAGAAAAAAAGTCCAGCTTTCATAAGTTCAGGCATAAGTTCAGTTTTTAACAAATGTCGAAATCCAATTTCTGATTTAAAAAAATAATAATTTGAACAATAAAGTTGACATACCAAGTCAAGTCACATTTTGAGAATAATACAATTACTAGTTCGAGCTCATATACTACAATATCTTCATCCTATTGTAAAATATTTGTTTTGAAATAAAAAAACGTTATACCCAAGAAGATGAATGTTGTTACACATTCATAGTCATTTCTCTTTGATTTATATAATTATTCTAAATATTTTGATGATGACCTGTATTATTTGAAAACCCTCTAATTGTAAGAAAGTCAAAGGTGAAATAATAGATATGAGAATAAGCCCCTCGCCCCCTCTGGAAATAGACCTGCTATCTAGCCTACATAGTGTGAAGTGTGTTCAGCAGCTCTACTATTCCTGGACCTGAACAGAACAGCGCGAGGAGCACAGCAGGAACGCTGATCCGAGTCCTCGTGGCGTTCTATTTCCCGCGTTACAAACATTAAAAACTGGATATATATTTGACAAACAGGGGTAAGTAGCTCCTCCTCAAATGTTGTTTAGTATTTATTGTGAGACTCGCTGAGTTATCAAGTGTACATTTAAAATGCGTACTGCGTAGCCTTAAATATCAAGCAGTGCAGAATTTAACAAATTTAGCTAGCCGTTGCTATGTCTGTGTTTAACGCAATGAAACAACTGGGAAAGACAAACCGAAGCTAGCTAGCAGTTAGCTTACCCAAATCTTAATGACATTCAATTAGGCCATAAATAATGCAGCCATGTGAAATGGAGATTTGCTACTGCAAGATGTTTTCTCTCTCTTCTAACTTTTCAACATTATGCTGCTGTCCCTTTAGTCATGTTTTCAGGTAAAAACAGTTTTGTTGTCGAAATGTAGGGCTAAGCTAATTCTTACCTAACTGCCTGACTTCTTAATGAGTAGAGTGAGAGTTGTATGAAGTATTTTTCTTTACTTGTCACTGTCTTTCTAGAGAGATATCCCTTGTAAGAACATGATCATTTGCTTAACAATTGATATCATGGACCTGTCCTTCTGTGTAATGAATAATAATAATATTATTAAGTAATTTTGGTTTGCCGTTAGAAAACATCCAAGCTACCTTGTTTTTAGTAATAAGTTCAATATTGATACATGGATACAAGGTTTTCATCGCGGTATATAGTGATATGAGGACAGGTGTTCAGATTAAATTGCATCCATAAGTCATGTCATGTGATATGTGTCGTATGTCCTGTTGAACTGCCTACTTAACGTGACCACTGAGAAGACATGACAAGTAATACCAAATATTTCGGTAACAAACTCTCCTATATACTGGCCCAAATTAATAAATGAAGATCTATTGAAGGGAAAATAACTGGAAAATAATACAACATGTGCTAACATATAGGATAGTAACCTCCAATATGCAATAGCAGGAAATAAATAGATATTCCTAATCAATAAATACATTTAGAGTGCTTGGACAGTGATATACATGTGTGTACGGGTCACCCCTTTGAGTACACGGAGACAGACAAACACCTGCAATGAAATCACATAGTTAAAAACTGTCTATTAAAATCACTGCAGCTCAGTGAAACTCCTGAAACTCAATTGAACATTGTCACAATGAAAAAGTTATATAAGGTGGGAGAAGTGAATTTCTTGGTTCAGTCCCAAACAATATTTTTCACTTAAACATCTCAAACCCCCATGTTGCTGGACCTATAGTGTCTTGTTTTTCTTCAAGAATGACTTTGAACTGTTACCCATTCATGTTTACAACTGTGGCGTCCACACGGTAGTCCATGCGCTACCAGGAAGAGTTCGGTTGCAGCTGGGCCAGTGTCAGGAGCTATTTACGTTGACATGCCATTCATCCAGCTAAAAATAAACACACATTTTCAGTTCCTCTTTAAAATGTCAATGCTCCTGCAAACAGTGACTTAAAGCACAAACCAGCTGACAGAGACAAACAGCTGGTGAACTCTTGTTTCTCATAATGATTGAACTTTTTTGTTGTTGCAGCTTTCTCCTTGAGTGCTGCTGTCTTCCGGACTCATCTTCATCTTCAGTTATGCTCGGACTCTTCAGGCCCCATTGAACATGTCGTCTTCATATGCTGCCGCTATATCGGCTCTCCTTACAGCCAGCTCTTCTGATCTAACTGTCAAACCCAGTCCTCACCCCTCCCCACACCCAGCAAGGGGTCCTAAAGCTTCCCCAAAGCCTGCCCACAGCCCTCCAGCTGTACAGAAACAACCTCATTCCCCTGAGCCTCTGAAATGTTTCGATGAGGAACAGGAGAATCCAGAAGACTACGGCATCGGTAAGCACCCAAACACCAACTCCAACACACATTTCTTTCATGTATTTCGGCAGCAGTAGCTCAGTCTGTAGGGACTTGGCTCGGGACTTCCAATCAGACCAAGTACTACCAGCATGGAGAGATGCCAGATGCCTCCTTTTTGCTCTGCCAATGTGTCCTTAAGCAAGGCACGAAACCCCCCCATTTCTTTGACACTTTTCTTTCACTTTCACATTAAGTGTGTAACAGTCTTGTTTGTGTATTTTAGGACTTCACAGTGAATTATCTAATGTCAATTAACAACATGTCAAGGTTGTGGAATGCGGGCCCAAAAGTATTACAAACAGGGAGGCAGGTGTGGGGCAGAGTCCTGCACGGGTCTGATTTTCAAGACCCGCTCTCGCCCCGCACCTGCGACGTGCAATACCGAACCCGCCCCGCCACCCGCACATATTGCCAATTAGTTCCGCAAACCGACCCGACCCGTCGGCACAAGATCCGCAAACCAACCCGAACTCGCATATCCTATGAGCAGTGAAAACATGCAATTATTAACACACGCAGTTGCGCATTTGGCTCAAAAAGCGTGGGATGTTGGTTATTTCCTCCATCTAGGAAGACACCAAAAGCCTCCCAGACGTTGGATTTCGCTTTTGAGAAAGAGATATTGATAATGCTGTATTCTCCGCTTCACCTCAGCCATTTCGAATGTGGCGCACTCAGCAGCAGATTGATGCGGTGCAGAGGTTAGGAGTATGCGCGGTCCCGCGGGGAAGAGGTCTGAGGATTTCAATACAATTATTATTAGGCCTATTTTAATATATTTATTATGCAACACCCGCGACCCAACCCGCATCTTCTTTGTTTTACCCAGAACCGAACCCGGAAAAAAAAACGTTTGAAAAAATACCACCCGCGAATTAGGGCTATTATCAAAGCCTGCTATTTTTCTTGTGTGTCAGTCATCCACACCAATCAGAAGTGCGGTGCTCCACATGTACCAGCCATTGTTAACCAATCAGAAGTGGCCCATGATAGAAGGTGATAGACAGATTGATCCAATCACCTGCCAAGTATTTTTGAAAGTGCCTGCCCTTTCCAAATGGCTTCCAATGGAGCTCTCCCAGATGGTTTGGTGAAACAAACCATCTGAGTCAGGTTAGTAATGCTCCATCACATGTTTCTATTACAGGGTGAATCTTAAACTGAAGCTTGACTTTAAAGCAACCCAACGGAAGTTTCATGCAAGTTTAGTTCTTTCACTCGTAGCTCAGGCTGCGGGGGTGCTAGAGACGGGAGCACGTTGATATGACCTTCCTAGCCGGAGATATGGCCGGATTTTACAATAAACCTCCGTTGGGCCGCTTAAAAACAAATATCGCAAATCGCAATCGTAATATCTGTCAGAAGAATCGCAATTTGATTATTTCCCTAAATTGTGCAGCCCTAATCACTTTTTTTGCGGGTCACCCGGGTACCCAACCCGATGCAGGACTCTGGTGTGTGGATACAAACAGAAGGCGAGCTTTTATTAAAATAAAAGCTGGTAAAACATCAAAAATGGCAGGAGCAGGCGAGGAGGAACAAAAAAGTGACAAACAAATCAGGAACACTCAGGAGACACAGGAGGGCAGACCAGGGAAATCCTAGAACTGTAAACTTGCGAAAACCGGAAACTATACACACAAAAGTGAACTAAAATCATGACACAGCACAGTGGAATGGAGTTTTCCCTAATTGATTAATAAACAATGTTTTCGTCTTCGTCTTCTCCGTTGTCTTCTCCGTTGTCTTCTTCGTTGTCTTCTTCGTCTTCACTGTGTCGCAGGTGGTTACTACCATGTAGAGATTGGAGATATTTTTGTTGACCGTTACCAAGTGGTAAAAAAGTTGGGATGGGGCCACTTCTCTACTGTATGGCTGTGCTGGGATATGGTGTAAGTAAACATTTAAACTTTTATTAACACCATATTTAACATGATAACATAACATAGAGATGATCTAAACATAATAGAAGCTAACTGCCATAATTGTTTGCATGCAGGAACGGGCGTTTTGTGGCTCTGAAGGTAGTGAAGAGTGCTCAAACCTTCACAGAGACGGCACTGGATGAGATCAAACTCCTGAAATGTGTCAGTGTGACCCCTATTCCTTTGTTCAACCTGCATACTAGTTGTAGTCATTTTTAGAGTACTAATGCATAAGAAGTATGTCTTTGTGTACTATTAGTACGTGTCTAGTTGCTAACAAAAAAGTGTTTTATGTGGAAAATATTATCAGAAACTTTGATAGGGGGTTAATAAGTCACTGGTATGTGTGTGTGCATGTGATGAACGACAGGGCGAACTAAACAACATTTTTAAAATACTTGGTAATACTTGCAGTTGTTGATCAGCATTAGTTGCAAATATTTAGCTATTTTCTTTTAATACACACAATTACAAAATCACCAATGTCTCACACTGTAGCTTGAATAATTTGTTGTTGAATCTAAATATCTGCCATGTTCTTGCAACGTATCGCTGTTAGGAGGCCATTTAATCACAGTGTGAGGGTTTTTATCATTATAATACATTTATATTGATATTTACAATATGTTCCGTATATGATCATCAGGTAAGGGACATTGACCCCAAAGATCCAAACCGTGAGACCATCGTGCATCTCATCGATGACTTCAGGATCACTACAGCAAATGGAGAGCGTATCCTTTACAGAACCATGTAATGTTACAACATACTAATTGATATATACTTAATAAATGAATATGCAGATTATGGGCCACTAGGCACAGACATGCAACAGGCCACATCTCCCACAAAGGAGCGAGACACACAGAGTGTTTACCTGTTAAGCCACTAATTGTTCTCTTTGTAGTCATTTCCCATCTCTCTGTTGTTGTGCGTCTCTTTTTGAACATGTTGTGTCTCTTTGTAGATGTTTTGTGTTACTTTATGATTGTGTTGGTCACGCTTTGTGTCTCTCAACAGTTTTTTGTCCTTTGTGGTTGCTTTTCGTAACTGCTGTAAGTGTCTTTACGTCTCTATGCAGCTGTTTTTCATTTCGTCGCAGTTGTTTCTGTATCTCTTTAATGCTGTTAGATGTTTCTTTGTTGTGATTTTGAGTCTCGTCTTGGTTGTTTCGTGTCTCTCTGAGGGACATTTTCTAGGCAAAGGCCAGAGGAAGAGGCCCTGACTGATCTTTGGCATATCTTTGGTAATCCTGTGTTCAGTCATTCATACATAAGATAAGATAAGATGGAACTTTTATTAATCCCCGTGGGGAAATTCAGGAGTTTAAGAAGCAACAGAGTGAGATGGAAAAACAGGACAGTACAGTTTCACACATGCTTTCGTTGCCTATGTGCATACAGACAAACATTCAAATACCACCATGACATAGGGCTGCTCGATTATGGCAAAAATCATAATCTCGATTATTTGGGTCAATAATTGATATCACGATTATTAAAAACGATTATCCGTTAACTTTGAAAACATCAATTTATTTAAAAAGAAAATGTGAACAGTATGTTTTTAACAGTTGATTAGCCTGAACTTTAAGTAAATTCAACTGAAAAACCCCAAACATTTATTCAAAGAAAAATAATAATAATAATACAAATATAATCGTTTTTTTTAGATTAAGTTGTTTTCGTAATCGTTGCAAGCCAAAATCGTAATTGCGACTAAAATACGATGAATTGAGCAGCCCTACCATGACATCATTTTATCATAGTGCAAGCAAGGAGATGAAAAGATTGTGTCGATGTCTTTTTTGCACTCTCAAAAATACCCAAGAAACCCTCTATACCCGCGCTGTACGGAATGAAACAAAGGTCTTTAACTGCTCATCAGATGTGTGCATGGTTCTGGAGGTGCTGGGTCACCAGGTGCTGCGGTGGATCGTCAAATCGAACTACACTGGCCTCCCGCTGCCCTGTGTGAAGAGCATCCTCAGACAGGTGCTGTGCAACCCTTTATTCCATCCTAAATCATGCTTCCTGTCTTTCACCACTGACTGAGCTCTTTTTAAAACAGATTATCTTCTATTTGTGCCCCTCTATGACACGGGCTGCAGTGACAGTGACTGTGTTTCCATTTCTTATCACAGGTTCTGCAGGGTTTAGATTACTTGCACACTAAATGCAAGATCATCCACACAGACATCAAGCCTGAAAACATCCTGCTGAGGGTGGATGAGGTTTACATTCAGAACCTGGCGGCAAACACTAAGCTGTGGCAGATGCCAGCGTGCTCTGCTTTCACCAGCACCACAGGTAAGTGAGATCATTTTAAAGGAATATGCTGGTGAAGGCATCTTGATTAAATACAAAAAACAACATTCTTTTCCACTTATTTTCATATCCTGTGCCTCCTTTCCTTGCTTATGTTTTTGCTTCCTGCCAGTGAACACAAGGTCCCGAGAAAAACAGGTGTGCATCCTGAAATGTATAATTCATTATTATTATGTTTTTGTGTTTTGTTGTGATTGTTTTATGACATCTGTGTTTCTGCTTTGACTTCCTAAGAGTTTGTCCAACATGTTTGGGAAGCTGACCGGGGTTTTCCACACTATTGGGGAGTGGGTAAGATGGATTTGTTTTGTTTGCTTTACCACTGCCTCTTAACCGCATTTTGACAACACCACAGCGGCGTTTGGAAGACCACAGGATACTTTATATACACGCATATGTATATTAAAACATATTTGAAAATGCATAAGGATTATAATTATTTTGTACATACTCGTAAATGAGTTGTGTGTCCAAATTTAGATGAAAATGGATATGTTTGATTTTCTAAGTCGTACCCGACAGTGTAGTGGAAAATGCTTTGGTAGCCCATGTAATTCTCAATAGCATAATAACTTCAGCATATTTATTTTATAGTTACTTCAAAAAAAGAATTAGGAAAATGCATTAGTTTTCCTAAGTAGTACCCCACCGTGCAGTGGACCAAAAAATATGTTGAATTAAATAATTGAATAAGAACAATATAAAAACATCCACTAATACAAGCAAGATTTAGGTCAAATGAAAGGGACATTTTCTAACAATTTCAAAAAGAGAAAAGATATTTCACATTTTTAAAAATCTTAGACCAGGGGTGTCAAACTCAAGGCCCTATCTGATAATAATCCAATGCAGAGGCAATAATGTAATATATAATACATTATTTTATATATATTAAATATTGATATTTGTATTTTTATATAGTAAAAAAAAACGTCCCTGATGCTGATGTGGCCCGAGATGAAATTGAGTTTGATGTCCCTGTCTTAGACAATATTCAATTTTTTTAAGCAATGTAGCCTAATTTCTCATTTGTGCAAACGATATCTAAGTCATTAAAATGCAAAAAGTTATGTGAGCATTTGTAAACATTAATGACAGGCATCTTTAACTTGTGGCTTTAATCGGCATGTTTTTCTATAACAGGCATGAAGGTACTGTATTTTTACTCAATGCCCACCTTTCATTATTTCACACCACTGATTGCACCGCTGCAGTCCAGCAAGGTCTCCAGGATCCCCATTAAGCGACTGACAAGAAAAGACAGGAGTCGACGAGGACAGGAAAACGCACCTGAGCAAAAAAAAAAAGAAAACCTTCACGTTTCCTTTTCTGACGAGACTACTCCACCCACCACGCCTCGCTCCACCTGTCCCTCTAAGCTCACAGCGGGTCCTAACTTCACGTTGAGGCGGCAGACGATGCTGTTTGAAGACGGACCGGACTCTGCGCCACGCAACAACAGAGAGTCCATCTGCTCGTGGCCGGACCTCAACACACAGGCCCCCGTCTCTGGCTCCAGATCAGACTTATTTCATCAGGCTGCTGACAAAGAGCCGCCTCCTCCTTCATCGTCCTCTCCTCGAGGTCAGTGGCAGGACATTTGTTTTTCCTAAAGTGTGATGTCAGCTGTTTGTTCCTCTTCCTGTGGAAATGTAATGTTTACAGTTTGGGACAAATCTATAATTCTGTTCGTGGGTTTATTTAATAGTGTTTTAATAATGTTACTTTTTTAGATTCCCTTGTATTATCAGTAAACTAACAGTCTGCCCTGGTCGGATTAACTTCGCTTTCTATATCATTATGTTGTTTATTCTAGGTGACTCGGATGTACTTTTGGACCTACTAAAGCCCAAGAATGCTGAAAAAATCCTCATCAAGATTGCGGACCTGGGCAATGCCTGTTGGGTGGTGAGTTATTATTTAACAAACAAATCAAAAACCAAGAATAAACAAAACTCCTTTTTAAAGATATTCTTTTGCCAGAGAGCGCCTAAAAAAGTGGTTATTAACTATGTTATTAGTTGGCCACTGTCAGGTCGGTGAGTGCATTTCCACTGCAGGGCCTCACACGGCTTAGTACGGTATAGTTAGGCCTTAGTAGGCCAGGCTCACTATATGCTGCGTTTCCATTATAGTTTAGGAACTGGGGCAGTAACTATAGTAACGCAGTGTAGGCGGAGTCGTGACGTCATCTTCAATGCGAAACACAAAACCAACATCAGCCGTTAGCTGTTAGCCCTCAGAGCTCACAGCTCCTCATATCTGTTCAGAAACTAGACAAAAGTTAAACAAGTACAAACCACAGACTGTCTGTGTCATGGCGAATACAGTCGCTGGTTTATTAATGTCTGTATAGGCTGTAGTTGTGAGTGTGGACGGTCGGAGCATATACCACGTTAGCTTAGCCGATCTCCATTCAGAAAACATGCATTTAAAAAGGTTTTTCGTCTGCCGTCTGTCTGCAGAATTGTCAAAGCATTAATTCATGGTTTTTACTAACCGGTATCAGTATGTTGTTACTTAGGTATCATTTTGAAACGTCTATTAAAATTAAACCATGGTAAAATATGTTCATTTTGTTGCAGCTATTCTCTCACTAGTTTAGCATACTCTGCTCGGTTGTTGGCCCGGAAAGAACCTCGATTTTGGAGAGCCAGAAAACTGTGAACAAGTAACCGCTAGCCTGAACTACCCCTAGTGGATCGCAACAAAAAATGGGCCGGGCACGGCGCGCTTAAACCTCGCTCCGCGTTGTAGTGGAAATGCGCCATTATGTCTCTGCTGTAGGGTGAATAAAGGACTTCTGAATCTGAATCAAGGCAAGCAGGAACAGATCAGTGATTTTTTTAAAACAGTGAAATCACATAAGCTGACTGGTATGGTTAGAAAATTCAAACATGAGTCACTGAGAATCCATGGGTGCACAAAAATAAGGCAGGGAAAAAGCGCAGGAGAAGTGCAGATGGCTAAAAAGCTGAATAGGCACAAAGCAACCACACCGATTTGGCTTGGAGTGAGTGGAAATGTGCCTGTAAATGTTCTGCTGAGGGAAAGTGGAATCAGGAGCAGGTGGTGTTGAGAGTCAGGTGACCGGACAGGTGGGAGAGTGAGGGCATCTGGTGGACGGATAGAGGATAGTAGGCAGAGGACAGAGAGGCAGCTTTATAAGAGACACTCATCAAGTTTCAAACAATTCCAATCCATCGTTTTTATACAACTGAATGTGGTTGGTGTTTTTGTAGAGCACAGTATCCATATGTATCATGCCCTGCAGTGTGAAACACAGCTGCCATGGGTTTTCAGTGAGACTGTGTGGGCTGATCTGAACTGCAGCTTGAAAGAGACGCACAGTTTAATCTTCAGCGTTTCAGAACTACCCGGTGGTGATGTTGGTTACGCTTCTCATTTCATTTTGCTGAGTCAAAGAAAAGAGACAATGATGTTATTTCCTCTGATGATATTTCCTCTGGCATTTTTTATAAGACACTTCAGCTGCAGGAAATTCAAAATGCTTTACATAAAAGATCAAAGCATCCGGGACAAATTGCATAAGAAACACACCATAAATGAACATTCAAATACCATTTCAAAGCTTGAATAGAAAATGAACTACTCAGACTATACAACCAGCACAGCCCCTAATTGATCCCCCCCCCCTACACACACCACAACACAGACTATATCACCCCTTGCTGCTAAATACCAACAGACTATGTGCAATATATAAATGCCGTTAATAACTGTAATATATACCTGGCTGCTAAATCCTTAGAACTGTTACAAGGTGTGTATTTTGTAAATTGTGTAACTTGCTGCTGTTAATACCAACCACCTATGTGGAATATGTGCTAGATGTGCAATATATATAGATGCCGTTAATAACTGTGTAATATATACCTGGCTGCTAAATCCTAAGAAATGTTACAGGATGTGTATTTTTTTAAATGATGTAACTTTTTATCATATCATAACTTAGTACTTATTTTAAATGCATGTCACATATATATGTAACATTGAGCTGTCTGTGGCTCTTTTTCCTGCTGCGCACATTTCCCCTCCGTGGGAATGAAAACAAGTTAAAATAGCACAAGACGGGTATTGAACAAAAGAAAAGAGAATACAGTGCTGTGTAAAACAAAAGATACTAAAAAAGTCTTGAGAGTTACACTGGACCTATCGCTTTCCCTTTTTTTGTGTGAAACCTGTGAAGACAAAGTTACAGTTATCAAGTCAACTCAAGACAAATGCATCGAAGATTTTTTCTCCAAATTCTCCTGAGACATAAATCCTTTAAGTAAGAAAGTAAGTAAGTAAAGTTTATTTATAAAGCGCTTTTCACAGACAAAGTCACAAAGTGCTTGACAAAACAATAAAACATCATCATAGGAATCGTACAATGATAAGTGAACACACAAGCCACGTGTTAAGAAGTCATAAAAGCACCAAAACATAATAAAAACACAATAAAACACAATGAAAACAAAATAAAAACATAGTATAAAATGGAATAAAATCAAGCACACCGGTTACCCAAACGCCTGCCCAAACAGGAATGTCTTTAAATTAGCTTTAAAGGAGACCACAGAGTCAGCAGACCGTAGATGGGCGGGCAGAGCGTTCCATAGCTTAGGAGCCATGGCTTCGAACGCTCGATCACCGCGGGGCCTAACCCTTGACCCTTTGTTAAAGTGATTGTTTTCCATAATCTGAGTCAGTGTAAGCATGTAGATGTTAAACAGAAGAGGCCCCAGGATGGAGCCTTGAGGAACTAATTATAATTTGATCAGAGATAGTAACAGTCTGTAATTTCATGTTAAAAGTTAAATATGTAAGAGTAATACAACTACCTTTTTGAGGAGTGTTGATAATATAAATGCACGTGATTTAATAGTGAACAATTAATATCTTCTGTCTCTTGTCTTCAGCACAAACACTTCACTGAAGACATCCAGACGTGTCAGTACCGCTCTGCGGAGGTTCTGATCGGGGCTGATTACGACACACCGTCTGACATCTGGAGCACCGCCTGCATGGTAATACAAACCCTTACATGTGCTTTTCCTCTCTTCTCTTCCTGTTTCATTCCATTATTGCCATTTCTTGTTTACTGTAGGCTTTCGAGCTGGCCACAGGGGACTATCTGTTCGATCCGCAATCAGGAGCCACATTCTCCCGCGAGGAAGGTTTGTATTGTTCACTGCATCCCTTTTGATCTTGATTTCACTCATTTCGCTAGAATAAGTTTGCTTTGACCTATCTTAGATCACATTGCCCACATCATTGAGCTGCTGGGATCCCTCCCATCCCAGTTTGCACTGTCTGGGAGAAATTCCAAACGATTCTTCAACCGTAAAGGTGAGGTATACTTTATTGATTTGAAAAAATTGTATTTCAACTATTTATTTGCTTGATCAGTATTTAAAGGTAGGATAGGTAAGAATGGGGAAACCAGCTCGAGTGCGCTAGAATTTGAAAGTACGCAGCCGAAAAAAATCTGCCCCTTCCTTCAGACTTCCTTACAGAGCCCCTCTTCCAACACACACGAACGCGCACATGACCAATGAGCGTGCGAGATAAGTTTGTGCACAGATGGAAGGCTGACAGGCAGGTAGGCCATCCAGTTATTTTAGCCGGGCCGGCTCAGATGATTGGTCGTGCTTTTTACAGCGCCACGGCTTCCACAGATGAATTTTGTTTATGTATTTATTGTCAAAGCATTTAATTTATTCATTGCTATCGGGATGTTAAGAGCATTCCATGGAATTTAACAAAACGTGTTTCTGAAGTGAATTACCTACCCCACCTTTAAAGTAGGGGTGTCAAAATGAACGCGATAATAACTCTTTAAAGCAACTTCCTTAACGCAACTTTCTTAACGCAGCACAAATTATTTTGACAAGATTACCTTAAAATTGGATTGTTTGCAAATATAAAAAACATGCGTTTTGTATAAAGACATCATATTTGTCCACTTGATTTATCGCGATTAAATATTTGAATCTATTGGCAGCCCTAATTTAAAGTAATAATCTTAAAGAATGTCATTTAAATAAATCTCTGTAAAGTCACTATCAGTCAAATATAGTAACACATGCGTAAGGCACATGGATGAAAGCCCTTTGAATATGCAATACTACAAACTGAATGTCTTTGAAGACATCCGGGGAAAAAACTCCAAGCAGGAATCTCTTGGAATTGAGATCAAAAAACACCTGGAACTACCGGTTATTGCTATATATGTGAAGCCAAAGATAACACAACCGATCTTTGAGATATAAACTTCAAAGCTTAAGCAGAATTGGAAAATAAAGGCCTTCTTCTGCAGCTCTTCACACCACAGTACTTGTCATTCTTTTTAAACATCATCCCTGTAGGAATTGTGATCCAAATAGCGTTATACTGCTAAATTGCATAGGAATTCCTGTCTTGCTTTCTTTGCAAACTTGTGGGCTTTTAATCCTTTGGCTACGGTTAGGAGAAAGCTTAACTACTTGTAACTCCTCTCGCTGAGACGCTTTTTCAATATTGCGTTAATTTTCAGACTTTTGTTAAGACCCTGTTCTATACACTCTTTATTTATAGACTTTATTTTAAACTGTACATCTTCCATGTTTGGGTTGCTTTGCAGTGTGGGTAGTTGTTGCCAATCACGGAATAGTTATCCGTAGATATTCAAAGGTTAAAGGAGGCTTTCACCATCTTAAGGGATGTGCATTAGCATTTTAAGAACAGCCAATAGGAAAGCCCCTTTTGCTGAAACGACCTGTGGTTTGCCAAAATCTTGCGTCACTGACTAGATTATCCAAAGCCTCAAAGCAGAGCCAAGAGGAGGTCAAGAAGTGTCATTTTTTATCAGACTTCTTAAATATAAGCTTATTATGTCAGTTTTACAAACTGCCTTTCCCTGCTTTCATATCTAAAGCAGACCAAAGCAGTGTTTCCGTCTACTTCTAACCCTTTGCAGGACAACTGCGACACATCTCCAAGCTGAAGTCGTGGAGTTTGTTGGAGATCCTGCTGGATAAATACGAGTGGCCGCGGGAGGAAGCCGTGCAGTTCAGCTCGTTCCTCGTGACCATGTTGGAGCTGCTGCCGGAGAAAAGAGCCACAGCCGCCCAGTGTCTGAAACACCCCTGGATCTCCTTCTAGACCTGACTTGTTCAACGCCCAGTGGACTAGCTGACATGGGACTTGGACAACTGTTGGATGAACAGCAGTCTGTCTGGTGCTGGCATCACGAGCACAGCTTTATAGATATGTATTACATTCATTTTTTTTGTAACCTTTTCGCAATCAGCTTCCTTTGTCTTTTAGTATTTTAAAGGGGCCCTATTATGATAATGTCAGGTTTAAATGTGTATTTAGTGCCTCTCTACTGTGACCTGTTCACATGCTTTAATGTTCAAAAAGCTAATAGAAGCGCAGTGTTGCATAGTGATGTCACTATGTTCAAGTCCAAAGGAGGCGTTTCTGGCAGTGTGGTAGGGAACTTTGGGATTTTAGCCTTTGCAGACCATTAACATGCACAAGAACCTATTTAACACACGACTACAGGAAAGGAACAACCCAAAAAGCTCAGTAGGGCCTCTTTAAATGTCCGTCACTTCTGATGAAGGCATAGCAATGACCAAAGAGAACGTTTGTCTGACTCGAAAACTGCCTTGTTTTATGATCACAGCTATCTTGAATATCAATAAACTGACATCAATTGCTTTTTCTTTCTCCTGCAGTTATTTTTTTAAAACAAGACCTCACCTTCAAGAAGTGCTTGTGTGAAAGGTAGTGGTACGCTAGTCTGAAGTATGAGATGGATTTATTCAGACAGCACTCGTCATCTTGAAGGAAAACCCCCAGGAGGGGACTGGAGAGGGTTGTATTATTTAAAAAGAAAAGCAGTCTGTGTTAGTAACAACATTTTAGGTGCTTTTCAGAAAAAAATGTAATCGAAAATAAATGAATAAATGATCAGCTCCAACATCTAGACATGCACAGTAGTGGTTGCAACAACACTCAGAGTAAGCCTAGATACATGCCAAGGGATCCTCCAGCGTGTGTGTGTGTGTGTGTGTGAGTTCATGCTCTCTCAGCAGAGCACGGAGAGGGGGATGGAAGGAAGAAGGAGGGAGGAGTTAGTCTCACATGAGGGCAGGCATATGTCCGCCTGCTAGAAGCCTCACATATTTTCCTCTCACGGCGAGAGGAGGGCAGAGAAGACAGGGAGCGCCGCCTGCCCTCACATGTAAGTCTGATTTCTGTTCAGATTTTAAAGACAGACCCTTGAAGAAAGCACCATGTGTTGTTGTCTGTCTAACCTGGTTTGTTCCTGTGTTGCACAAGGGAGACCACGGCTCAGGCTGCTACTAATTCCTGTTTTGAGCTGGAGAGTGTGTACTCGTGTTGTGAAACTGGCTGGAGGTGATTCAGTGCCAAACTGACATAGCTGGTGACACTCCTCAGTGCCATTTTAGGAACAAATACATGATATCTTAAATCATGCATTTTATCTTGTGTCTATATAAATATTTTTGTACATTTTTTTAAACATTTTTTTCAACCTTTATATAATCACCCCTTATTTTTGTTTTTTCACTTTTGAATTTTATTTGATTTAATCTTTTTATTCTATTTTATATTATTGTAGTTGTATCCTTTATTGGACCTTCCTACTCTTAACACCCTTGTTTATACATACTTTTAAAATAATTTTATTTTGTCATTTTATTTTATTCTACCTAAAAATAGTACAAATAATAACAATTTGTATATTGTTTTTCTATTCATGTATTTGTCTATACCATTTTAAAATGGAGCAACTGTCACACCCCCGGATAAATAAAGTATTCTGCTTCTGAAATAATGAACAACTTTGAAATGTTTTCACTTTATATTCCTGTTTGTTATTTAAAAAAATATCCTGATGTTTTTGCATCGAGATGGGATTTTTAAATCACATGCACAGGATTCAACTTGGTAAACATCTCCCTGCACAGTGATGAGAACATGAAAAGCATGTGTTTACCAAACCATGCCAGTCTGCTCTTTGTTTGTAAATCTCTCACGGTGTGTTGGTCAGGAAGACGCCAAAGTAAAGGTTAGAGTACTGGTGCTCTCCCATTTGTGACACACATCTGAACCCTCAGCCAGTTGCCATGCGACTCAAACTCCACATCAAAAGTAATTACCTCAAACCCTGCTGTTCTCTCACAGTTACATTATATGTGCAAGGTAATGTTTCCAGCCGTTCTCTTCACAGCTTCTCCACAGAAAGAGCCCTTGTGTGAGGATTCTGGCTGTGCCTTTCTCCCCCTTTTTTTTAACTCCAATTCATCAACACATTTATTGTTTCTGTGAGTGGGCCTGTGTTGTGTGTTTACCAGCTCTAATTGCAGTGGATATGAAATGATATCGTACAGTGATACCAGCACATTGGGATACGTGTGGGTGTGCAGCTTGGAACTGTCAGCGGCTGATAATGAAAACAGGAGCCGAGAGAGTGTATTGTACGCTGCATAGTAAACACCCATCTCATTAGCCTCACACAAAGAGAGAGGGGAGATATGAGAGCTTTCATTTATTTCCTGCAGATGTGTTGTTATTGTGTGCATCGTTTATCACAGTTTCTATGACGCATCAGTATATATATAACCATGCTGAAGTCATGTTTATTTCTCTGCTTGCAGGATGTGGCTGACTCTTCTGTACAGTATCACCGGTGGAGCTGCTCTCCTGTATGCTCTCTACAGATGGCTGATCCCAGCTGTTGTGCAGTATCATGCAGGACTGGCGCTGATCTGGCATGATGTCATTGTGGAGCGGATACTGGACACTGTGACCCAGTCCACTCGTCCTCAGGTGGGCCTCACATCTACAGTATTCACCAGCGCCCAACACACTAATGAACATGAATGATCATACAGGTGGACGAGACTGAGACTTGGTAACGATGAAACTTAGTAAATTCCAAAAAGAGAAGACTCCACACACTAAGTAAAATGTAATTAGTAACTGACTAACTGACAGACAGCCATAGAGCCAAGTTGCTAGTATATATGTTTTCTCTCCCCCCCCCCCGCCCCTGCCGGAAACGCATCCATTGCACACCTTTGTTTACTTCCGTGACATAGTGACCTCACTGTGTAACACTCGCACTTTATTGGGTAGCGCTCCAACACATTTTACGTGATGGGCTAAGGGGCGGGACATCTCTAAGCGGTCGACCAATCACCACAAAGCTGGCCACTTAACCAATCAGAGCAGACTGGGCTCTGGTTTCAGACAGAGGGTGAAAAGAGGTGCTGCAGCACATGCAGTATGAGAAAGATAAAGAGCTTTTTTGAACATTAAAGTCTGGAGACATGTCAGAGTAGAGCAGGGCTATTCAATTACTTTGGAATGGGGGCCGGTTGATGAAAATGATCCAAAGCAAGGGGCCGGGAAAAAGATGGCTTGAAATACGAGCAATCATAATTAAGAGCTTCAGATACAGTAAATACTACAACAGCATAGTGGATTGCATATATTGTGTTTAATTAAATGGCAAGTTCAGAACTCAGTAGGCCTACATGTGAAGCTAATTTAACCATCAACATCATTTCATTTGATTTAATTTAGGTGAAATGATCTAATCATTCACGCAGAGATGCAATACACTACAGTAGCTAGTAGGTGGGTTTGAAACCCGAGCCCCCAATGTCTGCCCCTCTATCTCAATTTAACACCCTCTGTGGAATAAAGGCACAAAATATAAGTAGATCACTTTTTAACATTATACTCAAAGGGCCAGTAAATATCACCCCGGGGCCAGATTTGAATAGCCCTGTGCTAAAAAAACAAATAAGAACCTGAAAATGTGCCCTTTCAAGGACATAATGGACCATTGTCTGTGGTTAAACATAAGCTTTTCTGTTATGTTTTACCTTCAGTTGGACAGTGTCAGTGTGTTGCTATGGTACCTTAGAATGTTCAGAGTACCATAGCAACAGTTGTCCCTTTATTTTTTTAGAAGGTAATAAACGTCACACACATTGTGTAGTCAAAGACAGAAGTTGTTCATCTCTATGTTTTTCACAACTTCTTCATCACTATGTTTATTAGTCAACAACATACATCTGTCCTGGGTGTTGTCACATCTAATTCTGAAACTTTGCGCCTCTGTTCAGTTTTTTTTTCTCACCACTGTGGTATTTTTACAATCTTTACATCTCTCTGCACAGATATAAAATGCTACATTTGACTGGAGGTTACTTAAGCAGCTAGAGAAGAGATTCAATTCTATTTGATTAGATTAGATTATTAGATGAACTTGTCATAGCAGTAGAAGCACAGATGTCACTGCACATAAACAATGGTTCTGTTACAGTGTCCCAGTGAAGCAGCATGTCTAACAGTAGAGCAGCCAGACAACTTAATGAAATGCAGCTACAGTGATTTGTGATTTTTTACACATGGGAATGAAAGGTCTATGGTTTCAGGTTAGATCTTGCCTTGGCTTGTTTTCTTACAAGTGGAATGTGGTTAAATAATGCTCTCAAAGCTGCTTAAAAGATTGTAGATTGAAACAAAAACAAAAAACCTTATCTGGTAAATTATACATGAAAAAAACACCAACAGCAGAGCCCAAATGTGATTTGTATTAACCATACTTGATGATAAAGCATTTCCTATAGTTACATCAAACGTACTCAACAGTCTACAAGCATGTGTACAAATATATATATCATGGTATATGGGACAAACGTGTAAATCCACACTTATACATTGTTTCCTGAGAAAATAAAATGTTGCGCAAATGAATTAGGGTCGACGCTACTTCATCCGTCTTTATAAAGGCACAAACACACACACACACACACACACACACACACACACACACACACACACACACACACACACACACACACACACACACACACACACACACACACACACACACACACACACACACACACACACACACACACACACACACACACACACACACACACACACACCACTTCAGGGAACATTACATTGACTTGCATGCATTTCGTGGAGACTTATCCTAACCTTAACCATAACCAACACATGCCTAACCCTAACCAAGTCTTCACACTAAAATTAATTATTAATTATATTATTCCCCTTATGGGCGAGTTCCCACATGTTACTGTGTAAACAGATGTAGGTCCCCACAAGGATAGTAATGCTAGGACACACACACACACACACACACACACACACACACACACACACACACACACACACACACACTTTAGGCGTTGTTGTTTTTTATCACAACTTTTTTCACAGTTTGGCTCTGTATATGAATAAAAGCAGTAATTGCACAAATTGTAATTTATTCTTCTTTAGATGTGAGGCAGGATGTTGCAAGCTCTTTGGGCCATTCTGCACACCCTCTGCTGTGGTATTGTTTTTGCTAGTTGATTAAAACTCTGCTCAGGTTGGACTTTCTATTCATGCTGTCCTGAGACTCAGTCACACTTTTTCCCTCAGTTACTGGTGGAACAAAACAAACAGGAGAGTGAAGGAGTCTTTCGATACGCACCGACCTCTGTCCTGAGACGCAGGATCAGTAAAAACACATGATCGGTGTAGATTTTGGGATTAGGTTAAGCAAAGAAAGCCCAGTACAATCCTTAGACAAGCAGTGCATCAGCGACAGGTTAAAAGACACACAGGCGGACCACTACCTAGAAAGGCTTGACAACTTGAGAAGCTGCTGCCTGTAAAGAACAGATTATTGAGGAAACAAGAGACAGCTGTGCAGCAGGTCATGGTGGTGATCAGCTGATGACAGCCAGGAGTGCAGGATCAGAAAACATGCAGAGGATAGAGTAGTAGGAAAAAACAATATAGTTATGTGTAGCGGCCAAAATCATATAGAAATAAAACATATAATTAACTTAAAATAATACAGCCGCTGAGGCACTAGTTAGCAGATCTTACGCAGGGCACTGATCCAGGCCCAGACAAGATTCTCCGTTGTGCATTTTATTCCAATAACAAAATACAATGAACAGGTTTCCTATATCTCTTTCCCTAAAGGTCCCATGTCATGCTTTTCCAGTTATTACCCGTACCCTTGTGTGTTATGAAGGTTTTTATGCATGTAAACGGTCTGCAGAGTCAAAACCCTCAAAGTACACCCTGTAGCGAGTAAAACTCTGACACAGAGAAGACCTCCCCAAAACGCCTCGTTGGAGAGACGTCACTGTCCATTGATTCTTCCGGGTAACTCATGATGTCATGCGTTACCCGGATCCAAATAGACCAATCCGTGGAGAGTTACGTTACGTCCGCGGAGCCGTTATGTTAAGCCCCCACTGATTGGTCCAAATTGACAAATTCACAGACTTCCTCACACACACACTCAGTGCAGGCAGCTCTGCTGATCTCTCCTCCCTGGCTGCAGGCTGATAACAGACAGTTGGGATCGCGGCAAAATTCTCTCTGCAGACCCATTCTCACAGCGTTTATCAACCTTTTTCTTACTCAATATCAAGCCACACTTATTGTTTTTACTTCGGCAGTGACTTTGTGTGTGCTCAGGGTGAGTTTGGATGTGTTTCGCTGTGTATCGCTAAACAAGGAAACCACACCTCCACGGAGCTCAGCGCGATTCACAACGTCCCGACCAATCAGAGCACACTGTGCTCACAGGGAGGGTGGGGGCTGGTGCTATTGGAGCTACAACGAGCCGTTAAAGGCAGAGAGTGAAATTCAGTGAATACACGTAGTTTACAGAGATGCTGTCTGAGAAACCAAAGTGATTTTGGAAAATTGCACAATATAAATCTATTCTAGTAGACCTCAACAATGAAATTATGATCAGTGGAAATGGCCATGACATGGGACCTTTAAGCCTTTCCTATGGCTTTCCTTTGTGTGGCTTGAAACACCCTGATAAAAAACCGTTTGCCTACTAGTGCTCTGGCTCCCACCACCCACCTGTCTCCAATATTACACCAGGTGCTCTAATCACCCAGTGCCCAAAACATGCCTTCAAAATAAAAGCATAGAAACTACTTTAACTTATGAAACTAACTAAGAATACACATAAATAAATGATAATAACAATAAACACTATAAACAGCAAGAAAATAAATGTAACACTATTAAATAATATAAAGAGATATATAGCTCCAACATTATGCCTTATATAAGGGGTGTCCACATTTTTTTCACCGAAGGCCACATACAGAAAAATGTACGAAGGGCTGGGCCGCTCACTAGGGGTGAGGTATATCACCTCATAAGTTCACTTGTAAGTCAGCCAAATTAATCAAATGTAGGTAAATGATGCTTGAAAGTGCGTTAAGAAAAAACAGCCTATATCACAGCTCTCCAGAGGGTTTACTTTATCTTGTTGGCAGCTCATCCCTCAGTTTGATTATAATAAGGAGAAATAGGAAGGGGTGTATTTCAAGCTTGTTTAGTAAATAAGTTCTTTTTTTAATTAACTAAGATATGTTAGAAAATGTTTCCAACTTTAATTGACTGAATTTATTTGAAAAGTGTTCTTATTAACACATGAATGTGTAATGTGTAATATATTTTTACATATGTAGTTAAGAAGTACAAGATAAGACAAGCACAAGTTTCATTTGTGGGCCGCATTCCATTATACTTTTAGAATTTGCCGAGGGCCGATTCAAAATTGTCCGCAGGCCCCATTTGGCCCCCGGACCGTAGTTTGGACACCCCTGCCTCATATGAGGATCCTTGGTCAACATTTGGTCAGGATATTGCCTCCTGCTGAATCTATGATTACAAATATCCTCGTAATCTTGATCTTCTCTTCAAGCTGATATGCAGCAGCCTTTTTCTAGATATAATAATTGGAGTGAAGCCTGTGAGCTACATCAGGCACTCACCTTGAGCACCAATGATCCACATGTGGTATGCCTTACCGCCTCATGCAACCAACCAAACACACCCTCTGTAATCGGGCGCTCTTTTTAAGCTGCTCTCTCTCCCTCTGCCTCATAATGCTGCTGCTGTCCTGCTTCTGCTACGCTGCTTCCTTTCTGCTCCACCACCTCCCAGCATGCACCTGTAGTCCCCGTGATCTAATGATCCTCATTGTTCGATGTGAAAAATATCTGCGGGGAGGGATGAGGCCGAAGCTTAGACGCTAAACTCAAACTATATGCTGCTGTCTCTAAACATTTTAAACGTGAGTTATGTCTGAACTAGATAATAACAGAAACACTTAGTTAGATAGTGCTGATTAATTTCTCTATTCATTGAATTGAGCAATTAGTTGATTTGTAAAAACTTAAAATAGTTAGAAATGCTGTCAATGTTACCCAGAGCCCTCAAGGGACAGCATCACAATGTATTTGTTTAAACAACAATGAAACCTTAACATAATAATACAACAATTATATATAAATACAAAAGTTTTCATGTTTTTAAATGAAGAATCACTTTCGACAATCAAAAAGTTGCTCTTCAGATGTTTTCTGTATAAAAACGTAAAAGTAAGACAAAACTTTCCAATAAATGAAATTGAAATAAAAAATACAATATATAGTTGAGTAGAAGTAGAAAGTGGCATGAAAAGAAAAGACTCAAACATAGTACAATCAACATTGTACTTACAGTTAAGTATGTAGTTGAAATAAATCAACGTAATAAAGTTATATGTAATCCCTGCTTTATTTTCATCTGAGAAAATATGTGTGCATGAATATTCAATGTTGTGTTGTTGCTGACTTTAAAGAAATTTTTTAAAGTATGGTCTTTTTTGTTCAGAGGATCCTGGGTGCAGTACAGAGGAACGCCACCAGAGGGGACCCTCGCAGCGTGGTGAGAGCCATCGATCAGTACTGCAGGAACCAGGAGTGGGCCATGAATGTGGGCGATGAGAAAGGTACTGTCTCCTCATCAGTGGTGTAAAGTCACTAAGTGGATTCACTCAAGTACTGTACTTAAGTACAATGTTGAGGTACTTGTACTTTCCTTGAATATTTCAATTTCGTGCTGCTTTGTACTTCTACTCTAAGGGAAAATAGTGTACTTTTACTTCACTACATTTGAATATCTTTAGTTACTTTGCAGATTTGGATTAATGATTTGAAATATAATCAACACTTAAATCAGACTTTAGTTCCACCTGGAGTGAATTCACAAGCTACCCTGCACGTATACAAAGTCAACTAGCTACACCTTTACCAGCTATGATAACACTTTATTGATACATACAATTCTGAAATAGAGCAATCTGCATAATGAGGACTTTCGGTTACTTCAAGTATATTTTGATGCCAATGCTTTTATACTTTTACTTGAGTAACATTTTGATTGCAGGACTTCTACTTGTAACAGAGTATTCCTACACTCTGGTATTTCTACTGTTACAAAATATCTGAGTACTTCGTCCACCTCTGCTCCTCATCATCATCTTTCAGGCAAGGCAAGGCAATTTGATTTAAATAGCACTTAATTTCAGCACGTGGCGATTCAAAGTGCTTTATAGACAGATTAAAAGCAAAAGACATTTAAGAACAAATACAGCATAAATACATTATTAAAAAGGCATTTAAAAACAGGCATAAAAAGCAAAGGTAATGAAATAAAATAAATAAATAAACAGGTAGGTACAGAATACATGACTGAAAAGGCATACTGTAGTGTGAGTATGGGCAGCTCAATTAAAAGCAGCGGCAAATAGGTGCGTTTTTAGTCGGGATTTAAAAATAGGAAGTGTTTCGGCGGACGTGCACGATTTAGGCCGTTTGTTTTAAATGACCTTACATGAATCAGATGTGTTTAATCAAATCTTCTTTGTGTCTCTGTATTGCCACAGGTTGCATCCTGGACTCAGTTGTGTCTGAGGTGAACCCGGCCACAGTGTTGGAGCTGGGAACGTATTGCGGATACTCCACGGTGCGCATCGCCAGCCTGCTGCCCCCCAACGCCAAACTCATCACTCTTGAATTTAACCCCGAATTCGCTGTGATCGCTCGACAAGTCATCGCCTGGGCGGGACTGGAGGACAAGGTAGAGTCGCACAACGTGTCAGAAGTAGTCATTAATGTGTACAGTCCAGTGTGCTGTTACGCAATGTATTTATTTGACAAGATAAGGTAATAGTTACTTTTCAGCCTCTCATTATATACAAAAATAAATTGTCTAATGAAGTAGGATCTGGTAATATCAAAAGAAATTAAACCTAACAAAATGTCTAAGCATGATGACAATAAAGAGATTCTGATGCTCATCATTTGACTAAAGTAACAAATGAAATACAAACTTTTATGTAGAACTGAGTGTTTCTACATGGTGGTATTATTACTTTTACATGGGGCATACTGCGGACACTCTGGGGTGCACAGACAGGCAGTATGAGAAAAATGCACTCTTTAAACATTAAAGCATATAAACATGTAAAGGCACAAAATACAAATATGAAACCTGAAAATAAGCCTAACAGGCCCTTTAAAGTTGTTTACTTTGACATATAAAGAAATGTGTCTGTGCACGTCTTCCACCACTGGTTTCTTGTTTCTAGATCCAGTTAGTCGAAGGAGCTTCTGGAGACTTAATCCCCAAAATGAAGGAGCAGTTTGGGGTGGAAACGTTTGATTTGGTGTTCCTGGATCACTGGAAAGATCGTTACCTCCCAGACACAAAACTGATGGAGGCAAGTGCTGTTTTTTTTAACTGAGAAAACGATTTTATTTTTTCCGCCATGATGCCATAAATGATGCTTTTATTTCCATCAGGAGTGTGGCCTCCTTAGGAAGGGCAGCGTCCTGCTGGCGGACAACGTCATCTGCCCCGGAGCTCCTGAGTATCTGGAGTTTGTGCGGAGCAGCCCGCGCTACGAGAGCCAATACTTCAAATCTCACCTGGAGTACACCAAAGTGGAGGATGGCCTGGAGAAGTCTGTCTTCTTAGGGTAGAGTTTAACCCAAAAGCTTTTCCACAGGTGCTTGTTAACCCCTTGGTTTCCCTCAGTCTGTTCTTCTAGAAGTCGTGAAATTAAACATAACATGTGAAGGAATTTGTGTTGCGTGCTTTATTTTCTTATCACCACATGATACATTTCATATTTAATGCACTCTGTCTACATTAGTACAGCAGGCGGCAGTAGTGATGCTACGTTCAAGCATCTAATCGACGGCTGCAAACTGATACAGAGCTCGGGGGGGGGGGGCTTCTTTTCCCAGGGTCCCAAATAAAATCAATAATAAATCTAATCCAGATGCATTCTGTGGGGCACAGACCTATTTACCGCTCTGATATGCTCCACCACTGTGCCACTGTTGACAGGTGTGTGTGTGTGTGCGCGCGCGCGTATGTGTGTGTGTGTGTGTGTGTGTGTGTGTGTGTGTGTGTGTGTGTGGCCTGTGAGTGTGTGTGTGTGTGCGTGTGGCCTGTGTGTGTGTGTGTGTGTGCGTGTGGCCTGTGAGTGTGTGTGTGTGTGTGTGTGTGTGTGTGTGTGTGTGTGCGTGTGGCCTGTGAGTGTGTGTGTGTGTGTGCGTGTGGCCTGTGTGTGTGTGTGTGTGGCCTGTGTGTGTGTGTGGGGAGAGAGTGTGTGTGGACTGTGTGTGTGTATGTGTGCGTGTGGCCTGTGTGTGTGTTTGTGTGTGGGGAGAGAGTGTGTGTGGTGTGTGTGTGTGTGTGTGTGTGTGTGTGTGTGTGTGTGTGTGTGTGTGTGTGTGTGTGTGTGTGTGTGTGTGTGTGGGGCCTGTGTGTGCGTGTGGCCTGTGTGTGTGCGTGTGTGTATGTGTGTGTGTGTGTGTGTGTGTGTGTGTGTGTGTGTGTGTGTGTGTGTGTGTGTGTGTGTGTGTGTGTGTGTGTGTGTGTGTGTGTGTGTGTGGCCTGTGTGTGCGTGTGGCCTGTGTGTGTGCGTGTGTGTATGTGTGTGTGCGTGTGGCCTGTGTGTGTGTGTGGGGAGAGAGTGTGTGTGGCTTGTGAGTGTGTGTGTACACGTGAATCAAATAGCTGCTCATCTAATCTCTCAAAGTGAGGGGGGGTGGGGGCTCGTGCATTTGGTTCAGCTGCATGAAAAAAAAAAAAGGAGCGGGCTAGTCGTCCACCTAGTGCTTTCTTCACAGACTCCTACATGATAATCCCAATCTGTGGCCATTAGTGCACCGAGAGATCGAGCAAGGAGAGAGTTCAGCAGAGAGGGGGAGAGAGAGAGGGAGAGGGGGGAGTGCCTGGACAGAGATGCACACAGAGGAAAAAGACAGAGAGAGAGAGAGGGAGCTTTTAAGGGATTTGGTGGTGATTTCTAGAATCTCACTGCTGTAATGTTTTGCTTTTTCCTCCACTTTCCTCGTGACACTTCACCCTGAAGAGATTTCATTTCCGTTCTTCTTCTTTAACCATTGTTTTTGTTCTGTTCTGAGTGCACGCAGCTGTCTGAGATGATAAAGGATTTACTTTTGGCGGTGAGAGGAGAGCCTTGCCTCTAGATATTTATCTATATAATCACATTTAGGACCATGGATGGGAGGCCTGTTGGGAAAACCCATGTGATGGATACAATCAAGAGCGGTCGATGAAGAATGGGCAGGTAAGAAGCACTTTTAAATGCTTAAATGTATTTTCAGGAAATGTCTGTACTTGCAGGTTGGATGTGAACGTATTGTCTGCAGGCGTTTAAGCAGATTTTTACTCTTATTTAGAAAATCTTTTCAGCAAATTTCCATCAATCCAATTAAGATTTTAAGTGTTAAAATAGAACAATGTTGAAGGAAAAGTATGCATTGCAAGCATGCACATTATTCATTCATTCATATTTGGATTTAATACTAAAATAAAAAAATTATTATTTGTTATTCTTCGTGGAAATATTTCATAAAATGTCATTCTTAATATTTTCATTTCACAGTCTGGGATTTCTGTTTTGTAGGTTTTTTAAATGGTCCTCATGCAGATAAAATGAACCTGCCCCAGCCTCTGGAGCATGAAATGCTGCGATGGCTCAGTTGATGTTTTCTGTTTTGCAAAATTTATAGTGTTTTCCATCATGGGCTCTCAGCTCTCTGTGATAAAAGCATCCCATATTCACTCAGTGTCATCCTGCATGCTGTCTCACGTCTTCTCCTCAGCTGCAGCCTTCTTTAAGGATGAATACATGTGGAGCTTAAATCCTGTCTTTTCTTCTTTTTTTACAAATCTTTTAGAAGGTTTTCTGCATTTATACTCTGTGTTTCCTGATATTGACCATTTTAACATTTACATGTAATCTTCAAAAAGCCAAAAGAACTGAAAACACTATTAAAACTCAGTTTCAAACCAGTCGTTCAAAATAAAAAGATAATGGGTCTCATGTATAAAGCATTAACCATCACATTTCCTCTCATTTTTGTTTTATACCCTGGATTTATTGAAATGCCTTCAGTGCCAATCTTTTTTTTGCCTCAACAAAAAAGCGAGATAACATATAAAAGAAAATACGTCACATTGACCCTAACCCTTCAATAATTGGACCCAAACAAAAGTAATTTGATTGAGTTATTGATTTATCCAGATTCCAGCTGGTTTCTGTGCATGTAAATGGTCTGCAAAGGCTAAAGCCCCAGCTTCTCTCCCACACACTCTCCCCCCCTGCCTGAAACACCTCTGTTGGACTCCATTGTGTACTTCTACGTAACACTCACGCTTCTTTTGGCCACACATTGGGTGTTTCTCAATGTCGAGGACTCTTCCTTGGTAGGACATGTCTTCCGAGTCACTTGCTTCAGAAGCGAGGCAAGAATCCTTCCTAGCTTCTGAAAACGAAGAATGGTGGAACAGGGTAACGGGTGTGCAGGTGTGCGTCATATGCGAGGCCCCGCCTTAAATGGAGCGCGATTTGGAAATTGGTCCGTGCGCAAAGCATTGTGGGAAATGTTAAGACCGCGGAGTCTACACAAGTGCAGCCTCGAAATTTCCCGCTACGAAGTACGCCGGCCTCGGTAGAATTCCAAGTATGCTGGACATTGGAACAGTCCTTCGGCGGCACTCGATGACGTAGTATGCTTGAAATAGTGGCTCTGGAGCAGCCTTCCTCGACATTGAGAAACACCCATTGTCTGGTTAGGCTAAGGGGCGGGACATCTGTAAGCGGTTGACCAATCAAAACAGAGCCGCTCAGATAACCAATTGGAGTAGACTGGGCTCTGGTTTCAGACAGAGGGTGAAAAGAGGTGCTGCAGCACAGGCAGTTTGAGAAAAATAGAGACCTTTCTGAACATTAAAGAATGCAGACATGTCACAGAAGAGGCACGAAATACAAATGTGAATGTATCTAGTAATGTCGTTTGCAATAGTCGCTTGACCATTTGTAGATTTCTTGTTTAAAAATAAATAGACTAGCTGATATTCTGATGAGAGGCTAATCAGTCTTTCTGCCCTCAGGTGTCAAAGGTAGAGGGAGTGGCCCGGTGCTGTCAGTCCATCTGTCGGTCATCATCATGACATCAGAGGCCCGCTCGTCCCATTGGCTCTGCTGGCTCACCTCACCTTCCAGGTACCGAACATGCCTTCAGCTGATCTGGGTGCTGCTGGTGGGGTTCAGCCCGGGTTCGTGGGCCCAGCAGGGCAACCAGCCCGGGTCCATCAAAATCGAGGGCGACATCAAATTGGGCGGGCTTTTCCCCATGCACTCTCGGGGCCCTGCCGGTGTGCCCTGCGGGGAGATCAAGAGAGAGAAGGGGATCCACAGATTGGAGGCCATGCTGTACGCCTTGGACCAGATCAACAGCGACCCGGACCTCCTGCCTAACATCACTCTGGGGGCCCGGATCCTGGATACCTGCTCCAGAGACACCTACGCCCTGGAGCAGTCGCTCACCTTCGTCCAGGCCCTCATCCAGAAGGACAACTCAGACGTGCGATGTTCCAACGGAGAGCCGCCCATCATCCCAAAACCGGAGAGGGTGGCCGGGGTGATCGGGGCGTCAGGCAGTTCCGTGTCCATCATGGTGGCCAACGTGCTCAGACTGTTTGCGGTGAGTTTTCTTTCTCCCCTTCTCTATTAAAAAGCAGACAGCTGTTCTTACATCCCCTTTGAATGGTATCAGCTGATTGAATGGGTGTTATCAGCCCCATAGTGATGCGTAAGAAGCGGCTGCTACAGTCACTAGTGCGCTCAGAATGCTTGATCACTGTTATGATTACAAGAAGTTAAGCTTCAACCTTTAGTGGTCACAGTTATTCTCATGGGTGCAAAGGAGGAAGTCAGGGTTAGGGTTTTGGGGAACCCTAACCCCTATGTTAAATCAAGTAACATAATAATTAGGACCAGGATGCTTTCTTAACCGAGTGTTGGAAGAAGTACTCAGATCCTTTACTTAAGTAAAAGTACAAATACTATGGTTTTAAAATACTCCATTACAAGTACAATTTTAACTTACAAATGAAAACTCATTTGTTTTTATGATTAAGTAGTATAGTACTCAATTATCAGCATCAAAGTTTACTTAAAGTACAAAAAGTAAAAGTACTCATTCTGCACAATGAGCCATTTCAATAAAAATATAAAGTATGCAAGAATGATCAGCTAAATTTGCTTCAAGAACCAAAAATATATTAGATATTTTCACAGTATTATTTTATCATAGTTAGAACTTTGTCCAGTTTTCATACATGTTAGAGATTTTTAGTAATGTAGTTGGTCAATGTGGACCAAAATGTCAAAAAATAACTATACTTAAATGTACTTAGTTACCTGTCACCACTGCCTTTTAAATCACAATATTAACCACGTATTTATGACTTGTTGGTGCAGGTCGGTGCAGTTTGCTCTGGTTCAGCTTCAGAATGGTCGTGATAACCGACGGGGGGCATTTATTGGGCAGATAATATTCAACGTGGTGGCCTTTTTTCAGTATGTAAGCTCAAAGGGTGAATCCAGCTGAAAGCCTTTATCCCTCTTTGTCGTCTCTTTTTAATCTATTCAAAGAGAGAAAATAAAAGGACATGAGGTTAAGTACTGGTTCCCAACATGAGGGCCTCAACATTCTCAGGACGCTCAATCTTTGTGGTTGGGCATTCGTACGAAAAGAGACAGAAAATAAGAAATTGAGTTTTCAAAAGAAAAGCAATGAGTCAGTCGAGGACACTTGGCCTAAATAGATTTCAATGCGTCACAAGCCAAACAATTGGGAGTTAAACTAGGAAAGAGTGTGTCAAAAAAGTGAGCAACTATCAGAAATACATCGCTTGTTTTTAGTTCCTTTAGTTTTGAACATCTCACTAATATCATTCACAGAAAGAGTCCTTCTCGTGAGACTGAACTCACAAAAACACACATTTTGCTTTTGGCTCTCAACTAGCTGATGATCCTATTTAATGAACTAAATTCTTTATGCTTGTGCTGTTCAATTAGCCCATCGCTGATCTAGTTAAGATGTACAGGAGCACAGTCTCAATCATTTCATCATTTTATCCACTTGGATGATGAATGGGAGCATCATTAAATGTGGTCTTCATTTTGCAGCATGAACACGGTGAGTTTTAATTGGGATTCGCTTTTGGACTTTACGAACCTAATTAAGAGTTCGACTCACATTTAATAACATCATCTGCTCACCATTTTCTTTGGATATTCTGATTGGTCATACTGCACATATTCCCCTCACTGATACAATACATACTTCACGGGAGACAATGTAAAGTGAGGAATCATTGGAATGAGTCGCTATACACTTCAGGGGATTCTAAATCCTTCGTAATGTGTGGCCACAGGATAATCCGCGTGTTCATTGTAGTTTTTTTTTCTCCATGTACAGATGATTGACCTTCGATAATTGATTACAGTGCTTATAGCGATCATGGGACATTACATCTCTGTAAGTCCCACTTTATGACGTGCTGTCGTTGACATCAAAAGTCTAGAAAAAAGAAACTAGTGTTGGGGTTTCAATTGGCCAAATGTGGTTAACGTGAAAGAAAGAAAGAGAGTGCAATCAGGTATCTGGTTGCGGTGTTTCTTCAGAGTGTTGGTTTGAGAGATGATTGCATACAGGGCAGATGTTAACTACAGAATTATAGATCCCACCCTCCACTAAGCCCCTCTCAGCAGCTCAGGACCCCGGGCTGAAAATAGAGCATCAGGGCAGCGCCATGGCTTTGGTTCTCGGATAACAGCAACTTGTAGCCTGGACAGGGGCGCAGATTTATCTAAATGGTATGTTTCCTGCTACTGTCCATATGTGCTACTCTCCGCTCTGCAGATTCTTCTGATGCTCACTTTACGTTGAACATCTGCTCACTGCCAGAGTTTGAGCATGCTTCAGCTTCTACTACACATGCTGTTTTAACCTGCCTATAAGTAAAAACGATACAGTACAGTATGTGTAGGAGATGTAAAATAATACAATGTGTACTTTTATCAACTGCTAAGCTTGTTAAATAACCGGCTATACAGTAGATCCAACACTTAATTCACTATTTTTTATTATTAATGATTATCCCAGCAGTTTGATTTTGTGGATTTGATGCTTTTCTTTCTTTTGCATCACTGTACATTTTAATATATTTCAATATAAGCAAGTAAAAAATGTAGAAATAACATTTTTCACTATTATTTTCACTAATATTTGAACTTTTTGACATTTTATGTACTAAACAATCTATTAAGATAATATAACAGATATTTAAATATTTTTTTTAAACACTTAATCTCAATTAGAGCTGCACAATAAACATCTGCTCTCATCCAGAGCAGGGCATGTTTCAGCCTCAAACACACATGCTGTTTAAGGTGAGTATTTGGGAGGCTGTGGAGCAGTGGGTTAGTGCGTTAGGGTTCGGATCAGGGGAGCACAGGTTCAAACCCCACTGCAGTCAGCATGTCGTTGTGTCCCTGAGACACTTCACCCCAAATTGCTCCGGTGTCTAACAAGTGACATGTAATGTATTTAAAAAAAGTCAAAACTGTATCGCATGTGAAGCAGATATTCAATAAAATAATGTTTACTTTATATCAACAGTTAAGCTTGTTAAATAACGGGTTTCTCAGTTTATCCAATAGTGAATTCACTTTACCATTTGGGATGCTTTAGTTGCTAAGCAGATTGTTGATTATTCATTTTGATGATTATTCCAGAAGTTTAATTTTAAGGATTTGTATGCTTTTTCTTCTTTAACATTAATGTACATTTTAACACTTTTCAACCAAAGCAATTCAAATAATTCGGTATTAGCAATTTTATCCTTTTTCCAAATTACTATTTGACATTTTAGAAATTGTATATACCAAACAATTATCTGATATATTAACATATTCTAACATAATATGATTTGTTATGTTGCCATTTATTAAATATGATCTGATATGTCAACACTTAATTTATATTAAGGCTTTCACCAAATGAGAAACATATCTGATTATGTTCTTAAGATCAGGATGAAGACATTGCTTGTGATATATAAATATATATATATTAGTGTACTCATTTCTCACACTGATGTTTTCAGAGGTACTAAAATACAGCTATTTGCTTGTTATATAAAAAATGAAAGGAAATAATTTCTCAAATTCTTTTTTGATCATTGAACTGAACACAAAGGGCACCAATTAAAAAAAGTGACTTCAATGTTAAACCGCAGTCCTTGGCAGTGCACTTAGTTGACATTGCGATGTGAAAAATGTGAGCCTTAGACTGAATCATGAGTCAGTACAGGAGCAGTGCAGTTCAAATCATTTTCTGAAAGCGTCTGCTACAAATTGAGAAAGAAAAACCATTGATTGAAAACAATTTCCCTAAACCTTTGACACATTAAAAATGCATACCTGTCATAACATCTTTATCTAGTACCAGCACTCGCTTCTGTTAAATACAAACCATTAAGTGCTAAACCACCTTCATACTTCCTTGGCTGGGATCCTGGAATATCTTGGACGGTTCCCATCCTTCTCTGATAGTGAGGAAGATTTCAGCAGCACTTCATTGTAGATGCATCCCTGTGTAACTGATACGGCTCATTGATTTTAGAAAGTGAATTGGTGCAGATGCTTCTACGGGATTAATTTGGAGGGGATTACGTTTCCTCTTGTTCATGGCTAATGTGTGCGCAAGGACACTTAAAGAACTGTAAAGGTAGAAGTCGTGATGGAAGAATGTTTTTTTTGTTCTGTAAAGCTTTATGAAGTCATGGTCAGCGAAGTGGAGGATGACCAGTAAGATTCAACTGGGCAGGGTTAACACGTGGGGCCATCAGAATTAAATATATTGTATGGCTTACAGCTGAGAAACGCTAACCTTTTCCTACTCTCTTGATCTCTGTCTCTCCCTCTGTGCTTAACGTAATTTGACTAAAACCCCTATAATCCTTCCAGATAATCTGTGAAATGGTTCTCTCGCTCCTCTCTCCTTCTCCCTTCACTACCCCTTGTGTCTACCTTTCTCTCCTCACCCCATCCGGAGTGCCCGCTACGTTAAGCCACGCTGGGAGGCCCGGCATTAGCGGGGTCGGGGTGGAGACTGTCGACATAAACTGTGTCATTAAAGAAGTAGCACACCAGTAAATTAATCTTCTCATCCTTTTTTTCTCCGAACAAATGCTTTTACAGCTGTGGGTCCCGCCATCTGTATTCACTATGACGTTGAATGCTCAGCTCAGCACATGATCCACCAGATCGGAAGCTTCAGTTCTGAGATTTACACAAGCTTTTCAAGCAAAGCGCTCTCTATGAAAGTCACATTTTGGGGGTTTTAATGCTCTGCAACTCATTAGTTCTAATAGAGAAAGTCTGCATTTAGACACAGTGAAGGTAAGTGGTGCATCATCCCCTGATACGGTTCACTGCTTCTTCTAGTCATTCCTTTTTATCTTTGGTTCCACATATTGGCCTAATTGTGCTGCTCATGCTTTCCCGTTGACCGAGCTCTTTCGTCATCACTGACCCACTCGTGTGTCTCAGATTCCCCAGATCAGCTACGCCTCCACAGCCCCCGAGCTGAGCGACAAAAGCCGCTACGAGTTCTTCTCCCGTGTGGTGCCTCCGGACTCCTACCAGGCCCAGGCCATGTTGGACATAGTGAAAGCCATGGGCTGGAACTACGTCTCCACGCTGGCCTCGGAGGGAAACTACGGAGAGAGCGGCGTCGACGCCTTCCTCCAAATATCCAGAGAAGCAGGTCTGCCTCTATGAACTTGAATCCACTGCTGGGACAATGAGGGATTAATGATTCATCAAGCCGCGCTGTTCTCACTCATTAAAAGACTATAATAGGAAACAAAAATCCTTTAATACACAACAACTACCAGGGCAAAGAGAAGTCACCGCCTCATATGGGTTTAAAAGCTCAAATGAGGGATCGGATTTCACATCTCATTTAAGGACATACTGCACATCCATAATTGACAATGCTGGACAGGTCATCACCTTGTCAGCATGTTGACCGCGATCAGTCCACCAATCTGGTTCAGAGTCAAATATCTCAAACACGAATGGATGGATTACCTTTCGGTTTGCTTCTACTGATATTCATGGTCCCCAGAGGATAAATGTAAAGGACTCTAGAGATCACCTTACCTTTCTCCTAGTGCCACCATGGGGTTTACATTTGTTGTTTCTGAGTAAAATGCCTTAATCAATATGGTACAGACATTGGTTTATGTTGTAACTCAATGTTGATAATATACTACTAGTAGACGTCGTTGTTTGTCAGCATGGTGTAGCATATATAAACCAATGACAAACCCATTCAACTTTGGAATAAGTCATGGGAAGGATACACAAAGTAAGGTCATGGCCTCAAAGGAGGTCTTAACTCTTCGATTGGCCTTATAGTTTAGGCGGTTTCCTATTTGTAATACTCAAGTCAAATGCTCTTCATATAAAAGCTTTAATACTAAGAGTCTACAATCATGCTAACAGCCCTTTGAGGCTATGTCTTTAAGCTAAAGGCCACTGCAGCAGGCCAACATGCACACAAAGTATTAGACTACTTTTCAATCAAGAAGCTTTATCCCTAAACCGCCTCTGATATGAGGTTTACTCGTTAACTTTGAGTTTACCGTGGTAGCATGCTTACAATTGCTAACAAGGCTGATGGAGAAGTTAACATGAATTACAAAATTCCTCTCCAGATGCTGTATCATCCTTTTTGTAATATTAAATGTAGGTCTATTTTTCAAGGTTACTGATAATTAGCAGGCGTATTAGGCTGTAATTATTTTCTTGTGCAGTAAATGGAGGAAACAGAGAAGTATAGCAATGCCAACATATTTCCCATCTCTCTCCCACAGGGGGGATCTGTATTGCACAGTCCATAAAGATTCCCAGAGAGCCCAGACCGGGGGAGTTCGAGAAGATCATCAAGAGACTGATGGAGACCTCCAACGCTCGCGGGGTCATCATCTTCGCCAGCGAGGACGACATCAAGTGAGTCAAGCTCTGCTGCACGTCATATTTATTGAATTTTTGTCATAAAACCACACTGTATTTTTAATACAACATTTCCAGTAAAAGTTCTGCATCGAGAATAGGAGTTAAAGTACGTAATTGATGTATCGTGTTTAAAATCTGAATTTATAAACTCGTCATTCAATATGTAAAATAAATGAAGTGGAGTAAAGAGTGCAAAATTGGCTCCCGAAATGTAGTAGAGCAGTGACCATCAACTGGCGGCCCGCGGGCCAAATCTGGCACGCTGGACATTCTCATCCAGCACGCGAGTGGCGGAGTGGTTACAACGTCTCGTGAGTAATGTGCAGTACCGGAATCCAACAGAGAGGCAGCAGCTGCGGGACAGTAGCCTGCATACTGCGTAGCCTTCCCTGCCCTGAAGAAGAAGAAGTGATCCTTCGTTAGCCTGAAGAGTCTGCTTTATGCGCTCCGCAGTAGCCCCCGCTACGAGGCTCCGGCGACTTGACAGTACATGAGCGTGCTCCACTAGCACAACACCTCCCCCCCCGTCCGTCCGTCCGTCCGTCAACAACTTCCAAATTCAGGGCTATATATAAAAATTGCTGGCCGCCGAAAGTGTCTCTAGGAATAATCTTGGCCCTTGGACAAATGTAGTTGGTGACCCCTGTACTAGAGTATAGAGTAGTGTACAATGAAAGTATTCAGTTAGAGTACAAGTACCTCAAATGTGTACTTGAGTAAATATGCTTTCCAACAGCTGGTTGTTAAACACAGAGCAAAAAGACAAACATGTGTAAATATAATAGTATAAAATGTTGTACTTTTACTAGACTCGCATTTTGATTGCAGGACTTTGACTTGGTACAGAGTATTTTTACATTCTGGTACTTCTACTTAAGTACAAGGTCCGAGTACTTCTCCTACCTGTTTAGTTGTAAAACACAGAGCATAAAGAAAAACATGTATGATGAAGTGTTATTCATTCTCTTTCAGACGGGTGCTGCAGACGGCCAAATCGGCCAACCTGACGGGCCACTTCCTGTTTGTTGGCTCCGACAGTTGGGGAGCCAAAAGTTCCCCGATCCAGGACCAGGAGGATGTGGCCGAGGGCGCTGTGACCATCCTGCCAAAGAGAGCCTCTATCGATGGTAGGGAAAACCAACTGGATGTAACAGGAATATTAGAAATAGCCTGCGTCACTTGACATTGATGGATGAGTCTCATACCAATGCTACACATAAAGGAAATTAATGATGTTGGATATTTCTGTGGTCCCTGTAGCTTAAAATAAGGAAATGAAGTCACAGCCATATTTCACTGTTCAAAAAGATTTGATTTGCTTCGCTGATTTCATCACATTATGATGATTGTTATACTGATATTAATCTTAGCGCTGTGGTTTCAATCAATCTTTATTTGAATGGCAATTTCTTAAAGGTTAGTGTAGTTCAAATTGTAGTTGAGAAACTATAGAAAAGATAAAAACATTTCAACGACTTGAGACCAATGCATGTGAGATAATAACAATTATAAAGACCTAGTAAAACTGATTCAAAAGTTATTATATGAGTACGACTAGCAAACAAGTTTAAAAAAGAACAATAACACGATACCAGAACTTCAATACAAAAGGTAAGTGAAAGTACAATAATGACACCTATTGTTTTAACCACTCTTTACCGAAAGCCTGGCTGAATAGATTTAGGTTCTAAGATTGAATTGACATGATATTAAATCTGCTTTGGGAAATCTTTCAGGGTTCGACCAGTACTTCACTTCAAGATCGCTAGAAAACAACCGAAGAAACATCTGGTTTGCAGAGTTCTGGGAGGACGACTTCAAGTGCAAGCTGACCCGCCCCGGCATAAAGTATGAACTTGGTAGAAGGAAATGTACAGGTAAGCAGGATGCAGTTTCAAGTACAGGTTGAAAATGTCCTGCATTCAAAATCTCACATAAACAAAAGAACAGAAGTATAAGCAGCAAAAGCAAATGGCCTTCATGTGTGTATATAACTGTATTTAATATATGTGACATTGCTAGATAATATTTTTGCATTAGGTAGCACAGTTTACAGTTGTAGCCTAACAAAGTTCTGATTGATGTTTTGTGATTTATTTATAATAATTTGACTTAAACGGTTTGTCCACTAGTTTAATTGTTAAAGAAACATTTTGTTACAAGGATCAAAAGATGTTTAAAAAATGTAGTGGAGTAGAAGTATAAAGTAGCATTTGTCCCATTAACTGTGGTCTCCACACCTAATATGACACCTATGTCACTTTGTTCTTTAAATGACTGCTCCTAATTATTAGCCATGGATGTGTACTTATTTGTCTTCATTCTTATTCTAGTATAACTAAACTGTGCTTTCTTTTCTATATTTAACAAGTTAGCTTAGTCTGATTATTGCATGCCTTTTTTACCTGCTATGCCACTTTCTTCTGTAACACTGTAAATGTTCCTGCTCTGGGACAAACAAAAGAATTGTGATATTAAATAAGTGGGAATACTCCAGGAAAGTACATGTAGCTCAAAATTGAAATTAAGAACAGTACTTGAGTAAATGAAGCTCAGCGCAAGTTCTTTCAGGAAGACTAAATATACATTCACGCGGCAGCTGCTGCATATAATCAGCTCATCATTACATTCACCTCATTCTCCAGCAGCCAATCAGCGTGCTGCAGCCAAACTTTAAAATGGTTCTCCTCTCTCCTGCAGTCAGCTGTGATTTCAGGTTGTCTTGCTGCCGCCCGCCTCCTCCCCATCCACCTCCTTTCATCATATCCAGTGCCAGGAGAGCTAATCCAAAGACCTCATCACACCTCCTCTTCATCCCCTCTTCCTCTTCAAATCCAGATCTTCAGCATCATCACCAGTGTCTAGACCCTATATGCTCACGGTTGCATTTCCCTCTTTAGATATACCATTTCACGATCGGGGTCTAATCGCTAAACACTTAACATTTATCATATGACATGTGTCAATAAATGTTCTTTAAACAAAATGAAGTCTCTCCTGATTGAAATGCACTTAGTTACTTCCCACCTCCCACATTTGAAATGTGTCCAAGCTCTGTGTTTGTGAGCAGTTTTGTTCTTTTCCTAATTTCTTGCTGCCACTTTGTCAGGTGAGGAGAGAATTGCTCAGCACTCTCAGTACGAACAGGAGGGCAAGGTGCAGTTTGTGATTGACGCGGTGTACGCCATGGCCTACGCCTTACACAGCATGCACATGGACCTGTGCCCCGGATACATGGGCGTCTGCGACAAGATGGACCCTGTGGAGGGACGGGATCTGCTCCATTACATCCGCGCTGTCAACTTCAATGGTGGGCTTTTGACTTCTTCTTATATTATATTTCTTCTTATTATTATTATTATCATTTCTGGCTGGCAGAGAACTCACTGTCTCATGGACAATTTGCACATACTGTACTTACATATTGCAGCCTAGTTACACTACCTCACAGGATAGGTTTGACTCTTAATTTCAGGCTACTCCACAACATTTATTAATGCATGCAGTACACTGTGTTTATATGTTTAGTAGATTAGTATATAAGAAAGTATTACATGTATACTTTATAATGTTAAGTTATGCCTATCCATCTATCTATCTATCTATCCATCCATCCATCCATCTATCTGTCTATCTATCTATCTCTATCTATCTATCCATCCATCCATCCATCCATCCATCCATCCATCCATCCATCCATCTACCTACCTACCTACCTACCTACCTACCTACCTACCTACCTACCTACCTACCTACCTACCTACCTATCTATCCATCTATCCATCTATCCATCTATCCATCTACCTATCTACCTATCTATCCATCTATCCATCTATCCATCTATCCATCTATCCATCTATCCATCTATCCATCTATCCATCCATCCATCTACCTACCTACCTACCTACCTATCTATCCATCTATCCATCTATCCATCTATCCATCTATCCATCTATCTATCCATCTATCCATCTATCCATCCATCCATCTACCTACCTACCTACCTACCTATCCATCCATCCATCCATCCATCCATCCATCCATCCATCCATCCATCCATCCATCCATCCACCTACCTACCTACCTACCTACCTACCTACCTACCTACCTACCTACCTACCTACCTACCTACCTACCTACCTATCTATCTATCTATCTATCTATCTATCTATCTATCTATCTATCTATCTATCTATCTATCTATCTATCTATCTATCTATCTATCTATCTATCTATCTATCTATCTATCTATCTATCCATCCATCTATCTATCTATCTATCCTGACTTCAGACACATTATCTCTTATAGCATGTGGACTCTCTATGTTGTAATAAAATGTGTTATCTTTTCCATTAACACACACGACACCTATTACCCATCTGTCCGTCTGGGAGAGGGATCCTCCTCTGTGGCTCTCCCTGAGGTTTCTTCCGCTTTTTACCCCATTAACTGTGATGTTCCTTTGGGAGTTTTTCCTTATCTGATGCGAGGAGTCTAAGGAGAGAGGGGGTTGTATTCTGTATAAGCTGTAAAGCCCCCGAGACAAAGGCAAAAGGTGTGATATTGAGCAATATACACACTTTGAATGACTTTGAACCTTTCATTATGTTCTCCCTTCCTATGCAAAGTCTGATTCCACATAGTTTTATCCATATTTATCAAACCAAAAGCTAGATTTGAGATGTATTCTGGTGAAACCGTTGATTTCCACTGCTTCTGTCGCGGCACAAGGATTGAAAAGAAACACATTTAAAAAGAAAACAGTGTAAGGGAGGTCAGCTTGAAGTAGGAAGCCTTGAGATGCTTCTGCTAATGTACCTATCTACAGAACACAGCGCATTTCTTCAAAGCACATCCTCTCCCCAGGGCTGCCTCCTTGCTCTTCCCTATACACACCGCTCAAGCTTTTCATTCTCATCTTTCATAAAAAAGTCACAGTTTGGAAGAAGAGAGGAAAAAAAGGGTGTTCTGTGAAAGCATCCTATTTACCGCTCGCTGGATGACCTTGGCTTGTATGAAAGATTTTCTGATTGAGTGCCTGCAGGGACCTGAGAGGAACATTCAATCACGTTAGGGCAACAGAGCAGAGTGCACTGAAAGACTGTACGCGTGGACGAGAGCCTTCAGTAAAGAGCCTCCTGCACTCAGCTTCCACGTGACTGCACAACACTGAAGGAAGCAAACACAAGATGTATTCAACAGCATGTCTCGTTCAGAGAGCTGGAGTTTCTCCTCTCTCTCCTTTGACTCACATCTTCGCTTTATTGGGTCATGAAAACCAGAGGTGGGCGAAGTACTCAGATTGCGCACTGAAGTAATAGTAGAAGTACCAGAGAGTTGGAATACTCTGTTACAAATTAAAATCACGCATTCAAAATGTAGCTACTACAAAAGTATTAGCAGCAAAATATACCTAAAAGTAAAAGCAGTCGTTATGCAAATTGTTCAATTTAAGAAAAATAGCTAGTTTTAGTTTTTTATGTGAATGTTACTCCAGGTGTAACCAAAGTCTTTTGAATATAATACAGATCATTCATCAAAAGTTATAACTTAACTAAGGAATGAATAAATGTAGTGGAGTAAAATTACGATTTAGCTGTGAATTGTCTAGGGGTTGAAGTACAAAGCAGCACACTTAAGTACAGCACTTGAGTAAATGTACTGAGACACTTTACACCACTGATAAAAACTCTATCTCCTTCCAACAGGCAGCGCAGGAACTGGAGTCATGTTCAATGAGAATGGAGACGCTCCTGGTCGCTACGACATCTTCCAATACCAGCTGTCTAATGTCAGCAACCCCGGCTACAAGGTCATCGGCCAGTGGACAAACCACCTTCGCCTCAATGTAAATATGTTTTGTCCCAAACGAGGAACAATTTCTACATTTAGATGAAGATTGAAACCATTCTCGTCTCTGTTTGTGAACAATGTGACTAGAACTTGCAGCTAGTTAGCTTAGCATAAAGATGGAAGATTAAGGAACAAAACAAGTCTGTCTATGCCCCAAATTTAACAGAATCTGCCTTCCAGCTCCTCTAAAGCTAGCTAGCTAACTAACTAACACATTATATCTTATTTATTGAATCCATGCTGCGGGTAAACCAGTGTTAGAACATCACGTTTTGGCTTTACAGTGGGTTTTGCGCAAGACTGTTTCCTGGCTCGGTGCAGTAACTTCCGGAAATTAGCAAGATTCAAGCTAGCAGTTTCCTTGTTTGCCTTTATGCTAAATAGAGAGGCGAAGTCCAGCCCATCTACTTCCGACCCATGGGACCTTATTTCGGAAAAATGATGTATTGAAGTCAATGGAGAGAGAAAGATTATCTTTCGATCCCGTTTGAATTGTGCCACGAATTACACATATGATGTTGGTCAATCTTACAAAAATAATTTCCTTGTCAAAAAAGTCCCAGTTTGTCGTAAAACTGTTGAAATATAAGACTATGAAAAATACGCAACTAGAAAGACTACAAATCCCAGAATCCCGGTCCCGCATGCTGGCTCTTACGGAACCGACTAACTCCCCTTGTGTGTGTGTACAGCTCTCAACATGCCCAGACTTGGAGTGATTTTCACCTCTTTAAATACTTTCCGCCTCATTCTGAAAGAAAGAAGTGAAATGTGCTAACGTGACGGCCGTCTTGGTGTGTGGTGCGAGATGGGAGATGTAGTTCATTGAGCGGTTTCACACCAAAACAAGTGTTTCTTCGCATTTTTAGGACACATTTTTATTTGTTTTACTTGCAAAATTATCTCATAAATTGACAAACATCATATGTGTAATTCGTGGCACAATTCAAACGGGATCGAAATATAATCTTTCTCTCTCCATTGACTTCAATACATACTTTTTCAGAAATAAGGTCCCATGGAGGTCCCCCGGAAAGGGAGGGACTTGGCCTCTCTATGACGCTAATCAGCTGTTTGCTTTAGTTACATAGTTAGTGACTCTTATATAGTCCAACCACAACATGCTGCTCACTATAAATGTAGCCGTCTTAGTTTTATCCACCTACAATACAAAAACTTGTATTAAAAAGGAAACAAATGCATCTTCAACAAACAAAAGAACGAATGGAAGCATGTCTTCTATGAAACCACAACCGATCGACAGAACTTTGGCCAGAAAATCATTCGAGGAAGGTAAAATTGTCGCTATCAATTGGGCTTTATCTGAACAGTATCTTCCTGGTTATTCGATTATTACAAAGTCTTTGCCCATTCTTTCTCTATTTCAAGCATACTGAAACAAAGTCTGTGTGTTTGTGCATCCAACCTAGCCGGAGGAGATGCAGTGGTCAGGTGGTGACCGCAAGGTTCCCGAGTCGGTGTGCAGTTTCCCCTGCGAGTCCGGAGAGAGGAAGAAGATGGTGAAGGGCGTTCCCTGCTGCTGGCACTGCGAGTTCTGCGACGGCTACCAGTACCTGCTGGACGAGTTCTCCTGCGACATGTGCCCCTTCAACATGAGGCCCTTTAAGAACCGCACAGGCTGCCGGGAAACGCCCATCATAAAGCTGGAGTGGAGCTCTCCGTGGGCCATCATCCCCGTGTTCCTCGCCATCCTGGGCATCCTCGCCACCAGCGGAGTCATCGTCACCTTCATCCGCTTCAACGACACGCCCATCGTTCGGGCCTCCGGCAGAGAGCTCAGCTACGTGTTGCTGACGGGCATCTTCCTCATCTACCTCATCACCTTCTTCATGATAGCCGAACCCAGCACAGGCGTGTGTGCGCTTCGCCGGCTGCTGCTGGGGCTCGGCATGTGCATCAGCTACTCCGCCATGCTCACCAAGACCAACCGTATCTACCGTATCTTCGAGCAGGGCAAGGTTGCCGTCTCGCCCCCGAAATTCATCAGCCCCGGCTCTCAGCTGATTATCACCTTTATACTCATCGGAGCGCAGGTGTGTGGAAGCTTCTTTCACGCGTCATGTAGATTCTCTGGAGCACTAACTAATGCTTAAACTGTTCCCTGCAGGTACTCGGGGTGTTCGTCTGGTTTGGTGTGTCACCGCCTCACACCATCATCGACTACGAGGAGCAGAAGCCCCCAAACCCAGAGTTCGCCCGTGGAGTTCTCAAGTGCGACATGGGCGACCTTTCCCTCATCCTCTGTCTGAGCTACAGTTTCGTACTGATGATCACCTGCACCGTGTACGCCATCAAGAGCAGAGGAGTTCCTGAGAACTTCAACGAGGCCAAACCCATTGGCTTCACCATGTACACCACCTGCATCGTCTGGCTGGCCTTCGTCCCGATCTTCTTTGGCACAGCGCAGTCTACAGAGAAGGTGAGTCACTTAACATTATTAAAGAGGCCCTTTAATGCTTTTTGAGTTTCCATTTCCTCTTGTGTGTTATATAGGTTTTCGTGCATGTAAATGGTCTACAAAGGTACAATTCTCTCCCCCCCCCCCCCCCCCCCTGCCTGAAACGCCTCCATTGGACTCCTTTATTTACCTCTGTAACATAATGACATTACTATGCAACACTGACACTTCTATTGGCTAGCACTCCAACATCTTGTACGTGATAGGCTAAGGGGCGGGGCATCTTTAAGCGGTTGAAAGTGGATTGTAGCTGCTGCCTTGTGCGCCAATCCCACGTCACATTCATTTTAACAACGATTGCAGTGATTGGCTGCGGGCAAAACCAACAAATCATTTGACTGGAGAAGTTTCTATACTTATATGCTTAGTGTTCTATACTCAGGGGTGCACATCACTTTTTTGCCCTGGTTCTCAAAGGAGCACCTGGAGATGTTGGGTTTCTTGACTTTATGAACGGGGGGCGAGGGTTCGCCGGAGCCCCGCAGCGGGGTTACAGTGCAGAGCGCATAAAGCAGACCCTTCACACGCGATAGGGGTAGAGCGAGGGATCGCAGATGCCGTCGGTCGTGCACGCGGACGGATAACAAAAATCAACCTAAATGCCTCGCGAATTATACTTTGGTGGCCGTTAATATACCTGGGCGGCCCCCCCAAGTAAAGTCTATGTGTGAAACCCGGCTATCTTACCAGCTCTTATGCAACTCGCAAATCTCTCTCTCTCTCTCTCTCTCTCTCTCTTGGAGGGGGGGTGCGCACCAGTTATGTGCAGCCCTCTCTATACTACTCAGTAATTACGGTCGATACCTAGGTATATTAATAAAAACAAACTCATCTAAAAACCTTTGCTAGATATTTTTGGGATATTCTGCTGCAGACACTTTAGTATTTATATATTTTAAATCTTGAATGCAGTTTTTTTTTAAAACAACACTTATTGAAAATGTGCTACTTTGACCTAATACATAATACTACCCAAAACATTCTGTTCTTCCTGGCGTCTGGACAAACTCAAAATGTAAATGATTTCTCATTAATTCTTCCTTTTGTGTGATTTCTAATGACATAATTAGTTTCATAATAGTATAATCTATTAATTGATCGGTTAATAGCTTGGTTTGTAAAGTTTAGTCCCTAATTAATTACCAAATTAATATTAACTCATTCATTTTCTTACATTCATTTAAGAAAAGAAGAAGGACTTTACGAATCCCTCTTGGGGGAATTACGTTTCCCTGAGGATCTCTACTTTGGATTCTTACTTTGTAGTTTAAATAATTAGGTCAATCAAACACACAATAACACACACTTCAAATAAAAGACTTCATTAATGTCTCCCTTGTCCAACGTGAGATGTGAGTTTTCTGCCTGTCAAATCACATTATCTCTCACAGGACGTCCTGCCTCCACCGTACTCAGAGTTTAATTCAGCTTGTGGGCTATTTCTGCCGTCACAAAGTACGCAGCTG
>NC_136903.1:84837354-84982383 GCF_949606895.1 Notothenia rossii
CTAAGTGTCTCCCAGGCCGAGCTTAACATAACCGCACGGCCGTTATTCCAACAATAACTAAGGGATCGATGATTGGGATAAAACTCAACCACTTTTATTCGTATGAGAAAAATGTTGGCAACAATTGCTTTAGTTTTGTTTATGACAACTGTAGTCCAAAATGTGAAATCTGGTTTAATCTCCACCATCTCTTTTGGGAACAAATAGCTCTGTTCACTAGCTAGACGCCAGCTGTGTCTCTCTGCTAAGCCTAAACCTTTTAAAACAGTAGGTTTACAAGTCTAGACGAAGATGAACAGTTCAACAAACATTACACATAAAGGATAAATGAAGAAACACCTGACACATGTAATCCACAAGGCAGAAAGAAAAGGATACAGGTTGGATGAATTTAGTACGTCCTCCCAAACCATCATATCCACTTCTCATCTGAAACAAGAAACATTTACTTTAGTTAAACCAGCATAGGCACAAATTAAACATTTGAAAATGACATCCGTAAGTGCACGAGATGGTTTTTGTTGGTACGTACAACTCCCGGCTTCCTCTGAGGGTCCAACATGCTGCCGAAAATCTTCTTTCTGAAGAGGAGGGAGTTCTTGAAGAAAGGATCCATAGAAACATCCTCGTCTCGAGCCTGAAGTAAGAAAAGAGTATTTGTGAGACCTGTGCATCATTTTCAAAATGTACCTCGTTGAGTGGCTTTACAAAAGCTACCTTGCTGTGCGATGAACTTTTCTCGTTGGGCTTGGACACCGACGACCTGAAAAACAAAGCATTTTTTCACAACACATTTAAAAGGTCACCTATTATGCAAATTCTACTTCTCCATGTCTCTTCTACATCAACATGTGTCCCCTCTGTGGAAAGAGACTCTGAACGTTTCAGGAACAAAGATTCTCTCTCTTTTTGTCCATAAAAACCTGTCTGATCAGATTTTGGCCACTTTATGATGTCATAACGATTTTTTGGCTTGTGTAACCATTAGCAACCAAGGTAACCCTCCTCCACCTTATCACCTGAATCTCCTCCGAGAGCACCATTGTGTTCTTTTTAACCAAATATCTCTCAGAGGGGCGTGGGGAGGGGCTCCTTATTTTCATCTAAAGTAACAGACAGAGAATCAGCACTTTTGAAACAGAGGGGATTATGGGTAATGCTGCAATGATCTGTTTGGTGTTTGGAGCCAAACACTTCAGAGACATGTTTCGTATATATCTGAGACCTATAATAGGGGACCTTTAAGAGATTCCTGCTTCATTCCAAAATCACATTTTCCACAGAAACTCCCACAGTCACCTCAGAGCAGATCAACACAATTAATCACACTCACGCTGGAGGATCGAGCCGCATCTTCTTGCACTGGAACTGCGTTTTTTTGGCCTCATCATCGGGCGTGGTGATGTCATAGGTCATGTTGAGGTCAATGTCCATGCTGTCTGAAGGGTAGTGGAGGCGGGGCTGCTTCAGCTCCATCGGGGCCGGGCTGAAAAGACACCTCATCTGTAAATCACATGAAGTGAGTGCGAGTGGAGAGTTCAGTCTGAGGCTGGGCGTCTCACCTCTCAAAGATGAGGCGACTCAGCGCTTCGTTGGTCCGCGTCGGGGTGCTGAGAGTCCTCTGAAGAAACTCCACCTTCTTCTTCAGGCTCTGTGAACGGACATACATGCAGGAATCACCACCCAGGACTTTGTTTGGTTTTAAATGTAATGAATAATGTTGTTGGATGTTCCTTACAGAGATCTCCTTGTCAGCACTGGCCAGATCGTTCTGCAGAGACTTCATGTCCTCGTTTGTCTTATTCACCTCCATGGTGGACTTTTGTAACTACAAAGAGTTAAACAATCTTTGAATTAGAGTTTACAGGTTTAAAAAATGGATTGTGTGTTAACTAACCAACTAACCGATGGCTGTACAGAATAGTCTGAATCTTTATTCGTAACGTTGACATTCAAATTCAAAATGTAACATTCACACTTTTTTTTTGCTGACTATTTGTTTTTGCTTTAAGGTCCCATGACATGGCCATTTCCACTGACCATAGTTCCATTGTTGAGGTCGACTAGAACAGATTTATATTGTGCAATTTTCCAAACTCACAGTGGTTTCTCATACAGCATCTCTGTATAGTATGTGTGTTCACTCTCTGTCCTAAATGGCTTGATAGAGCCCCTGCCCCCCCCTCCCTGTGAGCCCAGTGGACGTCTGTGAGACAGCGAGACACAGCTAAACCCAGCCCAAACACACACACACCCGCAGCCTGGCTGGGAGTTTGTGTGTGTGCTCTGGCTGAGTTCCGCGGTGTCTCGCCGACCCCACACCCGTGAGTCCCGCTCCTTGCAGTAGCGAGCCTTGCAACGTCCCGCCGAGTGTGTGTGTTTGTTTGTTTGTTTGTTTGTTTGTTTGTTTGTTTGTTTGTGTGTGTGTGTGTGTGTGTGTGTGGAAGTCTGCGGATTGGTCCAAACGTAACGGCTCCGCGGACGTTACGTTACGTCACTATACCCGAAATACGTCACTATACCCAAGAAGTAAACAATGGAAAAAGAGAAATGTCCAACGAGGCGTTCTGGGGCAGCACAGACAGGTCTCTTCTGTGTTAGAGTTTTACTCCCTACAGGGTGTACTTTGAGGGGTTGTGACTCTGCAGACCGTTTACAGGCAGAAAAAGCTACATAACACACAAGGGGACGGGTAATAACCAGAAAAGCATGACATGGGCCCTTTAAAACCACTAATATTAGCGTATTATTATTTCGACAGTTGGATTTCAGAATATTCAGAAGAATTAACTTTTTAAGAGATTTTTAATTTAACAAATATTCTGCCTTAATCCACATTGAGGATGCTTAATTTTAAACAATATTAATTTAATCAAATGAATAACTTTAGTTAAATAGAAGGCTGTTTTTTGTTGTTGTTGATGAGCACCTAAAATAATATGACATCAAACGTCAACAGAAGCTTAAAAAAAGGTAAACAAATATTCAGCCCTACTACCAATATAAAGTTACCTTGTGGTTTGAGGAGAGCACTTCCCTCTTCAGCTTCTCACACATGTCGTTTGAAGACTTCAGGCCTCCTTTCAGATTATCATACTCTCTGTAAAAAAGGAAGCAAGGAGAAGGAAGCAAGGAGAAGGAAGCAAGGAGATCAAAGCACCGCGAGTGAAGACAGGAACTGAAGATCTAAAACGATGTTAAAATGATCTTCCTTACTTTTTGAGCGAGATGCAGTAGATGGAGAGCTGCTCCACCGCCGCCTGGCTGACCCCCATATCTGTGATCATGGACTCCACCTCTGACCTCTGACCCTGCAGCAACACGTCCACGCTGGGGAAGAGCAGCAGCAAGAGAAAGTCTTATTTTACAATGAAGGATATTACGAAAAGTGGGCAAATTCTTTCCTTCTTTACTAATTATGATGTTGATAATATCTCTGTACGTGTCGAGATATATTGTTTGTATTGTGATTTATAACGTGTGACCTAACCAGAAGATGGCAGTGCTGTTGTGTGAGACTGCAGATACCTTTCATAGGTTTTCATTCTGGTCCTGAGTCTGCGGGCTTCCTCCTTTAAAGCCTGAGTTTCGTTGTGTTGTGTCTCCAGGTACGTCATCTGTTTCTGTCAAAAACAATAATACAAATAGAGCATTGCAGAGACAATAGGAGTGAGTATGAAATTGGTTTAAACAAGAGAGACCAGACAGCTTACTCTGAGGGTACAGCAGAGCATCTCCTTTTCCATAATCTCTTTCCGTACGCTGTCCAGGTCTCTGTTCTGCTTGTCCACCGTGTCCTTCAAACCGTCCAAAACCTTCTGTCTGTCCCGCCAGTCTCGCTCTGCAAAGTGATCAGACGGATGATGAACTACTGCTCTTAACAATGCAGCCTCACACACTAAACACGTCGTTATGTTTCTTACCTTTAGAGCTTATAAGCACCTTCATTTGATCAAGTTCATTCTAAGGAAGACAAAAGACCAAAATAAAAAATATGAGATGCAAAATAACATCCAGATGATGTCATGACAAGAAGGACAATCGGGTACAAGATTCTCTGAAGCCTTAACAATTTATCTGCACAAAAATGTGTCTAGGTTTGTTACCTGCAAACTTTCGGGGTCCACCGAGCCGCCCCCCTCCTCCCCACCAACGTCAAAGAAGAGCTTGTTGATGATGTGTCTGGTGCTGACCTACACATTAGTGAACAACAGTATCAGAAATGTATGTTGGTCCATGTAGCTGTCAGTGTTGTTTGATATTGATAGTGTAAAGTACTGTACCTGTTTTCGACATTGAGGACAGGTTTTTGTAGGGGCTGACTGAAACCACTGGAGGAGACTAAGCAAAGAGAGGAAAGGGAACAATTAGACATTTAAAGAAGTGTCAGAATCGAAATGCTGTATATTTGACTATCTGCATTAACGTACCATTCATAGTGGAAAGTGTGTCCGCAGTGGATGGCAGCAACATCCTTGGAGTGATCGAAGAAGTCGGAACAGATTGTGCAATATGCTCTGATAGGCATCTTGCTGTCACCTCCTGTTATGGATCAGAAATTAGGTTTATTTCCAGGTAGGTTCACACACATGAGGAATTTATCTTGGTGTGTATGGTGCATACATGAACAGAGTTAAAGAAGATACAGTGTAAGAAAACAAAACAAAAAAAACAAAACAAAACCTTTTATAACATTAAAATATAGAGAAATATTTACATGAATTAAAGATACACCAAAAAACTACGTACAGCATAATGACATAATACTCAGACTAATATAATAAAATATGTGCAGTATTGTTATGAAAAGTGGAAAGCTGTGTAGATATTAAGAGAGGTAGCTTTGTATACAAATGTGCAACATATTCGTAGGGTTTCGCAGCATTGACAATACTTAAATGAAATAAATAAAAACAAGATATTGTTGGCATAGTGACATTAACGTTACAGCAGCAGCTTTTAAAGACGTAAACAAAGTGTTAAGTTATCGTTAAGCATAACCGGGACCTTGTTTGGATAAAGCTGTAATCTTAATTTTAGCTATCATTAGCTAACAAAAACACGCTAAACACAACAAGGCCTGCATTCGTCAAAATTGTGCCACGCAAAAGCTAGTTAGCTCCTGATAACGTTAGCTGCAGTACCAACAATTGTCATACTTACTATCCAAAGACGTTAAATCAATGTGCTGTCCCTAAAATGAGAATAAAACATCCCTAATCCAGTGTGGAATAAGACATTTAGTCGAGTTAAATGTACGCTGTTGACTTTAGCTAACAGCAACACACAATTGCTATTCCGTTTCCGCGCTGTACGTTCAAACACAAGTCGCGCCCCTAATGCTGCGTTCAGGTGGTGCTCGTAAACTAGGGACACTTTTAATTCAATGTTGGGATTCTACGGCCACTTTTTGTAATTGAAAATATCATTTTGCATGCTTTAAATACGACTTCATTCGTTCAGGGTGACAAAAGCTTCCATATAACAGATATTCGTTGATAATAACTGGTTTTATTTGACTAAAATCGTCCTGTCTTCTACTCTAAAGCATTTACCTGGAAGAAAACTTCATTACCCACAATTCCTACTTCCGCAACCTAACGTTAACCGTTAGCAGGGCATGTCAACCAGCAAGAAGAACTACAGTCATGTTACTGCTTGTTATCTACTGTTAGTTGCAGTAAATGTGACAGGCGAGTCGTGGAGCATAACCAGCACATGCAGACAGTTCCGGGAATGAAAGGTAATACTTGTAAATGTTTCAAACGAGTCATGAGAGCTGCTAAAGCGAAGACAAGCAGTATAAACTAGGTGCTAAAGTTAGCGAGCATTTGGAGTTCTTCGTTAGCATAGCGTACACCTCTATACAGCTGGAACAATGTAAACACGAAGGAGACATGTTACAGGCAGAGGTGGGAGAGGTACTCAGATGTAGGAATACTCTGTGACAAGTACAAGTCCTGCTTTCAAAATTTTATTTTAGTAAAAGTACAAAAGTATTAGCATCAAGATATTCTCAAAGTACCAAAAGTAATAGTACTCATCATGCAAATTGTCCCATTTCAGAAAATCGTATGGTTTGAGTATAATTATTAATGCATTAATGTGTTAATCAAAGATGGTAAAGGTGCTGATGGTTTTAACGTCTTTTTCTACTGCACGGTCGTTTCTGAATGTTACTACAGGTGTGACTACATTTCACAATTTAATCCAAATATGCAATGTAACTAAAGGTATTCAATTAATGTAGTGGATCAAAAGTACACAGTTTAACTTTGAATTGTAGTGGGCTAGAAGTACAAAGTAGCACACAATTGAAATACTCAAGGAAAGTACAAGTTCCTCAAAATTGTTCAGGACTTTCCACCACTGGTTACAGGACTCTTTTATTTTGTCTTTGGATTTAGCAACACACCAGCTTGTAACTTTAGCAACGGAAGTGAAACTGAGCTATAGCTATAACATTGCTCGTAAAATATAAATGGTTAAAGTCAGACCATAACATCTCATCATAGTAGCACATCAGTGTTGGCAGAAGTACTCAAATCCTTTACTTAAGTACAAGTACAAATACTATGGTCTTAAAATACTTCACTACGAGTAAAAGTCCTGATTTCAAAATGTTACTCAAGTAAAAGTACGAGCATCAAAATATACAAAAGCAGCACTAGTTCTGCACAATGACCTGTTTCAGAATAACATAAGGTAAAGATGTGTTATCTGCGTAATTTACTTCAAGTATCAAAAGTGAAAGTACTTCTGATGCAGAGTTGATATTTTCACACAATTACATTATTATGATTATTTCCTTATGCTGTTTTTGAACAAGTAAGAGCACTTTAGTCTTGTCAATGTGGACCAAATATCATAACCATAACTATATATATAAAGGTCACAACCAGCTTGATCATCAGCCATGTGTCATGCTTTGGTCTCATGGCTCTCTGTTTCTCTGCCAGGTGTGTGTCCCTAACACGAGCAGCAGTGATGGAAGGAGACTCCCAGAGTGCGTCGGCCTCCTGGGAGAACGGGACTCTGGCTCCTGGGGAACACCTTCGCTCCGACAGGGCGGACAGCCCCCTCCCGGGCCTGGTGGAGGGAACAGAACCAGGTGAGAGTGGTCTATATTCAGAATCAGAAACAGGTTTATTCCCAGGTAAGTTGACACGTACGAGGAATTTGACTTGGTGTCGTGGTGCATACATCAAAGTAAAACAAGAATTTAAAAAACACAGATAACAAACTATTTTAAGAAGACTGTAATAACATTACAAAAAAATAAGATACAATTAAAAATAAAGCAGTATATGACATTGAAATAGAGTGTGATAAAATATGTGATGTAAGCAAACCAAACTCAGTCACACAGACCTGAAGTCAGCAGTGGAATATTATAAAGTACATTTAAGTCCTTTACTTATGTAGGCTACAGTTATGAGGAAGTTGTGTTGTCGTTTGGCATTGATGTCCATGTACATGTCATTTTATTTGAGTTATTCCATCTTGTGGTAAGACCCCCATGGGATGATATTATAAAACACAAAAATGTTTACAGTACACGAGTAAACTATTTACAGTACACCTGTGTCCCTTATACAAAGCAACTACTAAGGATAAGGAGAGATCCACCGTCCTGAATGCTAAGTGATAACTCTTATGCACAGCAGAGTTTCATTGGTTCAAGTTATTTGTTAGTTCCTCTCTTGCATCCAGACAAAAAAGCTTCAAAATAGGAGCAGAGCATATTCGCAGCAGAATACGCTGTGGAAGTAAACACTTGATACTTTATTGTACCATGTCAAAAAGTGAAGTTCTCCATTTTACGCGTGCAATCTAATGGGAAGGACTCACACTGAGCATTGTGTGTGTGTGAGTGATGAAGCATGAGTTTGCACATCCTGTTTGTGCAAAGAAATATTAAAAATATCTTTATCTGGAAGAAGATCAGGGGAGTAAGAGAGAGGGGTTTGACGTTGCGATTATATCATTAAATCATTACATGTCACTTGTTAGACGCTTTTATCCAAAGCGACTTACATACTCAGTACTGTGGAGCTACTAAATGCATCCTTTATTTGGGTCTCTGTGACACTAGATTGTTAGTTCTGTAATAATCTTTTTAACTATATGTGACAGAACAAGTTAAATGCATTAGGGAAACCATGCCAACAGTCATAAGACAGCAACAGGGTCATTTACAATGTTAATGCAGAGATCTCCTACAGAAGAAAACTGTCCTGGTAAAAGCATGTCACATCCAGCTTGAACAAATCCAACTCTGGACAGATGTGACGTAACCTTTCCGGGATTAGCTCTTCTGAGTCTTGACATAAACATGACATTTTTGCATTTTTGTGTCGCGATCATTCATTATCAGTCTATTCTTCTCCTTCTTTCTCTTCCCTAAGTTGACATTAAACATGACGGGAGGTTATTCTGTCTGACAACCTAAAGAAGGACCATTCATGTGTTTTTGTCAATTATAACGCATTCATTAATATCACATTTAATCTAGGCTTTTTCTCAGGCTGTTGCTAATATCAGTCAGTGTGCCAAAACAACATGTTTCCTTCTGGGAAAGGTTTGTCTGTTTGTTTGAGTGAACGAATAAACATTGCATAATATCAGCATTTAAGAGAATATTTCAGAATCACTTTCCAGCTTTTTCAGCTGCCTTTTTTGGCCAAAATCAGCCCGATTTGGGAATGTGTCATTGGAGTATAAGACAGTCCTGGATAGTTCTCATCAGAAATCTTGTGAGCAAAGTGGTTGTGTGTTGCTCTAAAGAGGTGGGGGAACTATCCAGACGTACATTTGCCAAATCAAACAGTCATTCTCTACCCTTTAAGTCTCTTGTTAACCAAAAAAATATTTTCTTATTAAATTTTTTTTCCAGAAAAGTCAAAATCAAACGTGTTGAAGTTTGTTTTTACAACTATGTTAAAAAAACACCATGTGCACTAAAGGATTATTCTGTATATCTCTGCTTAACACTTGACCATCGTGTTCACTTTCATCACCACAGGTGCTGGTCAGAAGAGTGCGATGTTCGTCCATGCTCAGTCCTTCGAGGATCTGACCGCTGAGGCCGAGGAGGAAGTTCGGAGGGAGGCCCAAATCAACAAATCAGGAGATAGTGAAGAGGAGCTGAAGGTGCTGGTGGGAGAGAAGGAGCCACACAGCAGCGACAGGACGTCAGAGAGTAGGACTAAGGAGGAAGACGTGACCAGCGAGGCGTGGAGGAGCCACAGGAAACACGTGTTCGTGTTGAGCGACGCTGGAAAGCCGATCTACACTCGCTACGGCACGGAGGAGGCTCTGTCCAGCACCATGGGGGTGATGATGGCCCTGGTGTCTGTCGTTGAGGCCGAGAAGAACATCATCCGCTCCATCCAAGCAGGTCAGACTGTACTTTGGTTTCATGCTATTAGGGAAAGGGGATATTTTCATGTGATATCCATTTAGTGAATTGAGTAGACATCCTCTGGGATTTTGAATATCTCAATTTGGTATACATTTTTTTTCTCCTGGTTTTAGGGTGTAATTAAATCGGCCCCGGAACATTTATTTAATTTTTTCATTTTTGGGCCAGTTTAGCCTCTATTAGTGATATCCATTTGAAATGGAGATACAGGGTTTCTAGTTCTACCATGTGTTAACTGCCAAGGGGCTGATATGAGTTATTGTTTCTAATAACAGTGAAGCTTTCAACTGAGAGCAGAAAACACCTTTATTTTTTCCATTGTCCAATAAGATTGAAAGGCATGTCTTTTGTGGTGACATTATTTTTCATAAATCTCGCCCCTTTGGATGTTTCATCCCCTCTTTCTCCCCTTTTCAAAGCTATCTCTCTAATAAAGGCTAAACAAGCCCAAAATAAGTCGAAAAAACGGTGTGAAAAGTGTGTTTTATGAACAATATTGAATCAATATTCTGCATATTCTCTCAGATGGCTGTAAAGTGGTGTTCCTCACCAAGAGCCCTCTGGTGCTGGTGGGCGTGTCCCGCACCTGTCAGTCGGACAAGGAGCTGCTGCGGGAGCTGCAGTACATCTACTACCAGATCGTCAGCCTGCTCACCCTCACCCAGCTCAACAACATCTTCAAGAACAAGCAGAACTACGACCTGCGCCGCCTGCTGGCCGGCTCCGAGTACCTGACGGACAACCTGCTGACCCGCCTGGAGCGAGACCCCGGCCTGCTGCTCAGCGCCGTCACCTGCCTGCCTCTGGCCAGCTCCACCCGGGACACCGTGTCCTCCAGCCTGCAGGCCGCCAAGTCCAAGAACCTGGTGTTCTCCATCCTGCTGGCAGGGGACCGCCTGGTCACTCTGCTGAGGAAGAAGGACCAGTTCCTGCACCACATAGACTTGCACCTGGTGTTCAACCTCGTCGGCTCCTCTTCCTCGTTTCGTGAAGGCGAGGGCTGGACGCCGATCTGTTTGCCAAAGTTCAACACCGCAGGATTTTTCCACGCTCACATCTCTTACCTGGAGCCCGCGTCCGAGCTCTGCCTCATCCTGGTCTCCACCGACCGAGAGGACTTTTTCAACATGTCCGAATGCAAGCAGCGCTTCATGGAGAGGCTGAGCAAGCGCAGCGCCTACCCGGCTCTGAAGGAGGCTCTGAAGTCTCCCACCTACTCTGTGGAGCAGGTGGGAATCCCGGAGCTCAGGCACTTCCTGTACAAATCAAAGAGCTCAGGGCTGTACACCAGGTGGGCGGGACGTCTGAGCAAACATTTTCATGTGTTTAATTAATGTCACAATCATGCAAAAACCTCTGATAACCACCCTCCTCCCTCTTTATGTCCTCTCCAGTCCAGAGTTCCCTGATGTGTATAAGTCTGACTGTGAGCAGGAGAGGGTGATGGGGTTGTACCAGGACCTCCACAGCAGCTTGCACCACCCAACCAGACCTCTCCGCTACGTCTACCGCTGTGGGGACACTGAAAACCTGCTGGCGTGGGTAAGCCTGGGAGATCAGATGATTGTAGTCTTTAACAGGATTTCATAACTGCTGTGGGCTCAGATTTCACAATAGATCGTCAGACATGAAATTAGGAAATGCCTCAGAGCAGAGCGGGACAACATTGTGAATATTCGTGGCTGAAATATTATAATTGATGCTTTAGAAAATGCATCAAACAATGTCATATTTTATTTACTTCTCATCCAAACTGTCAATAATGATGTCATTGCTGCATTACTAAATATGTAGAGAATGTATCTAGACGGAGACTTTAACACTACATTTTAATATGAATCAAGACATCAAACATAAGCCAAGACATTTTAATCCGGCATACTTTTGTCAGGTATGAATTATTGTATAAATACAAACTTATATATAATATTGTCTGACTTTCTTTAGTTATTGTTCATTAAAATATAAAGAGGACCATCTCTTTGGAAAAACACGATTTAATAACTATGTTTTATAACCCTTCATGGATTTCATCAACACATATGTACTTTTTATCTTTTTATCTTTTTTAAGTATTATCTAATAGAAGTAGTAATACAAATAATAGTCATCTTGTTATATATGTGCGCAAATAAATAAAATCAAAATTAAATAAAATAATTTAGAAAGTCAGTTTGGCCCTTTGCATTTCAGATATCAAACCGAGCAAAATCACTCATAACTAGGGATGGGTATCGCTAAGGTCTGTTGGCGACACTAAAACTGCAATATAATGTTTGTGTAGCAATAATACATTTTTAAATGTCTCCAGTACCGATAAAAAGACCGATAACGTCGGAGCTTAACGGTACCACGGTCTTTAATAATTCAGCCCCGGGGCCCGTTTAAAGGTGGGGTAGGTAATTTTGGAGAAACCAGCTCGAGTGCGCTAGAATTTGAAAATACACAGCCGGAAAAGATCTGCCACTTCCTTACAGAGCCCCTCCTCCAACACACACGAACGCGCACATGACCAATGAGGGCACGAGATAAGTTTGTGCACAGATGGAAGGCTGACAGGCAGGTAGGCCATCCAGTTATTTTAGCCGGGCCGGCTAAGATGATTGGTCGTGCTTTTTACAGCACTACGGCTTCCACAGATGTAATGTTTTTATGGATTTTTTGTCAAAGCACTTCATATATTCATTGCTATCAGGATGTTAAGAGCATTCCATGGAATATAACAAAAAGTGTATCTCGAGCCGGTTTCTCAAACGTACCCCACCTTTAATACCGGAGCTCGGTACACATCTCTACTCATATAGTATTGTGATACACATTTAAACAACCTTCTGCTTGTCTCCTCATTTAATATTGTTCTCTACTAATATTATTACTTGTTGTAACGCTGTAAGTGTCCCCGCTGTAGATCCTCCCCGCTGTAGGACGAATAAAGGATTTGTGATTCCTCTCCCTCTGTTTCCTGCAGGTGACGAGCGGCTTCGAGCTCTACCTCTGCCTCAGTCCTCTGGGGACGAAGGCCCTGGCCGTCGCTGCTGTCACCAAACTGCTAAAGTGGATCAGGAAGGAGGAGGATCGCCTCTTCATCCTGAGTCCTCTCACATACTGAGTCCCCTCACATCCTTAGTCCTCTTCATCCCGAGTCCTCTTCATCCCGAGTCCTCTCACATCCCGAGTCCTCTCACATCCTTAGTCCTCTCACATCCTTAGTCCTCTCACATCCTTAGTCCTCTTCATCCCGAGTCCTCTCACATCCCGAGTCCTCTCACATCCCGAGTCCTCTCACATCCCGAGTCCTCTCACATCCTTAGTCCTCTCACATCCTTAGTCCTCTCACATCCCGAGTCCTCTCACATTCCGAGTCCTCTCACATCCTTAGTCCTCTTCTTCCTGAGTCCTCTCACATCCTTATTCCTCTCACATCCTTAGTCCTCTCACATCCTTAATCCTCTCACATTCTTAGTCCTCTCACATCCTTAGTCCTCTCACATACCGAGTTCTCTCACATCCTTAGTCCTCTCACATCCTTAGTCCTCTCACATCCCGAGTCCTCTCACATCCCGAGTCCTCTCACATCCTTAGTCCTCTCACATCCTTAGTCCTCTCACATCCCGAGTCTTCTCGCATCCTTAGTCCTCTCACATCCTTAGTCCTCTCACATCCTTAGTCCTCTCACATCCTTAGTCCTCTCACATCCCGAGGCCTCTCACATCCCGAGTCCTCTCACATCCCGAGTCCTCTCACATCCCGAGTCCTCTCACATCCTTAGTCCTCTCCCATCCTTAGTCCTCTTCATCCTTAGTCCTCTCACATCCCGAGTCCTCTCACATCCCTAGTCCTCTCACATCCCGAGTCCTCTCACATCCCGAGTCCTCTCACATCCCGAGTCCTCTCACATCCTTAGTCCTCTCACATCCCGAGTCCTCTCACATCCTTAGTCTTCTCACATCCTTAGTCTTCTCACATCCTTAGTCCTCTCACATCCTTAGTCCTCTTTATCCTTAGTCCTCTCACATCCCGAGTCCTCTCACATCCCGAGTCCTCTCACATCCCGAGTCCTCTCACATCCCGAGTCCTCTCACATCCTGAGCCTGTCTGCAGACTCACCTCCTGAAACTAAAAGCATCACCCCTGAACAACTGCAGCTCGGTGTTAGCTACTGATTGACGGAGCTATGCTTTTCTCCGCCTTGCTTCTTGATTCTTTTAATCTAATCACAGACTCCTGATGATTGTGCAATGAAAGAAATCAATTTTATCTTGATTTGTTTTATAACTTAAAATGTAAAAAACCACGGATGAAAGCAGCATCATCAATGACCCAATGGTGGTGCTCAGTTCTTTAAAGTCAAGAATAACATTTCAATTGAAAAACTGGAGTTCCTGTGGACCCGCGGGGGATGTATTGTTATTATAGATAATAGAGTTAACCACATTCCTATTATCTTTTATCTTTTACGTGATGTCGTTTTTACCTCTATGCACCTTCTTTATGCAAAAGAAACTCCGAAGACAAACGTGTTTATGATTCTGTAAACTTTTTACTGCTGTCCTTTGTTTGCATTGTTATTGTCTTATCATGAAATCTAAATGTCCGTCTCTTTCAATGACCATGAGACATTTTTCTTGATTTACCATATTATCACATCTGTTAAGAACAGTATTGTATGATATGTTATGTTTGTGTCTAATCATTAAGGTTCGCTGTATTTCACAGGACCCCGTTGCCACATCCGCCTCCACTAATCACGCCTGAACTAGTGGTTATTGTGCAAAGCCAATTTAAGGGTGCTGCAGAATTACAGATGAATTAAATATGAATAATTATGGCTTGTAATAAAAAGGAGTATGATTCTTGCTGGGATGTGACCTTGGTGTTTTCTTACTTAAATGTGTTTTAATGCTTTATTTCATCATCTTCCAGGCAAATGTTTAACTTCAAGGTCCATTGATGTTTTTTGACTTTGTATACAAGTTCATTCAAATAATCGACGATAAAAAAAGACTTGATGTATTTAAAAGTGTACCATCACGAGTAGGTTATTTCAGGAGAACAACATAAGAGAAATATTACTTTGTTTCCTAAACAATTAGGAAACTGTACAATTAGAGCAGAATACAAATAGTGCCCGGATGTTTCTTAGTGAGGGATTACGCCTTAGAACAAGGGAAATATCTGAGAGCATTCTGGTGTGACAACGACATGGTGTAGTTTTGAAGATATCCCAAGTAATGACAGTATAGCATGTCGAAATACTTTGAAAAATCATAGTATATTTTGTCGAAATATTTTAGAAAAAAAACAACTGTGTTGTCTGTGATATTAGAACAAAACAACTGTGTTCCTTGAAACATCAACTCCAGAAGAGGCCAGGTCAGCAACAATCATCTTAGCAGATGTCCGGGGATTCTTGCTGACATCTCTGACTATTTTCCTCTCCAGAATTTTTGAAATATTGCGCTTTCGACCACGCCTATGTTTGTTTCTTCCAGACTTTGTCTCCTTGTACTTCGCAATGATGCAACGTACAGCAGTTCTCGACACTGAAGCGCTTGGAAATAGCAGTATAGCCTTCCCCCTTATCATGAGCCACAGATTTCCTTTGTCTTTGGCATGGTGAGTAGGAGTAGTAGTATAGTCAATCTCAATAAGGTATTCAAGTGCCTGTTTCTTGGAGTCCTTTTATGCTGATTGATTGATTAGGTGTGTTTTCAAAGCAAAAAATCACATGGGGGCTAATATTTTGACCAACCCATTTTTCATTATATTTGATGTAAAGCAAGCCTAAAAACTGATTTTATTTTCCAAAATGTACCAAAAGCTACTAAATAGCACTGGTGAATGTTTGATTATATCAAGTTTTATCAATGCTGGAAACATTTTAGAATTTTAGGAAAATGTTCCATAATCCCTCGGGGGCTAATAATTTAGGCCTCAACTGTATATTATGTTGAAAATATCAGAAAAAACAACATGGTATTGCATGTCGGAAAACTGAAAAACTTACATCATGGCATAGTCTGTCTAAATATGACCAAAGTCGAAGTTTAGAATTTCGAAAAACACAATGAAAAAAAGATATATATAGTAAAAAAATAGTAGGAACATTCATGAAAAATCAAAGAATTATGCAAAAGCCTTTTCCTTCAAAACAAGTGTTGTATTCTGATCGGCAGGAGATCAATAATGTGTAATGTGATTATGGTAGCACTTTATTCTTTGACGGGGAAGTTATTGAATATTTGTATTGTTATATATTTTCGGTGTTGCACTTTGTAGACGGTCCCTGCGGAGTCTCGCTCCTCCGGCTGCAGACAGGGAGCAATGTAAGTTCTCCAACGTTTTGGTTTTTTAAATGTTATTGATCCTTCCTTTCGAAAACATCAATATCTTTTTCTAATTTTACCGAATTACTTACATGATGGCATCACGAGCGTCACCATTAAAAAAGGTGGGCACAGCAACACATGAGGGTTAATTGGGTTTGCTGTGAGGAGGGAGGAGCCGAAGCTGCGCTGAGGCTCAGAGGACTTACCCAACATGGGAGTGAAGTTAAATCCGAAACCAACATACTTTACATGTCACAGCACATTGTGAGAACTGTCCGCGTTTCATTTTGATCAAAGATTATTTCTAAAGGTGTAATAATCTTGAAATGACCTGAGCAAAGAGCCATTCTCACTGCGCTTTTACTAAAGTCAAGACAAGGAGCGAACCTGGCAGAGTGCTCCCCTGAAGTAGACAGAGTCTAACCTGCACAGGTAAGATCTTCACAACACTCACAGCTGCATGAAACGGATAGTATTTAAGAAACTTGAACATTATTAAAAGAATAACAAACGCGCATGTTCAGATATTATAGCAAATATATAGATATTATAACCAACAAGCAGAAAAACCGTACAGAAACATAGTAGGCTATAACAGGAGCATTACACATGTCATATTGTTTAAAAAAAGTGTAACCATATTGGACCTCTAATTTTAAACCCATTTTAAGAGTTTTATTTTAAAGAGTTTTTTTGGTAGTGCAAGTTGCTTTTGTTGAAACTGGCAAGTTGTTTTTATGTGATGACAACTGAAAAAGATGTGCTGCGATAACCATTCACAGAGAGAGGTGTTGCCTTATTTGGTGCCGTTGTTGGAAGCATTTTGATATTTGGAATAGAGACAGAATCTACTGGCATGATTTCACTGAACAGGATATAGGAAACAAGGGCATACTCAAAGAGATAAGATCAATTAGGACAAGAAAAGGCCTTACAAACATGATGCTGCTTCTGTGAAATTGTTAGAATTGATTTGGGTCACCAAGTGACTTCCTCGATTCATGTTCCATCAATTTTGAAGAATAAACAAAAATAAACCATCCTTATATTAATGTTTTATAACTGTTGTCGCCCCACACTGTTGGGTTTTGTTTAGGATGCATGTCCTGCCGCTGAATCAATACTTAATGTCCTTTGGGAACAATTCGTTTTTGACCATAGACTGTTTGTACAGCAGATTGCCTTCGCAAATCCCTGTGGATATCTGTGTTGTGATCGATGAAACAGAGATGCTCTCTATTAGTCTAATGAACTGCCACCAAAGTGTCCGGCACTGATTCATTAAAGCTGTTGCACAATGCAGCCAATACAATGTTCGCATCCCATAGCCTCACAGGTGGCTGTTGTAATCAAACGATAATAAAAAAGATAAATCAAATATGTCAATCTATTTGGATGCTAAGAATACAAATTCACTAGTCAGAAATGTTGAAGAATAAAATCAACATATTAACTGTTAATCAAAATCCTGCAACCTTAATTGACCATAATGTGACATTTTGGGTTAACTGGCAATAATTGGTTATCTGCCAATCCATACAAAAAATCCATATTGTGAATCCCTAACTCCCCTGTGATGGATTACACTGGTACAAATCCTGCATGCTGACCAGCCTGTAAATAGCACCTTTAGTACAATGAATGGAAACTCAATTTCAACCATTTGCTTTATTAACCATGAACATGAAGAAAGTCAATCAGTGTCATTACTATGTATACCCATGTCTTCTAACCTTAACCTTTCACTTGGACCAGCAAATGTTAAAATGTAACACAACTTTAGTGGGAATCTATGAATTATTGATGTGAGGATGCCATACTTGATCTGAAACTTTCCACACAAGTGCTTAAACCCGGAAAAAACGGATATTTTCTTGAAATAATATTGGACGGATTAAAGTTTCTCTGCTGCTAAATATAAAAATAATCGTTGAGGAAATTCTCTGGCACGAGCAAGCGCACCGTTGCTCTTGCACCTGAGGCTTAAAAAGGCACACGTAGTCTTATGATCATCAGTCCGTGCACATCGTTCCCCCTGAGAGGCACGTATTGATTGTGACAGGAATGCAAAGCAGAGAGGCCAGGTTCTTGAAAACAGCCTAAATCTGATGTGTCTAGTTAATGATCCACCGAACAACGGCTGCTCAGGATGAAGACAGGGCTCAGAGTTTGAAACACGGTTCCATTTGGTTGGTTGTTTGAAGACGGATAAAGACGAACCACTGAAAAATTGTTTATTTACTTTAAACAAAAAAAATTACTTTCAGATCTCTTGCATAAAAGAGCATGACTCACAATGGAAGAAACGGATGTTGGATTAACCAGAAGAAACAGGACTAGACTGAATGACTTGTGCAGGAAGTCACGATACAAATAGTTTGAATGCATTGTCTACTATACTGAGCACGACCAAAACACAGCACTCTGTTTTATTATGTAAACAGTCCCTCTAAGTGTTTGAGGTGAGTCAGAGGAAGCTTTTATATTTATGACCACGTGTACTCTCATCTTCATCTGGCTCGACCGAGATGAGGGTATTTGTCACCGTAGATCTGTTTCAGTGCAGTACATACAGTTATATTGGTTCAAAATGTCATTAGTCAAAAATATCCACGGTAGCATCATCATAAAACAGTACATGATGACACAGTACTGAAACAGCCCTTTTAAGAGTTTTTAATGATCTGCACCTAGCCGCCGACTCAGGTAGCCCAGCTGTCCTGGTGCTGTTAGACCTGACAGCTGCCTTTGACAATGTGGACCATAGCATCCTGTTGTCACGGCTTGAACAGTCCGCAGGCATCACAGGCTCTGCCCTTGCATGGTTCAGGTCCTACCTGACAGACCGTAGCTTCTCAGTGCAGCTAGGTGCCTTCTCCTCTGCTAAAGCCCCTCTTACCTGTGGGGTTCCCCAAGGCTCTATCCTGGGCCCCATCCTCTTTTTACTGTACATACTGCCCCTAGGTTCAATTCCCACTAAACACAATATTCCCTTCCACTTCTACGCCGACAATGTACAGATCTATCTGACTCTCAAAGCAAATGTCAAACACTCACTACAGCAGTTGATGGACTGCTTGATAGAGATAAAATCCTGCCTGAGCAAAAACTTCCTTAACCTCAACAAGAGCAAGACTGAGATCATCTTTTTTGGTCCCCAACCTCCAGCCTATCCGGTTGATATTCTGGGCTCTCTCAATGAAAACATCCTCCCCTCTGTCATGAACCTTGGAGTGACCTTCTCTAGCACTTTTAAATTCCACAAGCAAGTCAGCACCGGAGTCAAATCCTGCTTTTTTTTTAAAATAAGACTATTGGCCAACACCAAGTCGTATTTATCTTTTAAAGACCTAGAAAGGGTTATTAATGCCTTTGTTACCTCAAGACTGGATCATTGCAATGCTCTGTATGTGGGTATGGACCAGGCCTCAATTAAACGCCTGCAGCTGGTGCAGAACGCAGCTGCACGTCTCCTGACTGGCCACGAAAAGCGTGACCACATCACCCCAATTCTGGCCTCACTACACTGGCTTCCAATTCGGTTCTGAATTGATTTGAACACAAAGCCCTAAATGGGCTGGCTCCTGCTTATATAGCTGAACTCCTCCATCACTACACCCCAGCCAGAGCTTTAAGGTCTGCTGACCAGCTGTTGCTGATAGTGCCCAAGACCAGGCTCAAAACCCGAGGGCACCGAGCCTTCGCAGCAGCTGGCCCCAGGCTCTGGAATAGTCTGCCCCTCCATGTGAGGTCGGCCCAGACCCTAGGGGTTTTTAAATCCTCACTAAAGACTCACTTCTTCTCCCTGGTCTTCTAGTCAGAGCGGAATGTGACACCTGACTATTCCCTGTGTTTTTGTTTTTTATATTTCTGTTGTAAATTATTGTCTTTTATTGTGATTGTAGTAATGTGTTTTTATTACACGTCCAGCACTTTGGCTTGACCAAAAATCGCTTTTATATGTGCTATATAAATAAAACTTGATTTGATTTGATAAAACACTCTTTTTTCTGTCAGGCCACTGTGGTTACTCTCTTTCGATTAATTACCTCAGATTGTAAAGAAGTCAATAAGACAATGTTTCTACTTCCCTTGCTATAGATAGATAGATAGATAGAGTCTATCAAATAATAAAAACTCAGATTGTTGATAAGTCTAGGACAAAATGATCCTACTTCTCTCATGACTTACAACCTCCGATTGTATAGAAGTTTTAGAGAACATGTTCCCAATTCTATCTTGATTTATTACCTCCATAGAAGTCTATGACAAAGGCTTTATTCTTCTCTTTTGATTTATTACCTTAGATTGTATAGTAGGCTATGAGAAAATGACCCTACTTCTCTTTTCATTTATGACCTAAAATTGTATAGAAGTCTTTCAAGATATATTCCGAATCCTCTCTTGAGAAGTAAACATTTTTCTGACACATTTAAATTTTTTAAACCAGCTTTAATGTAGCTTAAGACAACAGATTAAGTAGATGAGTTCTGAAAAAGATGTTTCATTTTTCTGCATTAAAAGTGAGAGGCGTGTGGCGCAGTGGACTATTGCTTTGGCGTTCGGATCAGGGGTACAGGAGCCGGTTCAAACCCCACTGCAGTCAGCATGTCGTTGTGTCCCTGGGCAAGACATTTCCCCCCAAATTGCTCCTGTGGGGATTGCCCACAGTATTGAGTATGTAAGTTGCTTTGGATAAAAGCATCTAACAAGTGACATGTAATGTAATGTAAAATAAACCAGTTCAGAATAACCGGTTAATTCCTTTGGAAAACGGGGAGATGTGTTTGAGGGCAATGACTAACTAACTAGAAGGGCACTTGGGACAGAGGTTGAAAAAAATAAAAATAGCTGCATCCACCAAATGGTTCTGATGACACTATAACATTGTGTGGGTTCCTCCATGGCCCATGCTACACCCCTACAGCAAGATTCATGACAATGTTGCCAGTAGTTTTTCTGTAATATTGCTGACAAATAAAAACAATCAAGCTGAGGTAATGTACTTTTATTGTTATGAGTTTTCAGGCTCAAGATATTTCTAAATGACTTATTTTTTTTCAGGTATCAGCGGCGTGTATTAAGGATGCCCTTGTCCCAACATCAGACCTGGAGGTAACCCCACGTTGTCTGTGCTGTTGCCCCCACCCCTCTCAGCGGAGATGGTGCACTGGACAACACAGTGGGGGACATGTGTCTGTATCCAAACTCTGCTGGCCTTTGCCTTGGCCAACTGTCCCTCACTTTACCCCAACCCTGTCAACTTCTCCGTTGTGTACACCATGCCGTTCTTCCAGGCTAAGGGTCCTATCCAGAACATAGTCAACAACTCGTATTACCAGGAGGTGTATGTCGCCTCTAAGAATGTGATTGAAGCCGTCAACAGAAGCTTGGAGAAGGCGTGGGAGCTCCACACTGGGCCAGTGGGAAGCCCAGAGTGTCGGGTATGCGATATGTGCGACATTGACAAGGATCCAAACTTCCTGGAGGACACAAACAATCAGGTCTTGCTGTTGGATACCCTCTTTATGTATTTATACTCTTGTGGAAGTTCTCAGTATGGTGTATGCCATTTCCACCAACTTAACTCAAATGGAGAGCCTCCTTCTCTTTCAAAGTGTTTGTTCAGAAAGGTTACAAACCCTGCCGCCAACTGTCCTGACTGTGTGGCTAGTCCTCTCGGTACCAAAGTCACCATGGTGGAAGAGGGTCAGGCTGTCTACTTCTTTGTTGCCGCCACAGTCAACGACAGTGTGACGCAGCGTTACGGAAGGAAGTCTATATCGGTGCGTCGACCACTGGCCACAGAAGATGGTTTCTACAAGGATGTGCGGAGCCTGACTGTCCTTCCAGGTTTGCGGAGGACATACAATATTGAATATGTCTACAGCTTTTTCACTCAGGAGTTTGTCTACTTCGTCTCAGTTCAGAGAGAGAGTCCAGATCAGGAATCCTCTCCATTTCAGACTCGTTTGGGCAGACTCCCAAGGAATGAATGGGAGATGAAGAGGTATCGTGAGGTGATCCTGGAGTGTCGGTTTGAACCGAAACGCAGACGCAGGAACGTAGCCAGTGAACCCTATAAGGATGTGGTTTACAACGTGGTCCAGGCAGCCCATTTTAGCAAGGCAGGCAGGGAGCTGGCAGAGGAGTTAGGGGCGGAGGAGGAGGATGACATCCTCTATGGAGTTTTTGCTGTTACTGATGACAACGGGGTCACGGAGCAAGACTCTGCCCTGTGCGCCTTCCCAATGGACAACGTGAACAAAGCGATCGCAGATGGGGTTGATGACTGCTGTAAGTCTGGACCAGAGCAGCTCTCTAGAGGGCTCTGCCATTTCCAGTCCTGTGAGAGCTGTCCACATGAGGTGAGCCCATCAGTCTGCTAACACACACCAATTTCTAGGTGATTTGGTCTACTTTTGATTTTATTCAAAGCTAAGATGGTCACTCTAGAATCAGAAAGACTTGCTGCCCAACCACCTATCTCAACCATGAACAGTCAAGGTCAATGTCTTACCATAAACATCTTGCAAGGGATTTACAAATTGAGGGTAACCATACAGACAAAGCAATGTTGTACTACTGTATACCGACAGGTACAGACAGGTGTAGATCAAAGGTAAATTCAGTTGTGTGCGTGTCTGATTTGTACGGAAGAGGATTAGGGCCACATTATAATTTTTTTTGGCAGGATTTGAAGAAAATGGTTTTTTTTTGTTCTGAGAAAAAAGTCAGAATTCTGACTTTAATCTCAGAACAAAAATAAAATATTTTTTTGGGGAGAAAAAAGATTCGGACTTTTTAGAATAGTTCCCAAACCTTCCAAAAACTATTACAGTCCTAGCTGTAGGTGTCTATTGACTGTTGTACATTTTCTAAAAGATTCTGACTTTTTTCTGCCAAAATAAATAAATAAAATTGTTCTGAGGAAAAAGTCAGAATTCAGATTTTTTTCTCAGAACAAAATAAAAAATCATGTGGCCCTAATCCTCTTCCGTAGATTTGTCAAGGGCTGGCATGTGGAGTCTACTAGATAAGATCATCCAATACATCAATCACTTTTATAGAACTCACTCAAAATAGAAAACATCTGAGGTATCCGGGTGAACTGAACTCATTCAAATGGAAAACTATTTGCTGACTCCGGGTGAAAAATCTTGGCAGGTCCTGTTCAAAACCACGTGAGCCATATATTACCTGTTTTCTTAACATGCGTGTACATATTGAAAAGATAGTAAGGTTACTTCGTTTGTTATGACTGGAGGAAATCATTGAAAACTATAATTTGCTTGTGTTGTAATCGACAATGGTTGGTAGTGCGTATCAAATAATGGCCTTGGTGATGGCCTTGATTTCTGTGGCATCAATCTTCCCTAATTTGCAGATAGTACTATTTTACTTTGACAAAAGACAAAAAAAGTCCTTAAATCCTAAAGTTGCCACGGAATTAAAGTCCCCGAAAAGAAAGACATGTGAGAGCAGAAACACTGAACACAAATAACCAAGCATTTCTCAACCATCACATGTTCACATGGCTAATAAAAGTGTCGATCAAATGAGTGAAAGGAATGTGAACCATCCTCTCCACATACATACCAACATTAACCCAAGGCATTTACACATTGGGAGTGTAGAAGAGACTCCATGACAGCTTGTTTGAATATGAAGAAATAAAATATGAAATCCAAATGAATAAAATAACTAAGTATGAGTTTCTCTGATGTTATGGTTTTGATCAACAATGATAGTGACAAGGCTAAAACCCTCAAGTGTGTTTTCCAGATTATTATGTAGAAACATATTTTAGTTTATGAAATACTGTAAACATTGCTCTACACCACTGGCAGGAGCAAGATGACTGTGCTTCTGTAGTTTCAACCAAACATGAGTAATGAAATGAAACAAAAAGGTTTTACAGCGTCACAGCTCCAGCTTTTTGTGGTTATTGTGTCAAATGATAAGACTCTCATATACCTGTGTGTTAGAGAACTATGACACTTAAAGCAGAAGGCTGCTAGCTTAGCTTAGCATAAAGACTGGAGACAAGGGAAACAGCTACTTTATGCTAGCTCTGTGTAAAAATACAAACAAATATCTGCCATGTTTTCATCTCAATCTCACTAATTTTTAATTTAATTTAATCCAAACAAAAACAGAGGTGTTAAAAATACAATTTGTGGTTTAAGGGTGGTGTCTTGTTCATGAAGTTGCCACACAACCTGCAAAGACTGACTTTAAAAAATCAAGACATAACATGATGATAATTAGAAGTGTTGGTATGTTGAATATTTTTGCCTGGGATAGAGCCAGGATAACTGTTTCACCCTGCTTTCTGCCTATGTGCTAAGCTAGGCTAGCTGCCTGCTAGCACTAGCTTCATATTTACCAAGCGGACATGACAGATATGAATGTATTCATCAAACTCTTGGCAAAACACCAAACCACATATTTCCCCAAAATTTAAACAGTAACAAATTCTTTTGTTTAATTGCAGTCATGAACTGACATGAGAGCTTTGCGATCATCCGATACAGAAGGTGTGAGGCAATCCAAACATGTGTATTACTCCTCTTTGAACTGACTTGATCCACATCCTCTTCATCAGGCGTTATATCTTTCAGCAAGCTTTCCGAACAAAGTGAAAAACAAATAATGGCATCAAATATTATTAATATGTCGGGTAGTAATAGATGTATTTATTTTCTTCTCAGAGTGTACCAGATTGCGTAGTTTAAATGTTACTATTTCTCCAGACCCCCTTCTGGGGTTAGGTTTTCAGCATTTCAAATTGTTCACACGTGGCGGATTTGAGTACAAGACAAGTGTGCCTCTTTATGTTATAGAGTTCAGCTTTGATTCTAGAAACTTGATGACCATCATCAGATTAAACCTTTTTCAAAAGCATACTTTAGTCCTGTGAAAGGATATAAGGGATATAGGCATTGTACTTCACTTGAATTCATATTGTATGCTGAAAAGCGTATATATTACATTTTTGTTGAATAGATTTGAGCGGTTCAAAATGTCTGGTCACGATTTATTGACAAAGGAAAAAAGTGGGTCCCGAGGCCTGACCAGTTGAGAACCACTGCATTAGAGCGTAAAAGCTGTAACTATAAGTATCTGAAATAAATATGTGTACTACTGAAACAAATTGTTTTCTTATGCGCAACTACTTCACACTGTCTTTGTCTTTTTCGTCCTGCATTTATTGAGCCCCCCTCAGAGAATAACTGGCCCCAGCCTGGCCCCCCCAGTCAAATTGGTCTAGAACCGCCACTGATCAGCATTCAGTGAGCACTCGCTGTTAAATCCAAGAAAACATGGATACAAATGGCTTTTTGGATGAACAAGTATGGAAAATGTCAGCCTACACACTGGTGGAATGAACATTAGACAGGGGTCAGTGGGACTGAGGGTTGTTGACATTGTATGACTGGATTTCCGCATCAGTTGAGTGAATTTCTCAGGTCAGACAGTAAGAGCAAAACTTTTTTTTTTAAATTGTCTTAAAAAGTGTGCCTCATTCCTTCCTGTTGTATCAGTTAATCGGCATGGTGTGAGTGTATTCAATGTCCTTTTAAGGCAACAGTTTGAATTTAGGTATACAATTTAGACTCTGCATTGGTTACTTGTGTAATTTCTCGTGGGAAAACTGCTTTCTTTTTTCCAGATGCTATACATATTTCTCATAATGTTATTTCTTATATTATCTACATGGTGGCTAGGAGTGGGAGTTTGTGGTACCACTTTGTATTCCCTAATAACTCAAAATACTTTCTTGTCAGTTTGAGAATGAACATGTAGTGACATTCCCAGAACTGAGTTGCAGCTTGAGATGTTGTCTGTTGTTCATGGTTAAGGCAGGCTGACAAAATATCACTGTTTTTTTTAACTGAAGGATTCATAGTAGATGGAAATCTTGAAAAACAAACATTTTAATGGAGTTGTTCTCTTTTGTACATTTTCCACCTGACAGTTTTGAGTAACTTCCTGCCAGCGGGATTGTCCAAAAATCTGAAATCCTGGTTCTTCCATTTCTCAGCCGATCGAAGCAGCTTTTTGTGCCAACAACGTCATCTTGTGCCTCACAAATACTATGCTTTAGTTTTACACTCCTCTTGGGTTTGGAGGTGAATGACCTCAGTCAAAAGCAATGCTGTTTGTGCTTTAACCCTCGGCTTACATCACGAGACACGGGAGGATTCATGTCCTCCAACATTTATTTTTGCATTCACTTAAGTCGAAATATGCTTATTTCCCAGTTTCCTGTTTCCCTTTTAGATGCCAGGAAAACAATTAGAACGTTTTTTCAATATTTTGTCCTGAGGCTAATACCCAGTGTTTACTGACTCCCTTTCAATCAAAACAGTGATCCGCCCTGCTCTGCATTTAAAGCCACCAGGCAATCTTTCTGTCAGTAATTCCGCACATAACCATTTATCACGGCCTCTTAAATTATGAAATGATGTTATCGTGGCAGATTTACCTTGTGCTTCTGATGTGCCAGGGACATTATTTATCATGATTAACCTGGTGACCAGTGCAGCTCATAGCACATCCTTACAAGCTAACAGCTGGGCCTCTCTTACTTCAGCGATACATTTAAAAAAACTCAAATGTGATCTTCTGAGAATTACATTTTTGCACACATAATCTGAGCTGTCAATATCCAGGTCAAATTATTAGCTTGTTCCAACAGGCCCATCTCCATGACAACTGAGCATGGGTGGCAGGCTTAGGCCATTTAAGCGACATTGGGGAACAATAAAATAAAGTGCTCCAGCTGCATGTGGTTGGACACCAGCCAAAGAATGTTTTCTAGCAAGCAGGGCAGCTTATATGGCACTGCGTTAATGAAAGGCACCATAGAGGGCCTTTTTCCCCTTCTCTACCTTATGGGCATCTAAGAGGGCAGCTTTGTTGTGTTTTTGTTGAACAAGGGGGCCCCAGTGATATGTAATGCAGTTGAAAGCTTTGGAAATAAGGAGCCTTGCATTGGGAATGTTTTTTCCTTGGCTTAACATTGAGTTCTGATTGTTTTGTTTTAGAACTGATTTCAAGTTAATAATACATTGTAATGCTTAATATGAATTATAATTTGAATTTAAACATGGCTAAATCTGAAATCAAGTGAGGTCAGACCTCTTCTTTTTGCTTTTTTTGTTTTCTAAAAGCCAGCGGTCTGGTTTAGACCTTAGTGTCAAATCTTTGTTTGTTCTCTCTCAGAAAACAGTGCAAAAACGATTTTTCAGTCCAAAGATATTCAGTTTTATATTATATAAAACAGAAAATAAGGAATTGGCCTTAAATGAGAAGCTGTTTACAACATTGTCTGCCATTTAATGAACTACTCCACTTTACAAAGCTCAGTGTTTCCCATTCATTGATTTATTTGTGGCGGGCCGCCACAAATAAATATCGTCCGCCACAAATGGATCTCATATTTTTTATTTATTTTGGTGGTCTAATGGATAGTGAGGTGGGCTGATGATCGGAAGGTTGCAAGTTTAAATCCCGGCTGGAACACCACTACTAGTGTGCTCTTGAGCAAGGCACTCAGCCCTCAGTTACTCCAGGGAGAATGTCCCTGTGATTGGTCATTGTAAGTCGCTTTGGAATAAGGCGTCTGCTAAATGCCTAAATTGTAAATGATATTTCTGGGAGAATAAACCCCACAGATCCTCAACTCCGGTGTGTCTCACTCATTAACAACGCAACACAGAGCAACAAGAACGTGGTCTACAGTAGCCATGAACTCACATGTATTTTCTTATTTGAGGGGGGGGGGGTGGATGCGTGGGCCACCCGAATAGGTTAAGGGGCCCTTGGCTTTTCTTGCCGGGGTGGGGGTGGGGTGGGGGTGCCGCCACAAATAGAATCTAATTCTGTGGGAAACACTCTACTTTCAACCTAGTTCAAACATGTTACTGTTGTGTTGTAACATGTGTTGAGTATCTTCGTCATCTTCTGATTTCCTTTCCCTCTGCTTCCTGTGGCCTTGGTTCTAGAGCATGGAGAACAACGCCACATGCAGAGACCACCCTACCATGGTGTCAAAGCCCTACTACAGAGTGGACCTCTTCAACAGGCAGCTAACGGACGTCCTGCTCACATCTCTGCTGGTCACAACCATAGAGAACAAGACCGTGGCTCATATCGGCACCTCTACTGGACGCCTGCTGCAGGTATACTGCATGAACAATTACATATTTTTTTATTAGTCATTCTTGTTATTTATCTTCACTGAACCATGGTATGCTGTGTTTTTTCCGGCAGCTTGTATTGACACGATCCAGCCCAATTATCTTTGCCAATTACTCTTTGGTAGAGAACCAGAGGGTGTCTTCGATTGCCGCCGTTTACTCATCAGAGTATCTTCTCTTTGTGGTTGGAGACAAGGTACAAGAGCAATCTTATTTAAATAAATAAAAAATGTGTACAATGGCTTAGTAGGTATCACTTTCTTCTAGGCTCTAGGGGTCACATTTCTTCCCACAGAACAGAGACATGCAGGTCGAGTTACATTACAATAACAAATGAGTTGGGAGTGTGAGAGATTGCCTGATATTGACCCTATGATGCTCTGGAGACCTGTCCACTTTGTTTTCCTGCGTTCTTCCCAGTGCATGCTGGGATATTTTGCATCCCCTGTGACCCTGAGAAGGACTAAAGGACTAAAGCAAATCAATAAACTCGATATGACTTTGCAAGGAGAAGCTAGAACTGGATCAGTAATCACTAAGGTCGTGTACAGTAGCACTAAGAGCTACGTATTGAATATGACTGGTGAACAGCCTGGCGCCATTGTTTTTGGAGCAAAGAAGGACCGATTAAAAGTAATCACAGAGCCTCAGTTGGCAGACTACAAAGTAACTCATAAAGCTAGAAATGTAGGTGTAGTGATGGACTCAGACCTGCATTTTAACAGTCACTTTTCAATAGTTATTAAATCTGCATGCTATCACCTGAAGAACATATCTAGGATTAAAAAACTAATGTCTCAACAGGACTTAGAAAAGCTTGTCCATGCTTTCATCTTCAGTAGACTTGACTACTGCAATAGTGTATTCACAGGGCTCACAAGAAAATCCTTCAGAAAGCTGCAGCTGATTCAGAACGCTGCTGCTCGAGTTCTCACTGACACGAAAAGAGTGGATCACATCAGTTCGGTTGTGAAGTCTTTACACTGGCTTCCAGTCGACCAAAGAATTTATTTTAAAGTTCTATTGCTAGTTTTTCAATCACTAAATGGTTTAGGACCAAAGTATATCAACGATCTCCTGCATAATTATGAACCATCAAGGTGTCTCAGGTCTTCTGGGACGGGTCTGCTCTCGGTTCCGATAGTAAGAACAAAACATGGAAAAGCAGCGTTTAGCTTTTATGCCCCGACAATCTGGAACAAACTGCCTGAATCATGCACGTCCGCAGAAACTCTTAATATTTTCAAATCCAGACTAAAAACATATATTTTTGCCGCTGCTTTTAATTGAACTGCTTTTAATTGAACTGCTCATATTCGCACTGCAGTTTGCTTTTTATTCATGTATTGTATAACTTATTATTATTATTATATTTGCCTTTGAAATGCCTGTTGTAAAATGCCATTATATAATGTGTTTTTACTGTATTTATTCTTAAATGTCTTTTATTTTATTTTGTAAAACACTTTGAATTGTCGCGTGCTGAAAGGTGCTATATAAATAGACTTGCCTTGCCTAAGGGAAGCCCAGTATTGTTTTACTTTTTAAAAGCCAAGCACTGCAATGCAGATCCACTCTAAAATGTAATGGGGTCTTCTTTGTCCCATGCTACAGCTTCCACCGAGTTTCATGCAAATCCTGCCAGTAGAGCCAACCAACAGAGAAACGAAATAATAAATGGAACCAAAAACATGACCTGAATATTTTACCGTTTAAAAATCTCTCTGTTTCAGATGATCCAGGTGCCCCAGAGAGGACCAGGTTGTCAACACTTCCTGACCTGTGCGATCTGCCTGACAGCCCCTAAGTTCATGGGCTGTGGCTGGTGCTCTGGAGTTTGCTCCTGGGAGAGCGAGTGTCAAAGTCAGTGGAGGAACGGGTCCTGCCTGCCGGGGATCACTGGGGTGAGGTTTGTTTCCTAATCCAAGGGAAAAACGTCTCTTTGTGCGACTAATAAAAACATTTTCAATTAAAGATGGCACTATAGATTCTGCTTTATTGACGCAGTTCTCTCCACGGACTGCTCCTCCCGATGGTCAAACAGAGTTCACGGTGTGTGGATGGGAGTTTCAGTCGCCTTTAAGACCCGCCATCACATCCAGAACCCACCAGGTCCGACTGGGGCAGACGGCTTGCACTGTGCTTGCAGTGAAAAGCAATAACACGCAGTGAGTGTTTTTGTTTTGGTTCCAAGAACAGTGTGTTGTAGATGTTGTAAAATTGTACCCTCAGGATTTTCTAGCGCTGTAAAAGAATAAAAAGAAACATCTGGTTATTATTTCTTTCCTGGAAGCTTTCTGTGAAAGGGAGAAAAACAGAGCACAACTTTTTCAGACTAGGTTTTAGTCAATTAAGTATGTTTGTGTAGAGACTAGGATGAAACTCTACAACATCTGACTCACATTCATCTAACATGGGGTGCTTTTGAGATGATGACCAAATAGCAAATGCATCTGCCAGAGCAAATAAAACATTAATAAAAAATAACAACTTTAGGCTAAACATTTTTTATGGCAAAAACAGCAAAACTCTGGTCAGTGCTACTTCATATGTTTTTTTTTCGAAAATGAAGGGGTTCTGGACAAACTGGCATTTAGGATTGTGTTTGGCGATGTCAGGCGATACAAAACGACTTCATCATTCCAAGTCTAAAGACACTGCTGTAGCAAGAAGCTAACAGCAGCATGGTATTATAATAGTCACAAGGGTAATGCTAAAATGCAGATTTTTATCAGGTAGTGTTTTTTATCGAAGTTTACCTTCTTAGTTTAGAATTTTAGTATGCTAACATTTGCTAACACACACAACACATAACACACATTTAGTGAAGTTACGCAGCTAGTGCTGTTAAAAAGTCTTACAAATAAATAATAATGTTCTTTACACAATAAGCTAATTCTATAAAGGCATTCAAAAGAGTCAGGGGATTTCTTTAACTTGAAAGCTGGTATTGCAGTGACTGCATTTGTCCCTGACACTCGTGTTTTGTGGCGCTGCTCTTCAGCTTGGTGTGTAAGATTCGCTCTGGGGCCGCTGAGCTCTCCAGACCCGTTAACATTACAGTGGAGGTGCATGAGGGCAAGGTGGAGGGACGCTACTCTATTGACGGGAAGGCAGAAATGCCAGGATTCATATTTGTGGTAATTCTTGCTGTTATTGATTACATCATACAAGCTTTACATTTTCAAACAATCTAATCTGCTACTACTTTTCAAAGACATTTCTTTGCCAAATAACTTTCATTTACTGTCCTGTCAGACTCCCAACATCACAGATATCCAGCCCAACTATGGGCCTCGTGTTGGGGGTACGCTCATCACAGTGACTGGACTTCACTTGGATGCTGGGAAGACGAGGAGAGTCACTCTCAATGATGTTCCCTGTCCTATAAAGAGGTTTGGAAATACCTATTTATCATCTGTTTCCATTACACTAGCCTCAACTTCTGTGTACTGTAATTATGGTTTGGGAAAATACAGAGTGACGCGACAGGTCTTGGCATCCAAAGACTGACTCAGAACTAAAGTATTTTGTACTTTTTGAACCTGCAAAATATATTGATTTATGGCATACTTACTTGCTATGGCATGTACAGTAATTCCCGTACCTCCGTCTCTCCACAGAGTCACAAAGCCCAAAAGCAACGTGTCCTCCATCATCTGTCTGTCCCAGCCCATCTCAGAGGTGAGGGACGTCCCTCTGAGTGTTTTCATCGACAAGTCTCCTATCCTCACCACAAAGGTGTTTTACTACAAAGAAAACCCAATCATTACAGCCGTGCTGCCTGACTGTAGCTTCGACAGGTACGCCACTGAGACCTCCATCTTTTTTCTTCTTTTCATATCACAAATTTAACAGGAAACACATTTCCCCCTAGAGGTGAAAATCAGTGGTGAAAATGTTACAAAGTACATTTACTCAAGTACTGTACTTAATTGAAAAGTTAGGTACTTGTACTTTACTTGAGTATTTTTATGTACATTTTGCTAATAATTGCTAAAAATGTATAATGTGATTTTAAAAAACACATTTACCAAGTGAAACATTAAATTGACAAACATATCGATGCACACATACTCATCTTTCAAATGTAATATGTTAAAATATAGGTTGCTGAAATAGGCCATTATGCACAACAAGAACGTTTACTTTTGGTATATATACCAAATACTTTTTTACACTTCAGTATTGCTACTTTTACTTAAGCAAATAATCTGAGTACTTCTTCCACTTCTGATGATAAGGACTCCCTCTGACATGTATCTGAATTGCAGGGGGTCAAAGATTGTGATCTGGGGGGAGAACCTGGACTCTGTTTACCGCACCATCATCCGCTTCAAACCCAATGATGGGAACTTGAAACCTGTGACAAGAGTACAATGTTCATTATATTAACAAACAAAGTTGTATTTGAATCTGCGTACCTGGCATTAAAGTACGAACACATTGTTTTATTTCAGGAGTGCATAGGTAAGTCCTTGGCCACGAGGATGGAGTGCGTCTCCCCCGTGTTCCTGAGGGATGAGACGGAGGAAGGAGAGCTTTCCTTCGACATGGACGGAGCACTGGGACTCTGGAACAAAGAGTTTTCCTATCATCCGTACGGAGAGCCCATACCTTTTGAAACAGAGGGACACGTGCTGAATTTGTACCCTGGCTTTGACGAAGTGTCACTACATGTAAGAGAAAGCTCTGACGGTGTTATGTTTTGAATTTCTGACAAAATAAGTTATATATTTATTCAAATTGTCTTTTCTCTTTGCACAGCATCAGAAGCTGAATCTGGTGAGCTCCTGTATGACCATCATCATGACGGTGGCAGGCGTAGATTGTGATGCTAAAGTCCTGGATAATGAGATCACCTGCAGGATCCCCAAGAACATGACCATCCTCAGTGAAGGACAGCCAGTGAGGGTAAATCAGGCGGGAAGTTGAACTGATGATTAACTGACTGTCTTTCGTAAAACGAGCATGCAACAGGGGGCTCCAGGAAGTCCCCTCACTAGTTACATCTGTGAAACAGTTGGAAAAATAAGTTACGTCTGGTAGCTTGTATTTAGCGTGCATGCGGAAATTAGACTCACCCGGAAGAAAACATGAATTCCTTTAGTCCTATGTAGAACATCTGGCAGTCTCCTGTGGCAAAAATAAGTGCTACACAACAACAACATTACAACTTCACTTGCTATAACTTTATTTAATCAGTTTTTTTACAAAATAAAGAAGAAACCTAAAAAAAAAGGATCATGGCAATTGCTTTAACCCTCCTATTGTCTTCGTTCCCCCCCCCCCCCTTAACTGCTATAACATTAACACAAAAAACATTAATCATCACCAAATTCCATTGAACACCCATTCAAACTGTAAATATTGTATCAGACTACTGATATACATGAACAACTGCAGTAAATATACAAAGAATAGACACTGAACATGTATTGCGTGTGCCAGGTGTGATCCATGTGGGGGGATGGGCACATAAGGGGGGGGTACACATCTAGAGTATGTGTGTGTGTGTGTGTGTGTGTGTGTGTGTGTGTGTGTGTGTGTGTGTGTGTGTGTGTGTGTGAGTGTGTTTTATCTGATCCGGATGGTTACTAATTCCTTTTCTTTATGACCGGGAACACCATGGGTGTTACAAAGTTGACTAAATCATCCAAAATGCAATGAAAGTGGTGATCAGCAATTGTATATGTTCAAATGTCTACTGTGAAGGATATCATAAAGAATTGAATGTAAAACAAAAAACTTATGATTGATAAAAGTAGTCAATCGTCGAATTTGACCCGAAGACAACAGGAGGGTTAAGCTTACAAAAACAGTTTTCTCCACGTGAAAGATTAAATAAAGGATATTTTAAAGATTATTCTAGCTGAGCTTTTCTTTTCCATGTTGTCATAAACCGAGGAGAGAAAAACAGCTTGAACAGAAAACAGCTAAACACAATTCCTTTGATCTTTTCCCTCTCAGGCCCGTTATGCAAAAAGGGAACAAGCTCCATTCACTTCAACCACTCACATTTGTTACATTCTTTGCATAAATCCAGAACATTCGGACCCTTTGACCTGTCGGCATGCATCAAAAGCCAAAACATTTGACATGTATTCATTTCATAATCTTTGTGTTTGATGATGAATGATGAATGTTTTTCAGATCTCCATCAACGGGCAGGTGCATAACGTCGGTACGGTGATGAGGGTCAGCAACCACTACATGGTGGGCATTGTTCTGGGGATCCTGGCGGCTCTGGTGGCCGGGGCGGTGCTTGCCTTCGTTGTCATGAAGCACTTGAGGAAGAAGAAGAAAGGTGGGCTCCTCTCCGTTACGTCTGACTGGTAGCGGCTGTGCTTGGGCATTTGGGATGAATTACACGAGTCTTTCAAATAGAACATCCCTGGTGTTGCGTGGGATGTTCTTCTTCTGGGGTTGATGATTAAAAAGAGTTGTGAAACGTTTTTCAGCCTCCATGGTAGAGAGCCGTTTGAACCACAGCGCTAACCGCTCTGGGAGTAATAACCTGGAGATGTCGCCCATCGGGGACTACAGGAGAGGTGACTATCTATACTGTATAATGTATTATCCTTTCAAATAAGACCTCAGCATTACTGTACCTCTATCACTGTCATGAATACACCCCTCTACAGTCTCTATTACACTATTTTGAGGCCAGGAATCCAGACCATTGTGTGAATTGCAATAATGATAAGGGCACAGTGTCCCATTGCTAGTTGGACTGCCCAAGACTTTCTGTGCACATTACCAGAAATCATTTTTAGCGAAACTATCAGGATGTCCTTAAATATGAAATCTTCGTATTTTATTTTCCAAGGCTAAGAAAATACCTAATATATTTGCATAATATAGAACATCTGACTTTTGGAAATACCCAGTAAAAATAGCTTTATTTTACTAATCACATTTGTATGCTTTTGTGTAGCATATGTATACTAACTTGCTTTACTATAATAATGTTTGTTAACTACATCAACGTGATTATTTATTTAATTTTTGTACTTTTGTTTCCATGGGGTATGCACTTGTATATGTCTTTTGCTGGAAGAAAGGCAGATTCAGTTTCACATTTTTCAAAAGATAATGAAACCCCTCTCTCTGGTCTTTCTCAGTAGCGTCCCTGAGCCCTCCAACCCCTCTGTTGGGTCAGGGGGGGTTCCTGAGCTACGCTGCATCGGGCCTCGATCCCTTCCTCACCCCCCTCATGCCCTCAGAGAAGATCTCTATCTCCAGTTTCCGGCCCGAGCTGCTGGAGGAGGTGAAGGATGTTCTTATTCCCGCTGAGATGCTCGTTGTGCAACACCACCGGATCATAGGGAAGGGTGAGGAACCCCACCGCCTTCATCTGAAACAAGAGACACTTGTTATGGAGCTTTGTGTACGCTTAGTGAGAGAGAAACAACAGTAATTCTGTATTTCTTCCCCCTCTAGGTCATTTTGGGACGGTCTATCACGGCTACTTCACGGACCAAAACAACAGAGAAATCCACTGTGCTGTCAAGTCCCTGAATAGTGAGTAACTTCTATATAGCGACTATATTTCTATGCAGCATGAAGTCTATTATTAAGGCCGGACAGGCAAAACGATTTTCCTACTCTGTAGTCAATTTCTCCACTCAGAGAAGTAGGAAGAAAACATGCAAGAGAACACATTAAGGTGTTTCTTTTATTAAATTGTGTCTATTTGGGTCTGTACATTTCTCTTAAATTCACCAAAAGTTGATATTGCCTCATTTGCCGATTGAAACAGATAAAAGTCAGATAAATGGGGCGAAGCTTGCGAGCTAGTTCAGGGAGTCAACTCGAGCACTTATGCTTCATTCATACATAACGCCCCTTGCCACTCTACAACCAACCAAACAGAGTCTCCTTAATTAGCCGCTCTATTTAACCTGCCAGATCTATCTCTATGCTTTGCTTGCTGCTGCTTTTGCTGCAGCTACTTCCACGTCGATGCTGTTTGTCTGCCCCACCACCACCCCAGCTTCCACCCCAGCTTCCACCTGTAGGCTCGGGGGGTTAGTTATTTAATCATCACTCATCGTGCTATGTATATCTGTGGAGTAATGAGGCCCGAGCCTAGACGCCAAACTCAACTATATGCTGCTTCTAATAAACATGTTAAAGAAACACGTGAGTTGTCTGACTGAACTATAGTTAATCACTTTCTTAATGAAAGTAATAGATTTGGGATATTTCATGATGATATATGAGTACGGTTGTTTGACCCTTCTCACCTGTAGTGTATGCAAAACAAATCCTTCAGAAGCGTGCATACACCAACAGGGTACTTCTTATCTATATTCCTAAGGTTTTTCACAGAGGGTGTTTTTCATGTATCCTTCACAGCCTGAGTTATAGAACATCCTATAAACATTGTGAAAATATATTTTTTAAGGTTGTTATGATAGAAAGGGTAAACGCCTTCTTTGAACTTCTTTAATTCTAATTCTAATTGTTCAGATTTCTGTTCCAGAAGTTAATAAGACGATGCCTCATTCCATATTTTCATATATTATTTAAGGAAACTTTTAAATACTTGTTTCCCCTTAATAGCAGCTTCTTAAAACTGCGATTCAGTACCTCCCTTCTTTACCTTTGAGCACATAATGGTTATGTATGTATGTCTGTGTGTCACCAGGAATAACAGATGTGGAGGAGGTGGAGCAGTTTCTGAAGGAGGGTATCATAATGAAGGGTTTCCACCACAGCAACGTGCTCTCCCTGCTGGGCATACTCCTGCCGCAGGAAGGCCTCCCTCTGGTGGTGCTGCCGTACATGAAACACGGGGACCTGCGGCACTTCATCCGCTGCGAGAAGAGGGTGAGAATCCTACATTAAAACAGTGCAAATTAATCCTTTTGAATGTATGAACACCCATCTGTCAAACAATGTACATTTTCAACGGTTTTAAATTGTGTTTTGTCATTTGTTTGTGGGATTTCTTTAGAATCCCACCGTAAAGGATCTGATTGGCTTCGGGCTGCAGGTCGCGAAGGGGATGGAGTATTTGGCTCAGAAGAAGTTTGTTCACAGAGATCTCGCTGCACGCAACTGCATGTGAGTCGTAACGATGTGCAGAGAAAGCAGCTATTGATCTACGGCCATTAGGGCCTGAATAACCCTTTTATTCAGCGTGGGGAGATGTTTCAGCTTGTTGCATTGCAGTACAACAAACTATAATTATACTTTCTCTGCCTTCAGGCTGGACGAGTCATACACAGTGAAGGTGGCAGACTTTGGCATGGCCAGAGATGTTTTTGATAAAGAGTATTACAGCGTTCAGGACCACAGGAAGGCCAAGCTGCCCGTCAAGTGGATGGCCATCGAGAGTCTGCAGACGCAGAAATTCACCTCCAAGTCCGACGTGGTGGGTAAAGAGGAGCGACATTGAACGATATTGCCTGGACACAGTGTGACACAGCCATTGGTTCTCTTGACATTCAATCACAACTTATTGAGCAGACTTGATACTCCAGCAGATGGCACTGTGCCACAAATGTTTCACAATCAGTTTGTTTGCCACATGGAGTCTAGTCTTCTGGAATGAAATAACCAGAACATGATTTAAATATTGTAGTAGATTAAAATACCATCCAACCAAACTATTCAGCTCAGTGAGTGTGGTGGCTGAAACTTAAATAAAACCAGCAAACTAACATAACAACCAAACTAAAAAGTCAAAACTGTAACAAAACAGATAATAATTGAAGAGTAATATTTCTGATGTGAGGGACTGCGGATGGAAATGAGCTCAAAGCTAAATCTGGCACTTTTACGCTTGATACATTTTAATGTTTTAAGTGTTCATTACTGTGCATTGTCCCTGCCAAATAAACCATTAAATGAAATGAATACATATTTCAACCATAATAATATGAACAATAGTGTACTAATAGAGTGCTATCGTATGCAATATGATAATTTAGCATGTAATGTCACTTCCTGGTAGCTTTAAAGCACAAAACGATATAGTTGCAGGCTGTTTCACAATAATTTTCCTCTTCCACCACCTGACCTTCCTCCTATGTATGTGTACAAAGCTGTACAGTTTTAGAGTGAGAGACAAATCAATCCATAAGGGTTCCTTTAAAAGTTGTTTATAGATTTCTAACATTTTCTTTACATTTCTGCAAAAACACAAGACTGAATCAAAGTTAATTTATGCACATGTGTACTGGTACTAGTAACGTTTGCCTCTCCTGACGCAGTGGTCCTTTGGTGTGCTGATGTGGGAGATGCTGACCAGAGGAGCGAGCCCCTACCCAGAGGTGGACCCTTATGACATAACACATTACCTGCTGAAGGGCCGGAGGCTCCCCCAGCCTCAGTACTGCCCTGACCCTTTGTAAGTAGGAGCATTGCGTTGCTGGCTTTGTTGCATAAATCCATAGAATAGCTGTAAATTAGTTGCGGTTGCTTAGTTTGCATAAATCCAAAGTTAAGCGCCACATAATGGAGGGGGTAGTTCAGTATGAACACTACTATAATAATAACACCGATTTACTAGAAGACGGAAGAACAAAGTCCACGTAGTAACAACAAGATGTTTTAACAGTCACTCAGTAAAACCTGTCATTTCTCCACTATGTTATTTCAACAGTTACGCAATGCAGTTTGGGAGTTAATGTATGTCTACAAAACACTTTGTCCGTCACAGAACCACATATACACACACTGTTCTGACTAGAAAGAAGACGCTTTAATGAGAAATCCATTGGACTGTAAGCTGTTGCCCACAAACTTAAAGATTGATAGAGAATAAATCAGCTATTCCCCTGTACTCATTCAAAAAGGTGTCTTCCAGGGATCAATGTGGAAGAACATAGAACATTAGAGGGATAGTTGCTTTCAAGGAAGATTGAAACAGCTTTCATGTTTGTAGAGTAAATAAACTACAGCTAACAGAAGGCTAGATTAGCCTAGCTGTAGCCTGCTGTTTATAGCTAGCTATCATTTGCACAAGCTAACAAAATCCACCAACCAGATCCTCTACACTCAATAGATAACACTGTTATGTTGTTTGTTTAATCCAAAGAAAAGAAGTGTAAAAAAGTGTGTGTAATCTGAAACTCTTTATTGCGCGAGATCTACTTCCTGGTTGCCTGGCCTTGAAGCTCCTGCTTTTGAATGCTTGGAAACAAACACAATGTTTTAAAAAAGTCAGTAAATCTGGAATTTCAGGATTTAAAAATAGCCATATTTAAAAACAAAAATGGTTTGTAAAAATGTATCTTTATCAATGTAACATAATAAACAAATCACAGATTGTTCAAATTGTAATATGGGCAGATTGTATTGTGTGGTGGACTGAGCTGTCCCTTACTCAGCCTCTTTCTCTGTTGTTTCCAGGTATAGCATTATGCTCCAGTGCTGGGACCCTGATCCGGAGTTGAGGCCGAACTTTTCTACGTTGCTGTTGGCCGTCGCCACCATCCTGACCGGCATGGAGGGAGAACACTACATCAGTCTGAACGTCACCTACGTGAACCTGGACCAGCCGAGGCCCTACCCGGCCCTCACAGAGTCTGCGGACGAGAACAACTCCACGGATGGTGAAGACTCAGGCTCCATCTCCTCCTGATCCACTCCTCTTCCTCTCTCCACTTTAAACTGGTATTGGTGCTCACAGCGAGGATGCAAAAAAATTCAATTAGGTCGCAACAGTATCTCCTACTAGTAAGCGTTGGAAACAGAGGTGCTGCCTACTATAATGTGCGTGGAAGTGGTGTTAAGATGCTTTCAGGGCAGCAGTATTCGAGGGCTGTCACGTTGCCTCCATAGATAAGTAACGTTTGAACTTCCACTCTCATTTTAAGCTGGATATACACTGTCTGGTTTGGAGCTACGAAAAACAGCATTATTGCGCCACCGTCGGTCCTCGCTTATCCCTGAACACAGCTTAGCCAACACCACCCAACAAACCTTCATTCGGTCCTACTTTAAAATTGGTGTTGCATGTCTAAAAATGTGTTTTGCACTTTATTATGCAAATATTATTCACTTTTTCTGTCTTTACTGCCAGTCAAATTGCTTTTAAATATACAACTCATCATTCACCGATTCCAACACAGTCATACAGAGGCGTAGGCTGCCTTGCTGAGTGCCACACCTAGACTCATCCAGCAATTTGGGGCTCAGTATCTTCCCCAAGGACACTTCGACACGTTGAAGTGTCCTTGGGGATCAAACAACCCACTGGAGGACGACCATCTACCTCTTGAGCCACAGCTGCCTGTACAGTGTATGCCCAGCTTTAAAATAATTTGAAAAACATTTAGTTTCCCTTCAGATAACATATGTCCGTTACGATACATCGAACCAGTTTTGTGGTACTACCTTGTTAGCTAGAGAAAATAACACGATGTATCCATAAGAGGCTAATTAGTTGGTTAGTTAGTTAGCTAACTAACAAGGGTTCAAAAAACTGAGTTTGTTCACATTAATTGAAGTAAACATGGAAAAAAGAACAGGCTTGGTTTAAAAAGACTCAAACCTTCCCCAGCACAGATGTGTTTCCGCACAGCAGGGATCTTTTCCATATATCTGTTTCTTTCATCCTCACACAGTATGGATATTATACATGCAAAGCCAGTTCTTCAATGTCCAACAGTGTTGACTACGGTATTGAAGAAAGATGTTACATAAAGCAGAGCATTTATGTAATTCAGTAGCTTTCTTTACAACATAGTGTACTGTTACAGAGCCCATTCGTGTATATTTGTTTAGGTATGACATTCACACGCTATTAATTGTCTTGCAATGTAATTATTGTTCTGTATATTATGGATCACAATGTTAGACACAATATCCTGAAGGCAATCTGACGTCACCCTGTTGTTGTATTTCAGACAGAAATGTCTTTGAGATAGTGTAATAAATTAAAAATATTTATTTGTTTATAGATTCCTGCTCATTCTGTGGACTTCAAGTGTGGTATGCAAACTGTGCTGTTTGATTTTGAAATATGTTTTGCTCTATGTCCCCCAAGTTTATTTCTAAATGTTTGTTTTGTATTATAGGTATCAGAGGAGGGTGTACAACTTAAACTATGAAAGGAAAATAAGATAATAATAATAATGTAGGTCACTGAGATAAAAGCCCTTAGTACATTTTAAAATACACAGATTGTATTATTTGGTTACATTATCAAAGATTCATTGATACGTTTTTCATTTATGTTTTTAAAACATGCCTGAAACAGCTCCTTTGTTTACTTCTGAAGCATAGTGACATCACTATGTAACACTTTTTAAAGTACAATTTGGTGTACCAAACAAAGCAAGGGAAGTTGATGCTTCCAATGATTTATCAGGCTGCTGTGTTTTGTTGCTTTCCCCACTAGAGGTCAGCATTGTTTGCCCTAAAAGCAACATGGATGGAGCATCCTTTACGTGTGTCTTTTTGGCCAAAGAATAGCAACATAGTTACCCAACTCTTTCCCCCCATCTCTTATAAACAACCAATGAGCCCTCTTGATGCCACATTATATATTAAACTCAGAAAAGCAGCTCAGGCAAAGCAGGCTCGTTGTAACTCTCCCCTTTCTCTTTCATTTGTTCTGCCATCAGTGCGGCCGTTTGACCGGAGCAAACGGACGCTTTTCCGATTAAAGTAGTTGAAGAAACAGCCAGCAAAAGACAAACAATCTGTCAATCTCACAAACAAACGAGCGCACTTCCCCCACTATGTCCTTTTCAAGTTTTGGGGTGAACTGCCCAACTAACATGTATTTACTCCGTCCTATCTTCCGTTTGTGTGGACTTCAAACCACATAGAGAGATGCGACAGCGGACACTGGTTGATCGTGACGCAGAGAGTGTGTGCAATTTGCGTCTGTTTACTGCATGTGTTATATGGCATCCTCATTAGAGGAAACATGAATAACCATAGCTCGAGAGCTGTGTCAAGTTTGGAGAGGGGGGGGCGAAGCAATCTGTGAGATTGGCCATCTGAACAGACCTTTTTTTTTGTAAGCGGCATGCTAATTATTTCCATTTCTATGCGATGATGGCAGGCGCTCACATGAGTGGCGGCGCGGTTGGATTCTGTTCCAGTAGAATCTGGCTTCATAGAAATGAAAAAGCCAATGGAACCAGTGAAGCAATACTCTACTCGGCAGCAGCTCAAATGACAATAATTTGAGGTCTTTCTGACACATTCAGCGCTTGCATTCAAATAAGCCTATTTTTCGCTGGCGGTATTACCGTCATGAACCGCCGAAACCCAGCCTGAATACCTTTGCCTTAACAATTCGTAAAAGTGCCACTTTGACATTACAGTTGTAGTCAGCTATACTTATACTAAAAAATTCAGCAACATCTCTTCACGTCAAAATGGCTGTCTGTTCTGTGTGTGTTCTTTAAAAGAATCTGGTGTTCATACACAACCCTGACTCTGTAAATGGGGAAACAAACAATGTGGCTCAGACCAAGCCAAGCCACATGGCCAATCAGCAACCAACTGTTCAAGCTAGTGCAAAGGCCAACAAGAGAAAGGCAGGGGGGGAAAGCCAGCCAATAGAAGTGTGAGTGCCGAGTGGTGATGTGATTATGCTACAGAAGTAAACAAAGGAGTCCAATGGAGGTGTTGTGTGTGTTTGTTTGTGTGTGCGTGTGTGTGGGAGAGAAACTCCCTCTGGAGGTAACTTTGGGTGTACTGTATCACACATACAGTACATTACAGGGAACGGAAAACACTAATAAGCGGAATAGGGCCCCTTTAAGTCCACTTTTAAGATAGTGAGATCAGTACTTACATCTCCTTACAACACATCTTTAAACATACTGCAAAAATAAATCTGGAGAAGTTACATCGGTTACATTTTGCAACCTTGCACATTCAGCCCCAAACGACCGAGTGAATTTATGAGAGCTGCACGTAAATCATTCAACTTAATTAAACTGCACAGCCTTTGGCTCTTAATGTTTTTGTAGTGGCTGTTAGAGGCAGACTTGAAGAGGAAAATATTTGTGTACAATGTTAAGACCATAATTGGTGCATCCAGCTCTCAAAGCTCAGAGCAATTATTGCTAAACTTCAATTCATTACTTCTTGTGGGCTGAGAGGTTTTCATGTGACAATACTCTACACAACATAAATTACTCTAAATGAGGTTAACGCATGTCTCAGAAAGTTGCCATGGCTGTGCCCCTAAAGTTACAGCATATTTATAGTTTAGACTCATTTAATGTTGTGCCTTTATAATATAGGAATCATACCTTTTATTTTGTATAGAACCGTTCATACTTGCAATGCTGGTCAAAGTGTTTCCCAACAAGAATACGAAAAAAGGAAGCTGCTTCGAGGATCTGAGTCAATATCACCATACGGTGCATTTGAGACTTCCCCATTTCCAAAAAAGAAATCTGAGATTTTCCATTAAACTTCATATTCATTGTATTAAGTAGACGTTATGCTGTTAGAAATGGATGTTGGTCAAGCTCCCACACTTTTTTTTATAAATTAACTGCAAGTACATGCAAACAGCTTAATGTATCCACCCTGTCATGGACACAATTCAAAGAGTAAATACATTGTAATTACATACTGTAGTGATTATAAAATGTACATTTCCATTAACTTAAATATATTGTTGAGAAAGGGACTATAGCTTTCTGAAAATGTACATTTTATATTATTTATGGAAGGTTTGCTGAGGGTGGACAATGACAGGGTGGACATTTTTGGCTAATATTAGCATTTAATGAGCACATGGTGGACCTTCAGTGAGCAACATGATTCAGTTAGCAAGGTGACTGTGTACTGTTTAACAAATATATTTCGAATTTCTGAAAGGTTTTTATATTAATTGACATTTCACTATGACAGAGTGGACATGTTAAGCTTGACAACATCCAACTACACACATAGTATGATTAACATTTCGAAATATAAGTTAAAAAACGTACTTTTCAACCAGCCAATGTCTCAGCCTCCATTGAGGAAAGACAAAATGGTGTCACTGAAAATATCAGAGGGTTTTTTTATGGGGCAGGGTGGACAGAAAATGTCAGGGACACATGAAAAATGTTCAATATTATTATGAAAATAGAATATACATGATCAAAATGACTCGTTTTATCAAATAACTCGTTGTGGACAATAACACCATATAATTCTTTTTAAAATGTAGTATCATTTAACCACTTATTACACACACTGTAGTTAGCAGAGTAGTGTGTGGGACATGCCAAAATCACGTGTATCCAATGAAAAAATAAGGTATCAAATGAAGGAAACACATTTCAAGAGACTTATCATTGTACTGATATGTGTGTAAATGTTTGGCATTTTATAATAAGACCAGCAGAGTTTCATTATTCTGCTACATGTTCATGATAACTGAGTGATTCTGATGGGGACACCAAAGTTACTTTATAGTGATATTGACCCATCTATAGGAAAAGACGGTCTTAGTTTTCAGGTAAATGATTCAGAGCCTTTTAAACACAAGAAGCCAAACACGCAAATCGTTTGTGATGTGCTCTCTTTTGAAAATGTTTGCAACATCTCAGGTGTTTTTTGGAGGGGATAACAGTTAAAAGAGCATTGCCCAAACCAAACATCAGAAGAGTAATTTATGGTCACACTTTTGACCAAACAAAGTCCATTTATTTACCAATATAAAACTCCTTGTGATGACTCTTGATGGCTTTGTTTGTTGGTTGTGCTTATTTTAAGTTTTACAAAATGTGTCTCATGTAGGATGATCACTCACAAGTATCTCAGTTTTGGCCAATTTAACTTAAGTTCTGCACATTCAAACCTTAATTTGAGGATTTATGATTAACAATTTCAGACCAAGACAAGGTTAGCTACGTTAGCTAGCTTACTGCAGATCTGCAATAAGATCGTAAGGAAACATGCAAATCCTGATGCAATCACATAGTTAAAATAAGCCCATAAAGCGTACACTTTACTTTATAATGGCCGAACATCAAAAAGCACTTCAGTCACGGGACTCACGGCTTTGTCCAAGTTAAGTTTGCCTTGAAACAGTTTCCGTTGTGTCTTATGCTTCTTGCAGCGGTTTTTTATCTGCGATGTTCCGTTTATGCAAGGCCGGATTAGTACCTCCAGGGGCCCCTGGGCACTGAGCGCTCATGGGACGCCCCAAACCCACGTACCAACAAGTCACACCACGCCTACCCAATCCTACCAACATGACCAATATTTAGAATTTTTAGTCAATCTGGCATGTGAAATCGCACACCTATTTGTCAAAAGCAGGGACGCAGCCACATAGTTCAACCAAAGTAGGTCTAGCCTTTTGCCCTTTCTGTCAAAAATGAGTGAGGGTGCGGCTGTGAATCGGCCAGATATCCGAATTCCGCCTCGTATTAATAAAGTTGAGCGCATATAGTGAGACCTACAGTACAGAGACGGTTTAGAAAATATATTAATTTGACCCTATAGAAAAGCTGTGTTATTTATGGCGAAGAGTGAGTGTAATTTAAAACAATGTATGATGAGTGAGGTTGTGCCCGAAAAAAAATATTGCCCAGGTTGCCCATATGGTTAATCCAGCCTTGCGTTTATGCCTATGCAGCACTTGTAAATAATTACACCTGTCGGCCACCGTACTCTTGGCTTTTAAATGCGTATTTTCAAATACTTTCTGCTGGACTTTACATTATTGCTCTGCACTGTGAATTGCCTTGTGTTGAAATGTGCTATAAGGATGAGCTTGCCTGTAGTGCTGACGTGTTTGTTTGAACAACAACAGCACTGTGCAACGACTTGCAGAAGTCACGGAGCCTCTAACCTGTGAGAGTTAGAGCAGCGTGCCTCTGAGCAGCCTGACTCTGATCGCAGAGCTGCAGCACATGAGAAGAATGCAAACTGTAGTCCGATGTCAGTTCAGCATCAGGAGGAATAACTTCACTCCCTGGAGAGAACTGGCCTGCGTCTGTAATACAAGCCATTAATAATTTACACATCTCCTTTTCTTTTACAGGGAGAAGATAAAATCCAACATCTTTTCTCCCCCAGCCTATGTTAACAGCAGAAGGGAGATGCGCTCTGTCAAGCCGATATATTTGTCCATGAGCTTGAGATATAGTGATGTTAAAAGCTATTGATTTTACAGCATCAAGCCTGACTTATTTTACCCAGGAGGTAGAGCTGGAGGTCAAGACATACTATCGATGGTTTTCATCTTGGGGGCTTTGATATGAAGGAGGAGGAAATAGTTTGATAAAGTGTGAAAGGTCTTTTCTATCTCCGAATAATTCCACACAAACTTTGTCCATGCCTGCCAAAACTGGGTTTGAAAAATGTAAACACAAGCAAATTCACTCCTGTTTTAAAGTTCAAGTACATTATATTTTCTTTGTAGTCATCATTTTGCCTGAAGTGTGTATCACACTTTGGGGAAAATGTGCAAAGCTCCTTCAGCAGTTTTCAACTCATCTCTTCCTCTCATTACAAATCAAAATAATGGAAAATAAGATTGGATTGCTCTCTATTTCTCAACACAGAGGAACTTGGTGTGGGATTTACAGTACAGCTCTGTCCTGGTCGAAAACAGAGGAGAGGATTAATGATTTCCTGCCCCCATTCATCTCTATCAAGCTGTGGCAGGCTTCTCAGTTTTCCCTAGTAAATTGTAAACAGGACAGCAAAGAAGCCAGTCCATTCACACCTCTATGCCTGGGTGTATTAAATCACCAAAGTGTGAGCAGTGCATTAAAGTGGTCAGGGGTTCTCACGAAGACAGAAATTAGAAACTGGCTAGGATTACTCTCACCATTTTAGTGCCACCAACAATAGAAGATAAATAATTTGTAGTGTGTATTTCATGCTACGCAGTTTGACAACATTACATTAAACTTAGTTAGAGAAAAATGTGTTCAATCAAATCGTATCAATCAAGCTGTAGTTTGAGGTGTTAACATATTCAAAGGGCAGACAACGTAAACATGTTCCCAATTAACTATGAAACCTTAAAGTGGACCTATCAGTGGCGGCTGGTGGAAATGATTTTAGGTGGGGCTATTGTAATGGTGAATTAACCACACGGGGAACACTTTGAGAAATGACCCCTTAAATTACTTCTGGTGATGTTAGAAAGACTGATCAATACCTCCATAATTTTCAGTGTGGTTAGCTATGAACCTTCCAAAACTTCCAAATACCTTGTATGGACATACAGTATTAAAATCAGGAGACTAAATACGAACATTATATGCAGACACAGACGTGGTTCAGAAACACAGAAATATTAGAAAACTAAAAAAACTATATACAATAATATATATGTGTGTGTGTGTGTGTGTGTGTGTGTGTATGTGTGTGTGTGTGTGTGTGTGTGTGTGTGTGTGTGTGTTTGTGTGTGTGTGTTTATTTATCACGGGCACATAGTATCTGTGCCCGGCTGTTTGAAGAGCAAGCATGGGAAACAAAAGACAGCGTTTACCTGTTTGCATCCAGCTAGTCACACACTGAGTTACAATCAGACTCCCTGTAACTGACATAATTAATAGTTCAATCAGGAGAGACGTGATGTGTGAAATACATTTGTATTACCGGGACACATGATATGAATGAATAGTGATTGACAGATTATAACAAGTGAATGAAATGGTGTTTGGCGATTAGCCCCCGGTTTGCAGGATAATCATTCAGGAGGGGAAGAACCGCTCCGATGAACCCCCCGGGGTCTAGACACTGGTGGAGGTGATAAGTAGTTCGGTCCGGTCTGAAGGGAGAACTTTTTAGCTTTGCCCTGTATTAGGAGACAGGAGGTGAAGGGGTGGAGGAGGGTTGCACGTTGCCACCTGAAATGACAGCTGACGGAGAGGGAAGAGCAGATTTAAAGGGGTTAGCGGGTGCAATGACTTGTGAGAATGGGGGGAAGTGATTGGCTAGCTGGGGAGTAACGCCCCCGATCACTTATTGAGAGAGGAGAGAGTATTGAAATGACGTGTAACAGACAGAGGATATTGGTCTTCCTGACTGAACTTGCGCTGAGCTTCATATAGTTTAGCTTCTCACCATCATTTGCTGTGGCCCACTGATGTTAACGATCGTAACTGAAAGGCTGCCTGTCAAACGTAAACATTCAGCCACGTGACTCGCAAACTCTCGCGAGAGTTTTACACAAGACAGATCCTTTCTAGCCATAAACAACTCACAGACTGCATCGGGCGCTGAAATTGCCGCCCATTGAGCATCAGATCTGACAACGCTGATTGGCTGAAATTATGTTTCGGCAGCATAGTTTACAGATAGCAACAGTCAGCAATGTGTTGGATGCTGCTGGGGCTAAGTGAGGGCTCCTTTCTTAGCGCCCAGACGAGAGAGGGTAATGATACACGCTGCAGCCAGGCAGGAAACATGTGACTTATCAGTAACTTTAGACATCGTAACACCATTTTAAACGAGATCTCATTTTAGATTATACATTTTACGGATACAACTATATAATATTTACCTTGTTCATTAAAAAAAAAAAATATATATATTTTTTCTTTTTAAATATATTTTTCTTTTTCTTTTTAGTGACAATCAAACATGTGGGAAGAGGGGGGGCGGCGCCCCTGGCACCCCTATGGGCCGGCCGCCACTGGGACTTATCATGCAAAAGGCACTTTTGTACGTCTTTTATACATGAGTATGTGTCCCCGTTGTTCCAGGGAACTCACCAAGTGTCAGAAAATACAACCCTCTCTATTTTCCTCCGTACCCAAATCTTTTAAAAACGGGGCTACAACGAGCGGATACAGATTCCATCTGAGCTGACGTCAGCCCGGAATAGTGGGCGGTGACGCTCCGCCTACATGGGCAACGCTCCACCTATCAGAGGAATGAGAGGTTGCCGTGGAATGGTAACAGCATGGTAACATTACGCTCGTGCCCCGCCCCCCTCCTTTGCAGGGGGGGCTTGGTCAGCTGCAGCTCATTTGCCACAGAATCAGCCCTTGTGAAGACAGGGCTGGAATAGAGCAAATAGAGCGAAATGAGGCATGGCTAAAATGCATGATCTTTTTGGTATTTTGAAAAAAAAACTTCACAGACATGTTTTATATAGGTATGGCCCTACAATATATTATTCAAATATAGCATGATAGGTCCACTTTAAAGTGTAATATAAAACGTAATTCCAGCACTGTGGTTCACCATACATTGCATATTAGTGCACTTTAGGCGTGGTTACATTGGAGGTAAGTTTTGCAGACCCATGAGCAAGTCTCTTGAGGTCACAGAGGAGTTAAGTGGGGGATAGCGTATATATCACCACTGTAGGAACAGATAGTGCTTGCAATATGAAACAATAATACCAAATAAGCATATGTAGCGCACATTATATAGAGGTTCATCACAATGGATCTCCGTGACAGGGGTTTGGAAATCATCAATTAACAAAACTACAAAACCACAGTAGTAGCTTCGTTTTTTTTGAATTACTGGCATAAAGTTCGACAGTAATTGTTGCCATAAAAAACACTTTTAATTTCTCTCACCAGTTGGCATGCATTTCTTTATTACAATACCACACGTCTAATTGTTTCATCTCCCCTCATAAAGTGAATACCCTTATTTTCATGATTAATCTGGACGGAAATAATCTATATCCACTACCATTTGATGAACAACTCTAAAATGAGGTATTCATGGTTCCCAGAGGATGAGGCACACTGACTTTGCTCCCTCGACCTTTCCCCTAGCACCATCATCAGGAGAGTTTCCCCCTTGGGTCGCCATCTTCTTTCCATCTAGCGCTTCATGGGGTTGACCTAAGGCTAAGCGGTTTTATCAAACAAATCGTTGGATTTCAAATATAATAAAAAACGTTTACAATTTTGAAACAGTGCCAACAACTCTGCCAACAGTGATAGTTAGCCATCTGAGGCGGGAAGATAGTGGCCGACCCCTCCCACCCTGGACACAAACTGTTCGCCCCCTCCCCTCTGGCAGGAGGCTGCGCTCCATCGGGAACAGAACCTCTCGACACCAGAACAGTTTCTTCCCCTCCGCTGCCAGCCTCTTAAACAAGGCCCGGCCCCCCTGCTGACACTATACCTCTCTATATGCATTACATTAATGCACACAATGTCATACTCCTTTCTGCACATATTCTGATTTCACATTTCATAGTTTATATGCAAAAAAGCTTTCATAGCATTCTATTTCCATGTAAATTACTGCTTTATATAATTTGTATTTTATTGCTATTTAACTGTATTTTATTACGGTGTAAAAGATTTTGTGTTTTATATTAGATTTCTTGTTTTTTATATTTTATGTATGCACCATGACATCAAGTCAAATTCCTAGTATGTGCAAACCTACCTGGCAATAAACCTGTTTCTGATTTCTGATTCTGATTCTGATTGTATAATCTCTGAACATCAACAGGCCGTGCGGTCCCAGCTGTTTGCATCACTTTTTTTAGTGTCTCTGGTTTCTGTTGTGTTTTGAGCTTCTTGCAGCGTTTTGAATTTGCAGATTCAGCGCATGTTTTGTTGGTGAAGATGTTTCTTAATTTGTATGTGTTTGGGCCCATTTGTGTTTTAATATGCATCGCTTCTGCTGCACGTTTCTCATAATACAAATGTTTTGGGCCGTTGTGGCGCGTTTGCAACTAGAGATTATAACAGAATATATATTTGAAGTAACCCTCCCAACCCTGCGTGTCCAGTCAAGATCTTAAATTACCCTAAGGCCATATAAATGTTATTTATTTGATGCTTCAAATACAATTTGATCCTCTGTTGAGGATTCATTCTAATATTGTTCCCAGTGGGATACATTCACCTGAAATTAGCTCAGCTGTATTCCCTTACTTATTTAAAACTGCAGAAGAAGATCATCTAACAACAGGGCGTAAAACTCCCGCTGTGCCTCAGGGCTGAGAACTATTGAGCTTCTTCAGCTAATTTATCATTGATGAATCATGTTTTCAAATAGGAAGATGGATGCTCTGTGCTTACATAGTGTTGACATAATTCAGCAAAGCTAGTGACCCTATAGGATTTAGAGGTGCAAGAGAAGAGGAGATCAATAAATAAACATCACCCCCGGCATTTCATATAGGGTATTGACACGTGCTTTGACTTGACATCGGTGACCTGAAATGCTTTTCTCTGAAAACAGCTCTTGACTTTGGAGGAAATTATGGTTTAAATGTATTTCTCTGAGCCAGTCTGATCACTATGCTCTCAAAAAAGGTTCAGCCTGACTCAGACATCTGTATGGACTCGAGTTTCAAACCAAGCTGTGATATCTTATCTACAAAATTGGCTTCCAATACAAGAAGGTAACATTAGTGTCTAGTCACCACCTAATAATCTTATGTCGATATAAAAGTGACAAAAGAGTCCACATGAGGCTTAGTGGAATTGCCTATTATTTGAATAATTGATTGGCCCAAGAAAAACAATGATTGAGTCTGATCCTGATTAGCGTCTCCTCCTTTCCATTAGTAGCTTCATGTAATATTCAAAGAGGCATTACAGCTGTCCCTCAAGGAAGAAATCCCATTGAGGAGTATAAGAAGAAAGGTTGTGATTTAAATGTCGGAATGGATTGAAATCTGTATAAGGTTTCTAGCACCTCCTTGATTCCAAGTTTTAAATAATTCGGGAGACAAACTGGCTTCTACTGAGGAAAACCAAGGTGAACCATATATAGTGGATTTCACTGAAGTATGAGAACCCAGAAAAACGGTCAAAGGTGAAATTCTTGCAGGAGGAATAACAGCATACGTCCTTTTTGCATAATTTATTTACAGAGGACATTTTATGCTCATTTCCAGGTTCATACTTGTATTTTTTGCCTCTACCAAGACATGTGCTTTAGTCCTCAGAAGCTCTTTATTCGTCTCATACTGCCTGTGCTGCAGCACCTCTTTCCACCCTCTGTCTGAAACCAGAGCCCAGTCGGCTCTGATTGGTTAGCTGGCTGGCTCTGTTGTGATTGGTCGACCGCTTAGAGATATCCCGCCCCTTAGCCCATTATGTACAATGATGTGAGTGATGGAGCGCCAGCCAATAGAAGCGCAAGTGTTACATAGTGATGTCATTATTTTACGGAAGTAAACAAAGAAGTCCAATGGACAAAAACCTGTACAACACACAACAGGAAATGGGAAACCCCAAAAAGCACAAGAGTCTCAGCTAATCCTGTCCCTCAGAATTGTCCCTTTCAGCTTCTATATGTCAAAACCTTCTCTTTTAAAGGTGACCTATCATGCAAAATGCACTTTTGTACGTCTTTTCTACATGAATATGTGTCCCCGGTGTTCCAGGGAACTCACCAAGTGTCAGAAAACACAACCCTCTCTATTTTCCTCCATACCCAAATCTCTTAAAAAGGGGCTGCAACGGATCTGATACAGACTGATCCAGATTTGAACACTTCTATGACATCACAGAAGTGGCCCTACGGCTATTGGGCAAACTCCACCAATCAGGAGGAGACAGCCACGGACATTGCCGTTCCAAAGCGCTGGAGACGCTGTAGTACATATGCCAGGCCTGTAGATGGTGCTGTTCTCACAGAATCAGCCCATGCAAAGACACTGCTAAATCGAGCGAAATGAGGAATGGCTAAAATGCATGATCTGTTTGGTATTTTTCCCTAGAGAGGTGCTCTAGGCACGTCCAGCTGGGAAGAAACCAAGGGGTAGACCTAGAGCCAGGTGGAGGGATTATATCTCTTCGCTGGCCTGGGAGCGCCTTGGGATCCCTCAGCTGGTTGATGTGGCCAGGGAAAAGAAAGTTTGGGGCTCTCTGCTGGAACTGCTACCTCCGCGACCCGACCACGGATAAATGGCGTGTCGTGTCCTCAGGTTAGAAGGCGTTTTGGAAGTTTACCTCCAGTCTCCGTAGTCAGGTGCATAATCCAACCAGAGCAAGGCTGACCTGAGCAGTGCATCCTGTGTATATGTTGAGAGGCCAAAGGGGTATGAATACAAGGCAATGCTCAAACCTCTACTGTAAATCTTTCTAAGCAAATTAATATTGAGAAAGTGTACGCATAATACATCACTTTCGCTACATATCGAGTTCACGATACCTTGCCCATAGCAGAGGAGGTCTAGAGAGTTTTCTTCTTTGTACAATACTTGGACCCCTCGACTCTGGCTCAGAGCAGAATCATCTTTTTATCCCATTTGGTTTTCTTATCCTGGAGGCAGCACAGTAAGATACAAAGAAAGATCCTTTCTTATTACCAACCGCAAAGTATCAACGGTTGCCAACTTAATATTGTAGGCAAAGTTTTCAGTAAAAAAGCATATTTAATCGTCTAATCCTCCACAGCGTCTGCCTGCCAGTGTTTAACTCATTACATGAATCCTACGAGTCAAGGAAAGTTCAACATGTCCCTTCATGATAAAGCTTATTCTCTTCATTAGCAGTATGGTCATTCAATCTTTATGCCCCGTGGTTCCTAATGCACATAACAACGCCTTCTTTAAAATACGCTGCCATCCATATTCCGCTTTAAATGTCCTGCAAGACACAAAACTGGTACAAGTGTCGGCTATAATAGTTGAGAATTAAGCCACAGAACAGAACCCATAAATACTCCCTGTGTTAAGCATTTAGTCATTCACTATCTCATCAGTTATTTAGCTAACTTAAGCGGCTAAGATGTGCTTTTGTTTGACCATCAATAAAGGAATGAGTCACTAAGAGCAGCTTCCAGGCGGACAATATTCTGCTACCAGCCGCTGAAGGCAGAGCTCAATTATAGCAGGCTTTGTGTAACTCCTGTTCCTCACCTCTTGTATTGTATTTCCTCTTCTTACACTGCACAATTAACGATACACCCATCTTTGTGGACATCCGTGTCACTAATTTGTGCCTCAGGGTGCACGGGGTGATAACACTGGAACATAATGGGAGGCGAGTGAGCACATGTTTGGCTCATCTGTACGACGGTTAATGGAAGTTCTCAGCTATTGTTCGTCTCTGCTCACTTTGATGGACTTTTCCTTTCACTCTACATCCTTCATCTTACAGGGGAACGATGTTGTGATGGAGAGCTTAATTTCCCCCAGTAATCGTATTATCATAGCAGTTGGTCAGTGGCAGCAGGGTGCATGTGTCAAGTTATTAGGGTGCTTTAGGTTAATTGGATAAGATGCAGCCTCTTGGTATTGGTTTATGTTATTATCTTTTGGGCATACCAAAATACACATGGAGACACAATGGATAAAAACAGTACAATGCATCAGTAGGTAGCCTGAGGAAATGGATTGCATGTATTTTAAACAGTGCATAACAGCATACTGTAGAGAAGTGTTTTTAAAGAGGCCCTATTGTCAGGGTTTGAGTTTTGTTGTGTCTAGTTGTGGGGTTATTTTGCTGTTCTGTTCTCCCCGTCATGTTTTCCTCCTTGTTTCTTGTCTGGTCCTTCTCCCTGTGTTTTCCCCCCTGTCGTTAGTTTCCCTGGTGTGTCTAATTGTCTGATTGTGTTCACCTGTTGCCCTTGTGTTTCTCCTTCCCTGCCCGGCTGTTTCTCGTCTCGTGATTACCCCTCCCTGTATTAAGTCTTGTCTCTTCCTGTGTTCGGTGTCGGTTCATTGTTTGTTTTTTCCCGTCTCCCTCCATGTTGGTCACGACCGTGTTTTGGGTATTGTATTTTCCACGTGTTACCTCTGTGCTATCCATTTTTGCTGATCGGCTTTGAAATAAAGCTCGCTTTTGTTTGTAGACCTTAGCCTTTTTTTTGTAATCTGCTTTTGGGTCCTACCTTTCCCAAACCGTAACACCTATTATGCTTTCTGGAGTTTTTCCTTTCCAGTTTTTGTGCATGTAAATGGTCTGCAAAAGCTAAAATCTCCAATTTCCCTCCAGAGTGCGTTTTTAGGCAGGGGGGGGGGGCAGTGCGTGTGTGAGAGAAAAGCACTTCATTGGACTCCACTGTTTACTTCCATATCATAGTGACATCACTCTGTAACACTTGCACTACATTAGTAGAGCTCTGACTAATTGTACGTCATAGGCTAAGAGGAGGGACATCGCTGAGTAGTTGACCAATCACAACAGAGATGGCGAGGTAACCAATCAGAGCAGACTGAGCTCTGGTTTCAGACAGAGGGTGAAAAGAGGTGCTGCAGCACAGGCAGTATGAGAAAAATAAAGAGCTTTTTGAACATTGAAGCATGGAGACATGTCCCAGTAGAGACACTACATACTGATATACACCTGAAAATGTCTTCTTTTTGGTTTTAGTGAAAATGCTTGTGTTTGGGAAGTAGTGAACGTTTGAATGGATTCATTTTTAAAGGCGTTCAGCCAACAGATCTTTTTAAATAGTTTTGCTGTTGTGACACATTACTTGAATTCATGTAGATTTTCATCAGTGTTTTGATTCTTCATTATACCGTGGAGGCATGCCAGAAAATCTTTTGTTCAAGAATTTAAGGGAACACAGGTATTTGATATACAAATGAATATTCCTTTAATTAAAACATTTGAAGGAATCTGAGTAATTCCCCATCACTGGATGTGGTTGGGTCTTTGTTTGCAGCACAATCTTATCGGGTATTTTAGGGCAGTGCTGGAAGTCTGAAATATCCCGATTCCCGAGTCAGCATTGCACCACATTTTCTGATGTTCAGTCTAATCAGAGCAACTTTGTGTGGGATCTGCATTCACAAACAGCCAGCGCCAGCTTTATTTCTGATGCATGCAAACTAGAGCTGTCCTCTCTTCAAACGTCACACGGGGAAAAAAGTAATAATGAGGAACCATTTCCTTATCATGCTGTCCTGATTTATGTAGGCCTACTGGTATTCAATATTTTAGTGATAACACTTCAACAAGATCCCATTAATCATCAGGTACAGTAGGTGTCATTTTTATTTTTATTTTACCGCTGAGATGACTAGTTGACAAGCTCAGGATATGAGCCTCGTAAAGAAAGCATCAATCATGCAAATGCTCTCCAGGGACCAGCCTCTCTAAGCACAATCTGCTCACTCACCATAATCAATAACCCACCAATGAGCACAACATCCAGTGACAGAAATCTGGCTGCTTTTTTATATAAGAGTGTGTAATGGCAGCATCATGCTGACATTCTCTCCTGCATCAGCATCCATCTTTAATCATGGTATCTCGCTGCTGCTCATCAAGTGCATCAGCCTGCTGTCAGAGTTTGTGCTTGCAGAGAGGCATAAGAGCTCTTACTGCAGCTCTGTGGAAATAGATGTGCCGGTACAACTGCCTCTTCTCCTGGACCATCTGTGGAGTGGCAGTGCTGGGTGACTGTTATATAAAAGGCATTCACAACAGGCTCTTTCTTTCACACGTTGTGCTAACAAGTCCTTCGAATCATTTCTGTCTCTAAATGACTGTAACTGCGTGTTGTTATTCATTGTCTCGCTCTTCCGGGTGGAACCGTTTTTTCCTTTTTGGTTGATGTCCTTGCTCTGGCATATTTAGCAAAAAGTATAGGTTCAATTTGAATTATATTAAATCACATTATTTTATTGTACGGCAGTAAGGTATTTTACATTAGACTACACAGTAAATATTACATTACATTACATTTAGCTGACGCTTTTATTCAAAGCCACTTACAATAAGTGCATTCGACCAAGAAGATACAAACTTGAAGAAAACAGAATCATAAGTACATCAGGTTTCATAGAGCTAAAACATTTCAAGTGCTACTCAACTGGCTTTAGATAAGCCAGTTCTTTATTAGTATATAAGTGCTTTGTTAGTAATTCTATCGCTCGAAGTGGAGTCGAAAGAGATGCGCCGGAAGATGTGTAAGCTATCTGCTGTCCTGATTTCAATGGGGAGCTCATTCCACCATTTTGGAGCCAGGATAGCAAACCCACGTGTTTTTGCTGATGGGAACTTGGGTCCCCCTCGCAGTGAGGGTGCAGCCAGCTGTTTCGGCTGATGCAGAGCGGAGTGCACGTGCTGGGGTGTACGGTTTAACCATATCCTGGATGTAGGAAGGGCCAGATCCATTCACAGCATGGTACGCAAGCACCAGTGTCTTGAAGTGGATTCTAGACACATATAAAATGTCAAACTGCATTTCAGTTCATAAGAATTGTAAAATTGGGAGTTGTTCCCAATTTTGGATCAATAAAGTATATTTTCTATCTATCTATCTATCTATCTATCTATCTATCTATCTATCTATCCATCCGTCTATCTATCCATCTATCTATCTATCTATCTATCTATCTATCCGTCCATCCGTCTATCTGTCTATCCATCTATCCATCTATCTATCTATCTATCTATCTATCTATCCATCTGTTGTAGTAACGCTGCTTGGCCACTATGACAATTTGGGGCTAGCTGTTTCTCTTTTTTAGTTAACACAAGAAACTGATATTGATGCTTTTATGTAACTCTCAGTAAAACAAACACATTTCCCAAAACATAGCTCTAGTTTAATTATCTCTAACTTAAGTCCCATATGGTCGTCATCAGCTGAGGGCAATCGCAATTATTTCTTGGCTAAATACAGCATAGTGAGTCATTGCGGGTGAGTCATTTGGTTGAAATTCAATTATCTGTGTGTGTGTGTGTGTCTTCAACCATTAAGGTCTCCACTTGGACTGATCTCTTCAACCTACAATGTCTATTGCCACTGTTCAACATGGCGGTGGATCTGTAATGGTATGGAGAGCCATCTAGTGAGTCATTCGTCTTATAATTACACTGCCTCGTTGTATAACAGCCAAGGCATATAAAAACATTTCACACAACCAGTAGCACACTGGGGTGCAAACACTGTTCCCTCTCGATGGTCCCATTTGGCAGATGAGATTCTCCCATACAGACTGCTAAAGTGGTTTCCGGAAACACCGCAGTGATGGAGGGTTTTCTTCCTGAGAAAAGGTCCAGTATCCACTCCACTCACTTCAGGGTGTTGTGTGACAGCTGCACCAGTCAGACTGAAGCCTTTCTGAAGAAACATTGTATCCGCTCTGCTTATTCATCCATGCCAAATGTAGAAATATTACAAATTAAAGTGGCAGCAGGAGATTATTTTCTGCTTCAAAGGATCATTTCAGGTAAATGTTGATTGCATGATGGCTTTAGAATAAGATAATCTCTCGCATTAAGATTAGCTTAAAACCCAAATGTTTCCTATGCAGTTTTGTCTGCAGCCTAATAGGATCTCCCGGGAAAAAATAAAATCTCTGTTCAACTCGGAAAGGGAACGGATAGCGCTTGTGTTGTGTCGATACCCATCAAGGAAATGAAATAATAAAATGGAGCCTCCGTCATGTAAACCAAGCAAGCCTCTGAATTTTGTAGCCAATTTCCGTAGTGGCCAACCGGTGCTACTACACTTCTGTGTCAGGCCCGAAAATACTTTTTCCCATTGATTTAAAATTTGGAAAGAGACCTCTGTTAACAGGATTTAAAAAAATTAAATAAACTACCTAGCACAAAGACTTTTATACCCCTCTTTGATTCATTAGGGTCAAAAATTTGTGCTTGAACCCAAGTGCACACTCTCTCTGGGCCGAAATACAGGCACTGGTTTTTTTTCCCGAGTCGGGCCTTTTTTGACTCCATGCGCCACTGAGCAACTCAGTTAATCGGTTCCGTAAGAGCCAGCATGCGGGACCGGGATTCTGGGATTTGTAGTCTTTCTAGTTGCGTATTTTTCATAGTCTTATATTTCAATAGTTTTACGACAAACTGACTTTTTTGATATGGAAATAATTTTTTAAGATTGACAAACATCATATGTGTAATTCGTGGCACAATTCAAACGGGATCGAAAGATAATCTTTCTCTCCCCATTAACTTCGATACATAATTTTTCCGAAATAAGGTCCCATGGGTCGGAAGTAGATAGGCGGGACTTCGCCTCTCTATAGCAGTGGTTCTCAAATGGGGGTACGCGGACCCTTAGGGGTACGCTGGAGTACCGCAGGGGGTACGTTAGATTTATTTTATGTTGATGAAAAAATTGATAATATACCAATTTTAGGAAAAGTAAGGAAGTTTGAGCAGTGTTGGTTTTATATTAACAGTTACACACATTTCAAAACACGAAGTGTAATAACTGCAGTGGCCTCCCTGTCAGAATGACAAAGGTCCTCAGTGAAGCACAAGCCCATGTTTCTCACTATACATTGTAGGTACAACTTATTAAAAAGATCAATTCAATGCAACTAATGTCGTCTTAGTGTTATTGCATGATGTTAAAATTGGTTTGCCATGAATTTAGTGATGGATTCTAAACATTTGTAATCTAGCATTTAAGTGTTTCTCAGTTACAAGGTTGTTGTTTTAATAAATCAGACACTGATGGTGCAGCGCTGTACCTCTTTATATCGGCTTTTTTCCCCCAACAAATAGTTTTTGCGCTGATCAGGGGGTACTTGGCTGAATTCTTTTTTCAAAGGGGGTACATTATTGAAAAAAGTTTGAGAATCGCTGGTCTATAGGAACGAACGGGGTCCCGCTCCGACGACGCTGTATCCAGATCTCTTTATACCTCCGTGTAACTAAGAAGTCTAACCTTTTTTAATCCCACATTCTCAAAGGCAGTGCATTACGGCTACATTACTTGCACTCTAATCTTTCTCAATAAAAGTTCTAGACATACACTGGACACATGCAATTTGAAGACTAAATAGCTCGTGAGTTATGCGGCTTAATCTTTACCTGGCTTTGTTGACGGAGGAGGTGAAGAAGGCGTTGGGAAATCACAAAAGCCTTTCTACGAAGTTAGTTGATTAACAAAACCTGCCTAGGCATTAACACTACCACATATTTTATTTTCCTTTGTTGTAGCGCTTGGATCATGACTTTTACTTCAAATTCAGATTCTTATGATACTTTTCTGACCGCTAGCGGAAGCCACCTTGCAATAAATGGACAAATAGTGCAATCTACTTGTGCATAAAAAAAATACAGTGGACGAAAAAAGATTTCACCCTTACTGTTACGCTGTTGGTCCGCAGAACATCGGAAGCTTTCATTTGTCTTTGCGGCAACAATATACCAGTTGGAAAATTATATTGGGGGAAAGTTAAAAAGATATTTGATTTCACTCCAAAAAATGTAATTATTCTAAATGTTGCTAATTTATTGAAGACTGTCCATTTATCATCGTACACATTTCCACAAATTGTTAATTTAGCTGTGCAGGAGAAAAACGAGAGCACCAGTGCGCACTGATTAACTAACAAAGAATGATAATTTCGTATCCTTTATGCCCGTGACTCATGACTTATTACTGAGTTTGCTCATAGATTAAGGAGAAGGCCATTAATAACTAGCTAAGAAGTCAAATATGCACTTAATCAATCATATAAATCAACATATTTTTACATTAAAGCTATTACATTTAAGCTTGTTTCAAATGATTTGGCTTGGAGCTGTTTCAGTCTGACAGTTCTCTACGAGTCCACTGGGAGAGAAGATAGTCACAAAACAGGGAGTGTAATTAAATACAATCTCTTTCAGGAATAGGTGGCAGCAGGAGCGAGTGACGGCAATGGGAGTCATGGAAACAGCTGATGGATGGGAACAGGCAATGTGAACGGGAAGATAAAGACAATGACCTGTCAAAGGCCTGTCTGTGTGTCCTCTGAACAACAGAAACAACTCTGTGCAACCAATGGCCAAACAGTGACTCAATCTTTTTACAAATGCATGAACTACTCTCTCAATGAAGCTGCCTTTAACCTTTGACATCCTTCAGCTTCAAGCAAGGACCTTCTGTATCGTCAAGGCTCTTTCTGCTCTTTGAACGCACCGCTGCCAGCCCACGTCTGTGCATAGAAGGCACTTGTGATGCATCGACAGGCTTAGACAAGATTAGACACAAACATGACTTTCACCCCTTACAAAATTAACACTCTTCGCCCAAACGAAGGAAGGCCTGGAACTCCTCAATCCCTCGCACAACAATTACAACTACGCAAAGACAGCGGGGGAGGACAGCAAAACAAACGGCTGCCATCTGAATAGGTATAATTCAGCGTACAGTAAAAATAGCTGTCTTCTTCCTAGTAGTCAGGCCTCCGCATTTTGTCTTGCTACTTAATATTTCAGATGTCTACAAGGGTCTAAAGCAGGGGTTCTCAACCTTTTTTGGGCCAGCGCCCCCCTGTCCATTATCCAGGTCTCTTACCGCCCCCCATCAAAATAAGTAGACTTATTTTCTTCCCTGAATATTAATGTTGACTAAAATTCTGTGTTATATCATTTAAAAAGAATGTCACTGAATGCCAAATAATAGATTTGATTTAACTGGGCAGTTGGAATATCATTATCATTAGTTTACCAGAGAGCAGAAAAGCCATGTGAATGTGAATAAAAATGATATTTATGAGTGTTAAACAAACTCAGACAAGAGCAGAGAATACAAACAGACTGCTACGGAACAGCAGCAATTTCACACATGTCCAGTGCAGAACAAACAGTAGGCTACAAAACTGTACATTAGGCCTACAGAACTAACAGGTCGGAAAGGTGTTGCATTTCGCCGAATTGCGGGGGGGGGAAGGTTAGTGTGAGCCCTGCGCTTGGTGGTTCTCCGCCAGTTTCTTCACTGCGGGTTGCAGAGAACTTAGTTTCAGTCGCAGTGCACCTGAGGCCGTCAAGTTCAAGCGATTGCGGTACTTGGACTGCATGTGGAGGACCTGGCTGAATCCCTGCTCTACGAGGTATGTGGTTGGGAAAGCCAGAAGAAGCAGCCTCGCTTTCTCCCAGAGAGCCGGGTAACGCTGAGAGTATTTGACCCACAAGTTGCCCCAGCCAGAGGTGCGGAAAATAGCCTGGGCCTCATCGTCACTCTGGATGTCGATGAGATGCTCCTGTATTGCTGGCTCGCATTCCGCCACGTCCGCCTGAAAGGGCTGCACCACCCAGGTGGGAACATCGAGGTCCAAAAGATCTCTGAAGTGGATCTTCAAATCGGCATTCACCATCCTCAGGTGGTCTGTGTAAATGAGAAGGCGCTCATCGGTAAGAGCCTCAGACACCTGCAATGAGTATAACCAGGAAATTGTTATCGGTGCAGAATGTTTCCATCCGATTTTAAATTGGTTATTTTATTGCTAATTAGTTTACTAATTGATGTTTCTTTATTCTCATAATACATTCAGAACATAAGTTATTTATACTAACCAGGAACACAAATATAGTGTTGCATAGAGTAGCCTACATTTATTACATGTATTATTTATTATTATCATTATTTAGTAGCCTAGGCTAGATCACCTTGGTCAACAGCGGGAAATGAGCAAACTGCCTCCTGCCTATGCTCCGGTATAGATCCAGCCTGGAGGTGAGACTGTGGATGACCGCCTTGCTCTGGATCAGAGTAACTCCTTTTCCTTGGAGCTTCAGCGTTACTTCATTCATTTTGCCAAAGAAGTCTGTGAGGTACATGATGTCGCAGCGGCTGGATGACACCTGTTCCCCGAGAGCTGCATCCACCTCCTCCAGGAACTCCACGATGCTGTCAAACAGCTCACAAAAACGAGCAAGGCAGTTTCCTTTTGAGAGCCAGCGGACATCAGTGTGGAGAAGAAGATGCTCAAAGGTCTCATCATTTTCCTGACACAGCTGTCGGAACAATCTGTTATTCAGGGCGTGGGCTTTTATTTTGTTTATTGCCTTTACTGCAACATTGAGAGACTTGTGGAGAGGTGGACTTTTAGATTTGGCCACAAGTAGTGTCACGATAACGCTAGAGGGCTAGCTGGTGACATGACAAGACATCGTGCCGGGAGCGGACCGGAAGTCGTTGTAATTTTGAACAAACAGCTCTGTGTGGAGCAGCCTGGCTAGCCAGCTCTTCCATGTCGTAGCAGACATAGAAACGGGTATTATTTTCATAAACTGACCACTTAGTTCGAATCTGTTAGTGGAATTTGTCATATCAAAACATATCAAAATTTAACAAAGTGACACAGATTATTAACAGTCGCGATCCCAAAATTACAACGACTTCCGGTCCGCTCCCGGCTGCTTTTTGTAAGGTACGTTCGTAAATGCGCTCAGAGCGCTCCGAGCGTCCCCGTTCCACAGTCCAGAGCGCTGCGCTCTGAGCGCTCACAGCTGGGTGCTCTGACGGAACAGACGGGTTGTCCGAGCGGACTGACCGTTCGTGCATTTACGAACGTACCCGTAATAACACTGCTGACAGCTGACCAATCGCAAGCAGAGTTGTGGTTTCCTATAGCAACAAAAGATGCTGACAGCTGCTTTTTGTACAGGAAAAGACGCTGTGGGTGGCCAGCGTTTTTCATGACAAAAAGACATTATTCGTGAACGCCCCCCAAGAACACCTCAACGCCCCCCTTTCAAAAATATTGCTTCCAGCGCCCCCCGACGTTCTCTGAACGCCCCCTGGGGGGCGGTACCGCCCCCGTTGAGAACCAGTGGTCTAAAGGGATTAAGTATGGCATTTTAATAAATTGGGGGTTATCAAAGGGCGGCGTTTAAAAAAAAGAAGAAGGAAATTCACCAAAGGCAAAGGCGTCTTGACTTCTAGGCGCTACAAATTCTGGATCCTATAAAAACAATGCAAAATAATCATTAAAATCAATTTTTGTAAACTACAGTTTGATTCCAGTTTGCAACAAAGCTACATCTGCTAACATCGAGGTCCAAGCAGATAACCCCGGGGACATCATGATGTTGCAGGCTAAAGGGAGTTCAAGAAACAATTAAAGAATGGTGACCTAATCTTTCGACGTAGCTTGCTAGTTAGCTTGCAATCTCGAAAACCCATCGGCTATTGGCCTGATGACGATTCAGCTTGAAGGGGCAATTAATTCTGGCTTCTGGTTTAGCTAGCAGATATCTGGATAGAAGATGCTCTTGCCAAGAGAGACAACATCTACAACAGGATTGTTTCACAAATAGCCAGTTACACAAGCTACAGTCGTTGGCTAATGGAAAACAATGGGTTGCAAGATTGCTTTTCAGCCAATGCTTCAGCCCATTTTTCGTCTCGACGTGCCGTTTCCCTTCAACTAAAGTCTGCTCAAACGGAAGGTCAATACTTCCCTATACAAACACACAACAAACACAACACGAACGGGAACCAGAACAGTTCTGATAAAAAAAACTGTCCTGTTGCCTAAAGGTTCTGCATTCAAAAATATTTGTTATAAAGTAATTTAGCTACATTCAGGAAAAATAGACAGAAAAAAATGTTGACGAACGTGAATGACAAGACAACGGTTAGGGTTAGGGTTAGGGTTAGTGAAGTGACTTGTTTGTCTGATCAGAATAGTATGAAAGAAGCTTTAATCAACTTTTTCTAGCAGCCTCTACATCATGTCAACATGATGGATGCTTGCTAATGATTGGTCAGGACAAAACAAATAACCTCCTTACCTGCCAAAAAATAAATGGAAATAACAACAATGTCAGGTTGGACGAATGTCAGTTTGGTCTGATTTTAAGCCAGTTGCTTGTTGGTGTGGTTTTTACTCTGCCATACAGCTGGCCAAATGTAGATTACATGTGGTCAGGTCGGCATGGTCGTTAGCTGAGCTACAATCTCAAAGGTCAAGAACTTCATGTTTAAGTTACATCTAGATAAAATGATCTGTCATCAAACACTCTTTCCACTTTCAAATATAATTCAACAGATTACATCATGTCTGCTGTGTGGTGCTTGTTCAAAAGGCATTCTAGGTAAAAATGATGAACAAAAGTCAAACTCCAGAAGGCAGGAGGAGGGGAATGTCAAAAAACATTATTGACCCACCTGTTTCTATAGCTCTATAAACGATATGCAGATACACTTGATTGCCCATCATTGACCACAGGAACCAAGTCTTTCTCACAGCATGGAGTCAATCGTCATTGTCTTAAAGACTGATGACACCAGATGGTTTCACATGAATTGGTGTTAATCATCACCTATTTAACTGCACAGCAGGACCGAGAGACACTGCAGCCACATTTTCCTGCAGGTGTTGTTTTGCTAACGTTGTTTCTGTCGTCTCTCTTGGACTTACCGTCCCAGACGCACTGACACCTTTCTTCACGATGTCTCACCTCTTACCTCCCACTGGAAAGCGCCCTGTCAATCATCCCATAGCGATGCAGCCAAACCAACATCCTCCGTCAGTCCTTCTAATCCAGGTTTCACACGCTTTTCTCTTCTGAGCCAAGAGGACAACAGTTGTTATTCAGTGGGTTTACTCATGCTTATTCTCATGGTAATGGTTGAGGATTTGTCTAAGTGCGTGTGTCTGATCCATGACTCAACTTGTTTTTTCAGGGCGAACGTGTATTCATAGCTTAGGCTTTTCAAAATTTCATTTTTTTTCGTCCTCAGAAATTCAAATGGATAGCACAGACACATTGGCAGCTTCAGAACATCCAAAGCACATGATGGATGAATCATGTTGTTTCTATCTATTATCACTCACAATAAATCAATGACTTGAATCTCACTCATACAAATTCTTAGAACAGTTAAAAGGACTTACTTCCTGAGCTGTAGTGAATTTTAGACTTCTTATCCCCCTTTTTTTCGTCTGGTGCCCAAAAATGGGGCAAAGCCTTCGAGCTAGTTCAGGCAGTCAACTCGAACACTTATGCTGCATTCATACATAACGCCCCTTGCCACTCTACAACCAACCAAACAGAGTCTCCTTAATACCACCACCACCCCAGCTTCCACCCCAGCTTCCACCTGTAGGCTCGGGGGGTTAGTTATTTAATCATCACTCAAAGTGCTATGTATATCTGTGGAGTGATGAGGCCCGAGCCTAGGTGCCAAACTCAGCTCTCGTCAACCTCACTTCCAGCTTGTTTAGCATTCATGGGTCTTAATGCAGCTTGATCCTCTGCCCAAGGTACAAATACAACAATGAATATGAACAACAGTGTGGGAGTTCAAATCTACTGAATATTTGTGATCACTATGATTTTCTCTCTATTTCGCTTGGTCCGGAGATGAACATTTTACGGAAAACTGTGGAAACTAGCTTTAATCCACATTTTTAACTGTATTATTATTATTATTTTTTAAAACAATATATGTATTGATTTTTTCAATTTTCACAACACAATAATGACGTAGCACATACAGTACATGACAAGTACATAAGTACAAAGCAAAAAGACAAAACATGACAAAAAAAAACAGCTCAGTCTCAAACATACACATACTGTATGTAGGTAGTTACAGGAGTATCACATTTATGATTGATGATGAATTTATGATGACAGGAGATTCATGAGATTCCTTTAACAATAACAGCCGACAATTCAGGTCCAAGGAAATCTAAGTAAGGCTGCCAGATTTTATAGAACTGATCAGATTTGGCATGTAAAACATTTGTGAGATATTCCAGGGGAGCCAACTCAAATATAATGTTGCGCCAGCCTTTGAGAGATGGGACCTGATCCTTAGTCCACTGTAACAACATATTTGTCCTAGCAGCAAAAGTAAGGACATTATATAATCTTCTGTTCGCAGCAGTAGGTGGTGATTTGACTGGTAGACCTAAAATCAAAGACAGCCGGTCCATATCTAAATGTCTATGAAATATCTTCTCCATTTCAACTAATATGTCAGACCAATATTTCTGAAGTTTGCAGCATGACCAGAAGCAATGGGTCAGGGTTCCTATTTCTGTTTTATTAACTGTATTATTAATAGATGTATGTGCTGTTAAGGCATGACGCCTGCCTGCACTGCTATTCTAACTCTAAGATACACCTTTGTTTTCGAAAGATTCAAGAACTCTCAAATACAGTTTGAACTAGATAATGAGATTCAGAAACTAAAGGGCTATCAACAGAGATTTTAGCTGAAATCATGCTTTCTGTACATTATGTAAAACAATTAAATTGTAAAAGCCCAACAAATACTCATTACTGCTGCTGATATTTCTTAATCAACTACACATTAGAGTTTCCTGCTCATCATTTCTACATTTAAAAAGAAACAAAGTAGAGACATTCGCAGTTGTTTTTCAGATACACCGGCTAAAAGTAATCTTAGTCTTATAGTCTAACACAACAGCCTTGCAATGAATGCTACGTTCACAAGGTTAGGATACTGAATCTACATTGAAGTCGGCCCTTAAATTTGCACTTGCCAACTTTACTTAACCGTCTAAAGGAGGACTGTTACTTTTGTCTGCCACATCCACAGCTAATGCTCACAACTCTGCCTTTAACTGAGGTGAAAGACTGTACACAATGATTGTACAGAGTCTAGACAAGACACCATCATCTACAGTTGGCAGTCCACCATGTTCCTCTTTTTAATTCAAAGATGCCTCGAGCGATTTGAATATTTGGCTGCTGATATGTTACTTCCAAAGCACTGAGAGCTGTGTTCATCTGCCTGCCTCTCTCTTGCATAAGCCAACAAAACAAAAAAGAAACAATCCTGACACTTTCCTCTACCTCCAGCCTGTAACGTCCTCGCTGAGAGAAAATTAAACCAGACTTCACAAGGTTGTCTGTCCCCATGAACTCCATTTATTTTGCCTCCTTGGAGCTGCCAGAGAAGTGTCTCGCACTCACTGCACTTCAAATTGCTCGCTGGGAAAGAGAAGCATGTTATATGGCTTCAGTTTTACAAAGGCTTTGGGGTGCAGCATCAGAAAGGCCTACTGTAGGAGATCTGTTGTAACACAAACATACACTTAATGAGGCAGGCTCCCCAGAAAGAGATGAAGAAGAACAAGAAAGGCACTGCATGAGTTTCTTTTGTGCTGCTGACTACAGTCATTAAGTCGAGCACTTGGTTTGTGTCTGAAGATGAGGTCTGCTGGACAGAAGTTTATCTGAAGTACATTTCAAACCTTTTTCCAGCGAGGCGAAATACGAGATCGCTGGAGTTTTGGGATACTGCCTCAGGGAAGTAAATATCAAAAAGCTGTGAAACATACTTATTTTAAGTGTGGATAAACTGTTCTGACAGGCTTTGTCTTCAAAAGAGATCACACTGTACATGTTGAATGCAAACACTGGCTTTTATTCCAGCTTTCTAACCAACGGCTTTCTTTATTAATGATTCAGTAGGTGCTAAAGATAGTCCATATTCTCATAGTATCAATGGACCCCGTGGTTCTCAGTCATTTCTGGGATTAACCAATGTGTTCTTATCTTTGCTCTTCTCTCACGTAAATTAAACATTCATAAGTCGACAAAGGCACCCGTACCAAGATAAGAAAAACACATATTTTTCTAAACTCCACAAATGTTTGTTTTAAAAACACTATTTAAAAATCTGACAAACATAAAAAATGTGCACATTGTACAACACCTGCCGTTAAATAATGCGAAGGTGTGTAACCAGTGCAAGCAATGAAGAATCGACCATAGGTTTGAAATGTATGATCTAGTCGGATTTACCAAGGCAAGGCAAGTTTGTATAGCACATTTTATCAATAAGGTATTTCAAAATAAGTGCACGCTTGTTGCATCCGGAGTTGACTTCTATTGCTTGCTTTCGAAGCCCAACATATGAGTGAAATGTATGAGACGTTGCTTCATGAAGACCAATAACTGAAACAACTCACCTGACTCATTAGCTTACTTAAGTTTAGTTCCTAGTTTTGAAAGCGTATAATGTTTTTGTTCTGTCACAATGCTTTTATTGGTCTAGTTTCCAGCAGCAAAAACCTGTGTTTTCAAAAATCTAATAATCTCCAACGACCTGACTGCCACCGAAGAGCAGACAGGATCTCACTTCTTCTGTTTTCAGCGGTAAATCCAGTGCTGTACTGGAGAAAGCTGATGTTCATTAAACGCTAAAAATGTAACTTTATTCTACTGGATATGTTGGGATACAGATGGTTAAATAAAATGACAGTATTCTCTTGGTTTTTAAACTGTTGCAGACATTTGGGGTAATTTACGTACATAATTCAACTGAATATATAACATAGACGTTTTCAGGACATTTTAATGTGAACATGTTTCATGTTATATTATAACATAGACGTTATGTGTGTGTATGTGTGTGTGTGTGTGTGTGTGTACATATTTAATACATAAATTAAATATGCAAAACAAAAAACTATGTTTGGGATCCAGGGGTTGTGCATTATGCATTTTATATACCATGCCTGTGAAAATCCATCACATTATATACTGTATGTATATTGAGGTCTTTCTATAAGAATAAGCTTAGATTTCCGGTGCCAATCTGGTGCTGATGTATCTTTCTAATCACATTTTTTGCTTTGTATAACAATATGTGGTTACAGCTCATCTGGCATGCCATTGCACATATTGAAGTGTGTGCCCTATATTCAGTAATGATTACTGTAAATGTGGATGCTTAGTGCCAACTAATGTTAGAAAATATGGCTCATTAACCACAAGTGAGAATGAGTCTTTATTTCCTGACGCTGCTAGACAGACACAAAGCAGACGAGTTTCCACCATGAAAGGACATTTCTATGGGAAGCTGATGAATTCAATGAAGAAGCTCTGAGCAGGAAACCCCTGGGAATCAGAGCTGGTGCTGGGGGGGACTACAGATGAGATCATGGGGGGGGGGGGGGGGGATGAGCGGCTCCTCTGCTGTCGCCACAGGGCGGATATGTAAAGGAAATCTTCCGAATGGCTTTAGACATCTGGGCATCTCGGCACCCAGAGGGCTTTGCTCCATGGAAACCGTCTTCAAATGGGAAATGTCATTTTGATACATTCTCTATAACCTCTCCTTTGACTTTTGACTTTCTTGGTTTTCTAGTATGTGTCCACTTTAATGATCTTCTGCCTACAGTGACACAGTGGTAACGGTGCCTTTGCTAGTGGGTCTGTTATAATGGTAAAATGGAAATATTCAAGTATCGAATTAGTTGATCTGTTTTTTGGTTAAGAGGATGATACGTCCCCTACTGAACCAGAAGGCAATGCTGGTTTTGGTCCAGGCTCACGTTGGCTACTGCAACTCCCTCCTGGCCGGTCTACCTGCATGTGCCATTGGACGTCTGCAGCTAATTCAGAAAGCATCAGCTCGACTGGTCTTCAACCTCCCTACATGTGACCACACTACACCGCTCCTCTACTCTCTCCACTGGCTGACAAAAAGAAAACCAATAGCATACCGTCCTTAATTAAAAAAACTAAAACTCATGCAGGCCATGGCCTAAAATATTATTTCCAACCCCATCTGTGAGTTTTAAGTCTGTCTGTGTTGGAATAATTTTTTTCTAAATTGCTTGTTTACAATACATATGTTCTTAATGCATCCCTTGTGCGATCCCTGATGCTCACTTTTTACCAAAAAGAAGCGTTACCGAGTAAAGGCTCCCTGTTACTGTAACTTGGAGCTGCTCAGGTTATCATTTGGTCTGCCTCAGAGTTCGGCTCCAGCATGAACACAGCCCACATACACAGCCTGTAGTGGGACTAATGAATGAATAACAGAGAAAGGAGCAGCTGGTACTGTATTGATAAAGAAAATACATTTCTCACTGAAAGAACAAATTAACATTCATGGATTCTGTTTGTCCAGTTATGCTCTTTTTCCTAGAGATGAATTTTCTGTCACGTTTACAGTAATTGCCCTAAAATATAAAGACGTCAGCACCGGCAGGTTCAGCACCATGGACAGCTACACACCTTTCTCCCCCAAAGACTTTAAGAGATGTACGTAAATAAACCAAACAGAAGAACTGAGGTTACCTACTGTAACCAAATGGCGCAGCCCTCTAAGGCTATCGCTATTGGGTAATCCCCTGAGCAACCGCGCAGCACTGAAACACTTGTAGTCCATGCCCACCCGCAAGGTGGGCCCCACCCTCGGGCCTCCTTCCGGTATAAATAGGAAGGAGGCCCGGCAATCTGCTCCCATACGAAATAACTTTTCTTCAGCTATTCGTAGAGCCAGTGGGGCCCCGCACTTAGAGGGCTGCACCATTTACTCATAGAAGCTGGGGTTACAGTAGGTAACCTCAGTTCTATTTTGTATATGGCTTCGCCCTCTAAGGCTATCGCTATTGGGTTAAGGGCGAAGCATGATGTAGTCTGCGCCCCACTGGGTCCGCCCGGTACTAGAAGCACAGACACACCTGCTCAATAACACCCCCTGCCTGATGTGCCATGCGTAATGGCGCATCACCGTCCCTGGAACATAGCAAAACATGCCTATCTTCCCTGACGGGCTGAAGGCTGGGAACAATACATACCTGCCGCTGTGAGAAAGTGGAGACGAAGGTCCAACCTTGCCCAGCGATCGTAGTGGGGAAACAGCAGCTCTCTGCGTGTCAGGTAGGAGAGCGCACAGCTGGATCCCTGACGTCACTCACTCTGACAAGACACTCCGTACCAAAAATGTGTCAGAGGAAAAAAAGGAAACATCCCTCTCATAAGAGGGAAAAAGGGCCGCTCTCCGCGTGCCGAGAGGCAGGAGAGAGGCGCACAGCTGGATCCCTGACTTCACTCACTCTGACAAGACACTCCGTACAGGGTGTGTCAGAGAGGAATGGGAGACATCCCTCAAATACAATTGAATAAATGAACAGGGGGAAGACCAAGATGCAGCAGTGCAAATGTCTTCCACTGACATTCCTCCGTGCAAAGCCGTGGAGGAGGACATTCCTCTGGTGGAGTGCGCATTGATGTTCTCCGGGGGATCCACCCCAGGGGAGACATATGCATGTGACACAGCTTCACACAGCCAGTGTGACAGCCGTTGTGCAGACAGAGGCTGCCCGATCGAGCGCTCTCTATAATGCACAAACAGGCGCTGAGAATGGCGCAAGGCAGCCGTGCGCGCCACTAGCAGGACAGAGGAGATGAGATGCAGCTTCTTCCTCCGACCTGTGAGGAGGGGGAAAGAAGCCATCCAAGGTGATCACTCTCGACTCTAAAAGAGCTTGTGATGACCTTTGGCATAAAAGCCGGGTTAGGGCGTGAAACAGCTGAACTGCATCTCCTTGGATCCGGAGGCCTGACGGAGCCACAGAGAGAGCAGACACATCACTCACCCTTTTCACTGATAGAGCCAAAAGTAATACTACTTTGGCTGACAACAGTTTAAGGGGAACCTGGTCTAAAGGTTCAAATGGGGCTTTGCTTTAGTGCGCGTAACACAAAAGCCAAATCCCACTGAGGCGCCAGTGCGCGTGACACAGGTCTGAGTCTCCGTACTCCTCGCATAACACGGCTGCTGCGCTCTGCGAGCCCCTCTGATATACATTGCTCTGATGAGAGCAGCGTGTGTGCGCGCCCAGAACAGCAGCCGCCTGGCTGCGTTCAGAAGCTGCACAGATCGTACTCCTCCCTGGCGATTGAGGTAGGCTGCTTCCATAGCCGTGGCCTGTTGTCTGTGCGAATCAACACATTGATTGTACAGCAACGGGGCGACTCCCCCGTTCTTTTCCGAGATTTAGAAAAATAGCGGAGTAAAAACAGCGCAAGACTCTGTCCCTGGGATGACAGAAGTGTTTCTTGTATCCCATGGAACTGCTGGATGGGAGAGGCTTCTCTGTGATGTGCCGTAATGGTCGTCATGGTGACGAGCCACGCCATCACCGCCGCTGCCCGTGAGGCGAAAGGGCTGCGAGGAAGCCTCCACACGCTGCGTTTCACTCCGGCTGTCATCATGAGGCGTGTACACGCTCATGGGATGAGTGGAGGTGTGTGCAGTGCTGTCCACATGAGGCGTTATAACGGCGCTCATGGGTTATTATGACCGTGTGTAGGAGGCGTATCTCGGACGGAGGAATGCCGCGAGCTCTGCAGGTTATTAACCGGAGGGCTTCTGCAGGGAGCCCTGCTGTCTACTAATCAACAGATTAGTGGCAGCCGGCTTAATTACCGGCTCTGCTTCCTCGGAGGCTCTCGCGGAGCAGACCAGGAGCGGGGGAGCCTCACTCCCCTTTGACTCGCCGCCGGGAGACCCTGTCTCTGGGGTGGCGGGGGAGCGGAGACGTGGGACGGAGCCCCTGCAGCCGCCGAAGGGCGAGTCTGACGCCGAGGCGGTTGCTGTGGGCGTCTCTCCGCTTGCGGCCTCCTGTGGCCGGCGTGGCCGGCGTGGACGCCGCAGCTGCTGCGGGCGTTGGTGCCGCTGTTGGCGCTCAGCAGGATGGAGCCAGCCGACATGCTGGCGAATGCCGTCCGCCTGTTCCGCGGCGAGGTTTGCTGAAGAAAAGAGGGAGCAGATTGCCGGGCCTCCTTCCTATTTATAACGGAAGGAGGCCCGAGGGCGGGGCCCACCTTGCGGGTGGGCGTGGACTACAAGTGTTTCAGTGCTGCGCGGGTGCGCAGGGGGATTACCCAATAGCGATAGCCTTAGAGGGCGAAGCCATATACGAAATAGAACAGAGGGATGCTGCTTCTCGTTGGTGTATCCCATCTCAACCTGCTGCAAAAGGTTGTTGTTCTCCAAGCGAGCCAATTAAAAAGCTGCCTTTATCCCAGCCAGTAAACTCAACCCTTCCCCAGCTGCCACGTTGACTCACACACAGACTGCCCTGTTACCTTTGTAAATACATTACAATAGAAAGCATTAAGAAGAGAAAATGGGCACAGACAGTGAATACAAAGCAGGTTTGAATTATTTTAGGCTAAGCAGCAACAAAGAGGGATTATCCCTCACAGTTATCTTCAAACATTGACCTTCAATCTCAAAGTGCTATTACATTTTCCTTTCTGTTTTATTGTCTCCCCACTGTTTTTGTTTTTTAGGTAAAGTTGTCTCGCTCGTTAATGTTGTGTCCCCACTACAGCGTTGATTAAAGCCTATTGGCAACTTATTCAGAATCTTTGCATATTTGCCATTTTGTTCATAGTTTGTTGACAAACCGTACCATCCTATTTAACTCTCACTAAAAGTAGATCATTACTAAAAAGAAAATCCATCTAGCGTGAGCATCAAATCACTAGAGTACTGACCCATGAGCAAAAGGTCATACGTCGTCCTTACAAAAGACCAACTGACACATAATGCACCCAAATGACTTCAGAAGTGTTTTTTTCTTTCTAAACCTCGCTAAAAAGGTCAAATGTCACTTGTTTTGCATTAATCTTGATACAGGGTACTTATTATATGCTATAGTTTGGATTCCTAAAGCTTTTAGTCTCCGATCCCATCATTCAAGTGCGGTTTTCACCATAAGTAATGTTTTTGTTTTGGACGGACACTATCATTTACATTTTTTTACTATGTTCAATCTGAATTTACTTTAAAATAAAAAAATTCTATATTGATTCTGACTTTTCTACATCCAACTCAAAGGTTTATCATTGCTTTGAGAACAAATATTATTAATGTGCCCCTTTTTAGAAGTGAAGATATGGTCATTTGTTCTACAGTGGGAGGCTGTGTCTCAGTGGATAGTGTGATGGACTTCGAATCAGGGGATAGCAAGTTTGAGTCCCACTGCAGTCAGCATGTTGTTGTGTCCCTGCGCAAGACACTTTACCCCAAATTGCTCCTGTGGGGATTGCCCACGGTGCTGAATGTATGTAAGTCGCTTTGGATAAAAGTGTCTAACAAATGACATGTAATGTAATGTTCTGGGAATGACACTTTCGAGCCTGAGGCCTGAAAAACAGGCTCGTGGCTTAACTAGCTAAAAACTGTATTTCTCTGAGTTTGCCAATTGTTGGAAACATTTGGCATTTATATAAGCACACACATTTGTAAAACATATATCGAGAGCATACTGTAGATGGACAATGGCTTCAGATCCCTGTCAAAAAGATCCCGTTGTGTTTAGACTTTTTAGTGCAGAAATGTTAGATATTATGCCCTAATATTGACACTGACCTGCAGTTCTCTAAAGGAGACTCACAAGAGTTGTGTTAAAAAAAGAACTGGTCAAAATCCATGCTGCAGAGGCCAAGATATTCTGAATTTAAGTCCCTAAAATGGATCAAGACGCATAAATTGTCCTCCTATCCATCCCCACATCCACACTCTGCAGCTTTGGGGACAGAGCCTTCTCAGTGGCAGCTCCTAGGCTCTGGAATTCCCTCCCCCAAGATCTCCGTGACTCTGAGTCCCTCACAGTCTTTCAGTCCCGCCTCAAAACACATCTTTTCAACTCTGTCTACCCATAAGCCCCCCCACCTCTCAATCAACTTCCTCTTGACTGCCTTTTTATTTTTTTATTTTACTATACTTACTTGTTTGCCTGTCCTTGTCTACCCTCCCTCATATTGTAAAGAGTCTTTGAGTTGTGAAAAGCGCTATATAAATAACATGCATTATTATTATTATTATTATTATTATTATTATTATTATTATTATTATTATTATTATTATTATAAATGGGATACTACAATTCCCAAAATGCTGCTCAAAAGTGCTGAGCAAGCTTTCACACAAGCGTTCTGTTAAGATTTGGAACACATGCCCCATTCAATTTGAAAATAACCCTAACGACATCAGGGTTATTTTTGCTGACCTAGAGAAGCTCACCCCAGAGCTACCGAAGACATTAAGCATCTGTTTTCACAGGCTGACTTCTCTCTGTGATCTCCATGTGTACAAATCTGTGGCTCAGTGTTTCCTTCAAAGTGGTGTCATTTGGTGAGCACATTAAAAGATCAAAACGCACATTTTCCACTTCATATTTTTATTGCGAGTGAAAGCCAGAAATGACACTAATGGGCCTGTTTATCCCTCTTGGCAACATTAGCTATCAGCATAAAAATGATAACAGAACTTAACTCAGAAAGAAAAGTAGAACATTCCTCCTCGTGGCAAGAGGAAGATGATAATGGGCCGAAGATGAACTCTCTCAGTGATGGAGTGCCCACAGAACAAATCCTGTTTGCTGCACAGAGGAGCAGGGTTGTTGCTGATTAGATTTTGGGAGGTTCCTCCAGGCAAACACAATGTAGGTCGTCAACATTTGTCCTATGCTGGTTCTTCAGTTTGAGGCTACAGAGATGTCTCCCTTGTTACTAGGACACACAGTGCTCACTACAGTATGTGAGAGGCCTCTAATGAAGCACATGTTGCAGTCGTCCTGGAGCTGAAGGAGAGACAGGAATAGCTTCTCGACAGAACTAAGACAATCCCAGCAACTCGTAACAAACAAAACAAAACAAAGCATTACAAGCTTTGACAAATGCTAATTCAGTTCCTTTCTTCTTCACAGCCCATTGAAGCAAAGCAAGACGTTTATATTTGGGATTGGGATCTCCTCTAAAGACTTCAGTTCCCAAATAAACAGCTGTGACTGCCGAGGAACATTTGTTGGCTTTATAGAACAATCTATTTCTCATTAAAGAGAACATTTGCTCATTTTCAGGTTCATATTTGTATTTTGTGACATGTCTCCATGCTTTAATGTTCAAAATAGGTCTTACTTTTCCTCATCCTGCCTGTGCTGCAGCACCTCTTTTCACCCTCTGTCTGAGACCAGAGCCCAGTCTGCTCCGATCGGTCGACCGCTTTGAGATGTCCCCTCCCTTAGCCTATCACGTACAATGTGTTGGAGCGCTAACCAATAGAAGAGCGAGTGTAACATAGTGATGTCACCATGACTAGGAAGTAAACAATGGAGTCCAATCGAGGCGTTTCAGGCAGGAAACGCAAAACACAAACAGCTATAACGGAGTACAGGAAAGCCTGTAGTCTGGCATAATAGGGTCTTTTAAATATTGCCCCAGGTATATAAGCATAACACCGATGCACAGATACGTTGTTGAGGACATTTCTTATGTTTTTCGTTTACTTGCTTGACTCTGGAAAGGCTCCAGTGAAATCCTTCTGCCCTGGTTGGTGAGAATGAAGTCTCTGTGAACAAGGGGTTATAGCAGAGAGAGAAAGTGTCCGTGAGGCAGAACAACCTCCATGGGTGTTGCTGTGGAGATGTTGAAGATCACGGTGCGAGTAGCTGTACAGTAAATGTCCTTGATTATGTAAATCTATCACACGGCCTCCGAGGCACTGCACGATATGTTTGTCTCCTAAGATGCCCTTATTGTGGTGTGCTTGTTACCAAGGTAACTGCTGTTTTCACAATGGGAGCGTGTAGGATGCCAGAAGCGATGCCAGAAAGCGGTTCAATATAGATAACCCAGGCTTTGCTTGCGCATTGCTACAGGTTTGTAAAACAAAAAAATGTATCCAAACTACAAATGGCGTGAGTGAGAGTGAGGACATGAAGCCGAGTCAGTTGTCTTGTAATGCGATTTCTTCAAAACAAATAAAAAAAAGGGCTTCTGCTGTGAGAGCTAGAAAGGTTGTGAATAATGAATTAGGATCAGTACGAGAGAGTAGATTGTGTTTGCTTGGACAATCTGAACCCCAGGCGAAATGCACCTCTTCTGAAAAGCTGATGTTACATAAGCTCCATTGGTCATGAAATGCGTTTTTTCCCAACAAATGTAGAATAAATTGGAAAAATTACTTAGAAAACAAATCAGCCCGAGATGTTGGCATGCGACCACCTCTTTGTTGCATTGCCTGTCAATGTTCATAACATATTAGATTCATGACTGAGGGAGAGAGAAAATGGTATGAATGATTAAAAGAAATAGCTTTATTCAAGTACAGCCCAGAAGCAATACTCTGGTGCTGATGTGAATCATTTACTTATCCTTTCAAAGACTTCCCGCTACAAGAAATGACATTTTAATACCAATTGCTTATTACTATTTCCACTGTAGCTACAAGACCTTATCGTGATTTGACATTTAGGTAAATAGGCTAATGCACTTTCTTCCTGAAAGTTATATGATTGAAATACCACATCACTTCAAGCTGGGGCAGTTTTTTTTTTATATGCACCATTTAAAAACCTCCGGAATAAATACTCAGTATATTGTCTCTATTGGCTTTAAAGACTGTAAATAAGTGCCTTTTGATGGACCTAGTGGACACAAAGGCATTTTGCCCTAAAGCAGGGGTGGACTGGGACTAAAGATCAGCCCGGGGAACTCGACCGGCCGAACTCGGTACCGGTCCCGGTATTCCCAATGGCCAGTCCGCCCCTGCCCTAAAGGAATCCATACTCTTCGCCTTTACTCTTTTGAACTTTGTCTTTACTTCTGACCATTAAATAGTTTCTGAATCGACAGTATCCATCAACGATAACATTCCCTCGATGACAACACCAACCAATGCTGACATAATCACATCAGGACCTGAGGACGAGTGACTCACTGGATAATTCAGCTCAATCAGGCAAGTTGAAAGATTAATTGGTGAGTGGGAGTGTCTCTCGGCACCTCCCTGGGGACGGACAGGAGTTGAGGACGGAGATACTCTAATTGCTAACTCTTGTCCAGTGGAGGTCTTTAATTAAAGTGAATGGAGAGTGCTGGAACTTCCTCGCTGCTCCGCTTGTCGACCTTTGGAGAGTGACAAGCAGAGTGGTCGCCCTTCGACCTCCTCTCTCACGGCCATGTTCAAATTACATGGAGTGATGCTGCCCTTGAATACATTAAAGCATATTGACTGAGTCAGCTGTTTGAATCCACTCCCACCCGATGTTATCATGGGACATGTGTCTTTAGTTGGTGAAAGACCGTGATAAGGTCATTTCCAATATTAAGTTTGCCTCCCTAATTCCCTAATTATATTGTTTCATTAACTGCGTGTTTAAACGTGCATCCACTTTACTTTCTAGTGTGAATAGTTAGAGTGATAAGAACTGATAATGGCCATTGAATGAGCTGATAACACTCCCATGTGTTGAGGAATGAGTAATGGAGACAAAGCTTGAAAAAACAACATGGTGGGTGTTTCTCAATGTCGAGGACGCTTGCTTGGTAGCACATGTCTTCCGAATCACTTGCTTCAGAAGCGAGGCAAGAATCCTTCCTAGCCTCGGAAAACGAAGAATGGTGGAACAGGCTAACGGGCGTGCAGGTGTGCGTCATATGCGAGGCCCCGCCTTAAATGGAGCGCGATTTCCGCCAAAGATTTGGAAATTGGTCCGTGCGCAAAGCATTGTGGGGATTTTAAGACCGCGGAGTCTACACATGTGCAGCCTCGAAAATTTCCCGCAACGAAGTACGCCGGCCTCGGTAGAATTCCAAGTATCCTGGACACTGGGACTCGATGACGTATCATCCTTGAAATAGTGGCTCTGGAGCAGCTTTCCTCGACATTGAGAAACACCCAGTGTCTGTCCTCAGTTTTGATTGACAGGTGGACGGACCCTACAGAGAATACCTTAATGCTACACGAGGTAACATGTTTTAAACACTCATTCACAGCACAAATAACAGCTCATAAATTAGAGCTTTCTAAGCAAGATAGGAAAGGGCAATCTTTGGTGTGAGAAGCATCCCATCTGGTAATGGCAAATCCATATACCATCCATTAACACTCCTACCATGCTGAAACAGTATCATTGGTTTCAGGATATCAAATCTAAAGAGGCCTAAGAGTTGCAGAGGCATGCATTCATCAAACATTATTACTCCAACAACCCAGAACGTGCTACTTTGCTAATTAGATTAAGCTGTGTTGGAGGCAATAAATGAAATATAAAAGGATGATAAGACTGTCATAGCAGGAAATAATTATTGGGAAGTGAACGCAGCATGTCACTCCGTGTTCAATCATATCGGCTGTGGGTGTAGTTAAGATGGCTAATGTTGTAAAAATCATGAATGTTTTATGTAAGGAATAATTTGCTTAGGTATTCAACCTTTGACACAGTTCATCATTTTCTCCTCTCACTGTCTCCTTTCCCGTAGCATAGGTCTACGGCCTTGGGTATTGCTGCTATCTCTCTTAACGACGAGCAGCTTGGGCGCATTGTTGTTGCCAGTCTATGACAGAGCACAAGCCGTCATGAGGTAGTTTACTGTTCAGGGACGAAGGTTCGCTGGCGCACATTCTTTTCTATGGACGAGAGCTCTAGTTAGATTCAGGGTCCATAATTGTTCAGTCTCACTGATGAAGAATGTTGTTGTTTACACTCTGAACTAGTTAAAACCTCGAGCTGCAGAAAGAGTTCTTCAGAATTGATTTGGCAACCGCCACCTGTTTTGTCAATTCTCCGGCCGTAACTCCAAATAAACCATCAGTGTTTGCCATCAAAGCTTCAGCTCTCCTTGTGTCTCTCTTTCAGTCCTGACTCTCCATTGCTACAGAAGTTTCCCCCACAGCTTTCATATACCCATTAGCATAGTCCTATAGTAACTAAATCAAGGCCTGTCCAGATTCTACATAATAAGCACTGGTTTGTAGAAAATATACACATTTTGCCCCAGAAAATCAAAATGTTTCTTTTTGACATTATCTCCAGGTATAACAATAATAAGCTTTATTTGTAAAGCACCTTTAACACAAAAAAGAGCGCCACAGAGTGCTAATAAGCGTGGAATGAACATAAAAGCAGGGCGAGCATGCGATAATTAATATTACATAAGATGGAAAATAAAACCCCCTAAAGAAATAAGAGAAAGGATAACATATAATATACAAGTTGCATAACATTGGATGAAAACCATAACCCACTGAATAATGATAATAACCTTAATATCAGAGCCAATGCGCTGCGAGCACAAGTCCATTGGTTCACACTGCAGTAGCATCGAACAAAAAAGAGAATAGAAGAATGGATTATTTATAAGTAAAATAATATGTACTCCAAATGAATGCCTTGTGCTTCAGTGTAATCCAACTATACTACTATTAACTAAATCATGTCCCCAGCTGGACTTCACAGCAGCACGACGTCCATATTTAGCATTCAAAACCTGAGAGGTGCTTTATGTAACTGTGTGGACCAACCTGAGTAATCACGCTGCAGAGTCATTAAACGGACAGAAGTGCGATGAAGGGCCCTCACACCAACCCTTCCCCCCCCCCCCCCCCCTTCAAAACCATTAGCACCACAATCACCACCTCCGCTCCACAGGTCTGCCCACCATCAGCTCCACTCCCACCCCACACCTACAGGCTGTTTTGACCCCGCTAACGTCAGCCGTTTCCATAGCAGCGTACAACAGATCTCATGCAACCCTAATCTATTGTTGGGGAAACTATTGATCCTCATTGCTTTCATCCTCATCATCCTCATCATCACCATCCTTGTTTCATATATGTGGGCTAGAGATGACACTCATCTCCAGTTGTTTTTGAGTGGCCACTTTGTTGTATGGGCTCATCTGAGGGCCTCTTGTGAGCTGAGAAAAATCATCATGGAAAATTGATGCTTGGGAAAAGCTTCAGGGCCCTTGATTACGGATTCCTCTTCAACGGTGCAGCAGAGGTCGGTGAGGAGGGTCGTGATGTCCCCGGTCTGTCCATTGTGTATAAGAGAAGCTGAGAGAGCCATCCAAAATAAATGATTGTTCCAGAACAAGATGTCCACCCACGAATAAAGCAGTGATTGTTTTTGAAACTGCAGTATATCAACATGTTTGTTTGTGATAGCGACTAATGAACAATGGGCCATGAATAGCACTGACTTAAAATGGCCCTATTCTGTTTTTTGGAGTTTAGTGTTGTATAGGTTTAGGTGGATGTAAATGGTCTGCTAATCTCTCCCACACCCCCCCTCCCCCCTCCCTGTCTGAAACGTCTCCAATTAACTCCTTTTAACTTCCTTAACATAGTGACATCACTATGTAACACATGCACTTCTATTGGCTAGTGCTCCAACACGTTGTACGTGATTTGCTTAGAGGCATCTCCGAGCTGGTGACCAATCACAACAGAGCCGGCCTGCTAACCAATCAGAGCAGACTGGGCTCTGGTTTCAGACAGAGGGTGAAAAGAACATTCATTCATGGAGACATATCCCAGTAGAGGCACACAATACAAATATGAACGTGAGAACAAGCGGACTGGGCCCCTTTTAGAAATAAGATGTAGTTACTGTGATAATGCATCAACAACACAACATCTATTTTCCCAGGGAACTCGAGTTGAAAAGGCAAAGTACATTGCTCTGTTTTGAATCCGAGTAAAAATAGATTTTTCAATTGAGTCTCGAAGGCATAGTTCGACATTTTAGGAAAATATGCTTATTTGCTCTCTTTCCCAGTTAGATGAAAACATGGTATAACCTCTGGGGTTTTGTTTGTGTACGGATTGAATGAAGAAGGTACATCATGTTGACTACTGAGCGGTACTTGAATTATAGAGGACAATTAGCTTTTGCATCTCCTCCTTTATTGTGTGTGGTCTTTACTGAATACGTGACTCTTATTACCCCTCCCCTTACAGTGATGGAGAAACGCAAACGCCGCCCTAAAGCATTGCTTTTTCTGTTACATTTTGAATACATTAAAAGGCGTTTATCGGCATATTTTGGTTGTACTTGGGAGTAGACAAGCTATGTGTTTTTATTGTTATGTGCTAAGTTCAAGTTTGTGTTGGCTTCAGCAACATAGAAATGAGTGTCGAGACTTTAAATGGCATCATCTAACTGTCTGAGAAAGCGAATTCACTCATTTTGAAAAATCTTAAAATGTTTAAATGCAACAATAATCCCGTATTTTTGGGTAAACTGAAAGCCTTTGCAAACAAAAGTCACTTCCTAAACTCATCTTCCAAAAAGTAGTAAAAGAGTTTATTCATGTTGACAACCTCCAGCTTCGCAGAGCGCCCTTATAAAACACTGCTGTATCGTGTCGGGAGGATTTGGCTGCAGATTACTGTATTGTTATTTCATTTCAGACACACAGAACAATTGATTCTTAATGTGGCTTGGTTTTCAGATATAAACCAGAAATAAGCAAAGCGCTGGGCACTGATGAATCACAGCGTTTTGAATCTTGGATTAAGGACACAGTTAGAAAATGTTGCCAGAATACTTCATCGGAGGCAGGTTATTCAGAGTTCCTGTTTCAGCAAATGCACTATCCATGTCGCCAAAGATACACTAATCTATTAATGAAATCCTGAATGGACAGCGTCCGATAAAACCACTCAAGTGATGTATTCATGCAGCCATGTAATTTCTGCATCCACAGTCTATTGTCTTTTTTTAGGCAGGATGTCATTAGCATACTCTGCTGTTCATGTGCCGAGCGAGCTCAACGCAGGAGCCGTGTTTTGTTCATTCATTAATAATTTCATCAGTCAGCTGTGTTTTTCCACTGCCTCCCATAACTATGGCAACCAGCCGCAAAGTCTTGAGTCTGGTTCTGTTGTGAGGAAGAAGAAGGCAGATGTTCACTCGTGACTTTTGGCCGTATAAAGGCAGGCCATCTTCCCAGTCAATGGAGAGCCTCTCATCTCCTCAAGCGTAGAGACAATCTGCCCACACGCAGACGTCGACCATCTCACCACCTCCAGCTGCTTGTGATGCAGACGCTGTGTGGGGTGCAGCGAGCAGCAGGCCAGCTTAATTCACATCCCAGCATATCTCACTTTCTCACTTTTCATCTCCCTATATCGATTCTTCTTGACTTCTATTTCCTTTAAGCATCCCACATTACCCACTGAGTTGTGGCAGGACTTCAATAGAGTTTTCTCAGTGTTAGTGGATGTGTTGAACACTTACAGTAAACATATCCTGAAGGGCTTACCAGGTGATGCCCTGGGCCCAGGAGTTAAAAACTTTTAATCTCAATCAGATCCGATCCGATTTTGAAATCCCATTTTTTTGTGATCCAGGATCCGACAAGTCGGCCAGATTTTGTCCCTGGAGTTCAAAGCAATTCAGGATCAGCCTGATCCAAATTACGATTTTTCAAGATGACTAGATCCTGAATATCAGTGCTTTAATCCTACCGATCGCCATCTAGTGGACATGAAAAATAATACAAGGAAGACAAGAGACCACATTGCAGAGACATCTATAATGTTTAATTATATTTTTTTATTTGAAAGGTGATGACAAATTAATGGACATTATTTTTGTTGAAGATATTTTTACTTTAATCTAAATTACATTTGTGATTGACAATCTTTGCTGTGATACTTTTATGAGCATAAACATTTATGTCATCAACATTTGGTTGGAAACAAAATAGGCCACCACAAACGTGAGCAAAAATGGAAAAAATAAAATGCATTTCCCATGAAGGCTAAAAATTGTGTATTATTTCAGTTAACAAACTTTGTCATCTTATTTAAATTGAAAGATATTTTAAAATAAATTGTACAGTACATTTTGCTCTGGTAATCCACCAGAAATACACCCCTTTGGTGGGATCAGGATAATCCATTTTTTTGGGATCAAACTGATCCCAATCCTGTGTTGTCGGTTTGAACTACCCATTTTGAAGATTTGATCCAGATTAAAGCTTGGATTGGATTTCCTGATCTGATCGGATATGAAAGTGATCCTAATCCTGTTTTTTGGTTTTGAACTCCCCAAAATCCAAATCTGATCTGATCAGATAGGGATTAAAAGTTTTGAACTCCTTGGCCCTGGGGCTGAGGGGAGATGTCAAAGAGATGCAGAATGACTAAGAGCAGATGTAAAACAACCATTGGGCTATATGGCTCATCCTTCAATTACTGCAAAAACAACCACCGATAAAAGTGAAATGACCACAAAGAGACACACAAAACACTGCAAGAGATGCAGAACAACCACAATGGGGACACAAAACAACCACAAAGAAAAACAAAATCTATAAAGGGATGCAAAATCACTAAGATTAGATGTCAAACAACCATTGGGCTACATGACACATCCTCAAATTAACGTCAAACAACTGCAAAGAGAGGGGAAACCAACTGTCAACAGTTGCACAATAACCTCAAAGAGAGACCAAAACGGCATCAAAGAGAATCAAACACTTTGAAAATACATAAAATTACTACAAAGAGAAGACAAAAAACCACCAAAGGACCCAAAATGACTTCAAAAATATGCAAAAACCAGATGTAAAACAACCACCAAGAGTTGCACAATTACCACAGAGACACAAAATGACTTCAAAGGGACTTAAAATTAAGACCAAAATTAGTTTAAAAATAAATAAAATGAGTTCAAACTGACATGAAACAACCTCATACACATTTGTATGAACAAAATAAACCTGTAAAGCGACACAAAATGAGTTTCATGTGGTCTCATGATTTTCCTATGTTTAGAGGGGTCTGGTAACATTCAGCCACTGATGCATCAGAGCCCTCACAGGTGGGAGGGGTCCGAGGGCCAAAAGGAGAAGCCCCTGGTGGAGTTTATATGCATTTACGTATGTCCACAGTTCATACAAAGGTCCTCAGAGGATTAACACAGGGAGGCTCGCCTTAAGGTGCTACCTGACGACGGCCCCCTGCGGTTGCCATTTGTGTGTTTGTTTATTTGAGTAGGTTGCTAGAAATCACCTACAGGGTTGAAAATACCAGCACTGAAGTCATTAATTGTATGTTTTGGGATTTAATGTTGGGTAATTTACTCGCAAACAAAAAGAGTGGCCATGCAAGAGACAGACATACGCTGTGCTGAAATTATACGCTATACTGAAAGGTCAGAGCAGAGTGGGTGGTGTGTGCAGTGAAGCAGGTTAGTGCCGTGTGACTCAGATATAATCATTGTTGCTGTTTTACTCCGGTTTAATTCAGCCTCCATGCCTCATCAATATTCACTTCTTGTTAAATATTTTACTATCTCTTCTCCAACAAATCTGTTATTGGTTTTTTAAGCTGTAATTTTGCTCAAATTCTTATCTTCTGCCCACGAGTCTGGCACCGTCTCTTCGAAAACAATTTGCCCATTAGTCTTAGGTATTAAAAAGGCAGCATGCTTTTTTTTTTCCTTCTCCAGATCTGGAGCCCCTCGTGTTTAACTCGTTATAAATGCTTGCGGTTTAAATCATAACAGCTTATTATTTCAGAGAGTTGAATAAAGGAGTTAAGATGCTCCTTTATGGTTTGGTGCGTTTGTACTGTATGTCTCCAGCTAAATAGATTATGGTTATACACTAGTAAAACACAAATTGAAAAGAAGGCTTAATATTATTCCAGTAACACATATCAAAATGTGAAAGAAAAACACATCCCACACTACAACCTTAATCTGTTTCATCTTCTCTTCTCCTTTGCCTCTGTGCTAAGAGAAAAAAGGGAAATAGCTCTTCAGCACTGGCATTAAAATGTCATGGTCAGCATCTGTGTGTGGGGGTTCAGTTGCTGGCTTCATTATGGTCTTATACTCCTGACGGCCACACACTTAATGTTCACAAATAGGTTTCCGGTGTGCTGCATGATCTTCCTCTGCCCAATGGTAAAGGGGCCCTATTATCTCTCCCTTTGTGTTGTGTGTTTTATAGGATTGTTGTGCATGTAAGACAAAGACTGAAATACCCAAATGTCCTGACTGAAACGCCTCGATTGAACTCCTTTGTTTACTTCTGTAACATGATAAAATCACTTTGTAAGACTGGCGCTTCTTGGGCTAGCGCTAACACATTGTACGAGCGAAGGGGCGGGACATGTAAGCTGTTGACCAATCACAACAGAGCCGAACAGCTAACCAATCAGAGCAGACTGGGCTCTGGTTCCAGACAGAGGGTGAAAAGAGGTGCTGCAGCAACATTAAAGCATGGAGACAGTAGAGGCACAAAATACAAATAGGAACCTGAGAATGAGCAGAATAGGGCCCCTTTAAGCAATTCTCAAAAATATGATTCAACAGAATAAATATACTGTACAGGATGTGACATGTTTGCAGAGGTTCTTTTACTCCACCACCAACACAAGCCGGTGAGCAGCTAGAGGGATAAACACCGTTTGTTGCCAGGGGGATAATATTAGCAGAGCAGTAGTGAAAGTGTATTTGTTATTTGTTATGAGGCTAGATTTTGCCAGGGAGCCACACAAAATACACTGGCTCTACTTAAATAAATTGAGGTAACAATTTGCGTTGATCTTTTCAAGTATTTCCAACTTAATCGATTATTAAATTAATAATCCGCGGTGGCGTGCACAGACATTTATAGGGGCAGGTGCTCAAGAGGAAAAAAAAAGGGCGCGGGCGCCGAAATTGTGCGTTCCGAAATTGTGCGCGAAAATTTGCCGGATAATGGCGGATTTTGTTAGTTTCTTTTCGGTTTTTGGTTACTTTATTTCGGTTTTAGGGTTAGGGTTAGGTTAGGGTTATGTTATTCAATTCTTATTTTTGCCTGATTTTACTGATTTATTATCAAAAAATTAATTATTTTAACATTTATTTGTATTATTCTAAATGATTTAGGGGGGTCCAATCTGAAGCTAGGGGGGGACGAACAGGTTAACTCAAGTTACATGTACGTTCAGTTATTATGCTCCAAATATCTGGAACAAACTCCCAGAAACCTGCAGGTCCGCTGCAACTCTTACTACTTTTAAATCCAGACTAAAGACTTTTCTTTTTGTCGCTGCTTTTAATTGAACTATTCACATCTTAAACTGCACTGTAACTTTTTATCCATGTATTTTTTCTTTTAATGTTTATTTTATTAACTTTTAACTTTATTGACTTCTTTTTAATGACTGATTTTAAATGCCATTTTCTTAATGTCTTTCATTTTTTGTAAAGCACTTTGAATTGTCTTGTGTTGAAAAGTGCTCTTAACTTGCCTCGCCTTGCCTTGCCTATGATTTAAGCATCTTCTTTACTTACTTAAGTTTTCCTTGAAGAGATCCTCCTTTTCACGAATACGGCTTGGTGGTACTCAGTGCAACCTCTCTCATTCTTTCCACCGAATCATCCTTAAAAGGAGAACCTTTTAATGTTGAGAAAGAAAAACAAAGGCTTGTTTGCAAAAACTGAACATGCCGAGCATTGTCAGTTGCTGTTCATACTGTATTACAAATAATGAACTTTGACTGCAATTGTGAAACAAAGGATACAGGAGGAGGATACAAACAGCTAGCTAATCAGTATAGCATACAGTAGCTTAAAACAAGTAGGTAATGGCTACCTTACAGCTTGTGTTACACTGTATAATATGCAGTAAGCAGCTGTTGTAAATGAAGCTGAACAAAAATGGCTACTTGCCAGGTAACTTGATGTTCTGCTTCCAGGATGAACGCAGATTGCTCCACCTCAACATGCGGTCTAGCAAAGTCCGGGCTTGTGTTCAGTTTTGAAACTATACTGTTGAAACTCAATAGATATGAGTTACTCTAACTTAGTATATCCCTATAGTTGAGTGAACGCATAAATGTGTTTTCAAAATCATTACATTTGTAAGTAACATTTTTTTTTGTTCTTTTTCAGTTTGACCTATTGAGAGTGGGACAATCCCGTATCTCAGTTGGGAGGCTACTCCAGAAAGAGCTGCCTTTAATGGAGAGTACATTTTGTCCAAAAGTGGTCCGTCTACGGTGGACTTCACAGTCTCCTCTGGTGTCTGACCTAGTGCAGCGTCCAGTGTGTTTTTTGTGGATGAATTCCCCTAAGGGGGGGGGGGGGGGGGGGGGCAGTCCATGTAAACATTTATAAATAAAACACATACAGACTTAAAATGTTCAAAACTTAAGAAATTGTGTTTTTTAAGGATGGTACAGTAGTAGTATGAATTTGGCTTTCTGTCAAAAACCTTGATAGTACTGTTGTACAGCTGTTCTATGGGTTTCTTGTGCCTGTCTTCTGACACCTCACCTGTCTTCTGACAGGTGAGGTGTTGCTGTGTGTCAGTGTTGCATACATGGCTCGTGGCAGAAATTGACGAAGAGCAATAGATACACTGGATAATGGATAATGTCTCCCTGATGACGAATGTAATAACCTAGCTGTTATCTCACCACCTGCATTATGAATGTTTTTGTTCAGTCGATGCTGAGGTAGTTTTAGAAGGATGGAAAACTAGCCTCAGATTCTCCGGGAGTTAAAAATGATTCTATTTCTTACGATGAATACATTCATGAATGTATGGTTCAAAACAACACGATGAATGTTTGCAATACATTCACCAAAATGATTTTGTTCATCTCACATTAGTAGATGTGTGTGTGCATGCATGTCTAGTCAGGCCTGTTTCTCTAATGTCCCCGCAGTGGGGGGGGGGGGGGACTTTCTGGGGTCCAGTGGGTCTCAGCAGGGAGTTAGTGACTGACACTGATCACCCCGGGGCTTTTAGCAGATAAGCTGTTTCCTGCTACCACCAAATGTTTGTTACCTTTCCACTGGGAGCCTGTCACACAGCATCACCATGCACATGAAGGTCATAGGCGGCGCGTGAGGCTCAGGTTTGGGAAGGCTAAATAACTATTTTTTAACTGACGCTGCCCACCTCCGGCGTCTAGAAAAGAGATCAACTCAGTGAAAGCACCGCCTGCTGACCAATCAGAGCTCAGTGTGCGTAGTTTAAATCTATCAAGTCATATTACAGGATAAAGGAAATACAGTTTAAACTGCCGTATGCAGAGAAGATGCCGACATGTCGCACTTATCATTCATATCACACTGATATCACATCATCAATCAGATCATCGATCATATATTATCAGAATATTTCCTTATCTGAGTCAGCTTCTCGAGCCGTATCTGGCCGTGCAACACTTACATTGTCACATATACTGTATGCAGACGTATTATTTTAAGCAACACATTAAGTTGACGAAACACTCAAATGTAATTAAAGTCAGATCCACTCGTGTCTTAGACGGGGTAGTGATATCATAAAACTGTTATACGCTTTCAAACACTCCTTAGTTTATTTATTTTTTAACCAGTTGTTCTGTATTCTCCTGTGGCTTGTATCCTGGATTATATGTTTAAGTCAAGGATGTTTAAAGTTCATATTTGTCTAATATTAGTTTACTTTTCATCAATGAAGTATGACGCTGCACTGTCAGTACACTTGTCCCTGTTTGTGATTGGTCAAATGTAGCTAACCCCGCCCCTTTCACGTCAACGCGCTCTCAGCTGGAGAGAGAAACCCTGGCTTGATTTACCGAGTTGATAACCAGCGTTGTATGACCGCTTAGCGAGATCTCGTTTGTTAGGGTTAGTTAAGATAACTCAAACATATCCAGGGTCTGTTGAACTGGCTTCGTAGTACAGGGCACAGGTGGCTGCATAGCAGCGCTAATGTCAAAGACACAAACATTATATTTTTATTTGACCAGGATGCAGTGACACAAATATTTTACAGTACGCCGCCCCTGATGAAGGTTAAATGAGATCAATAATTATACTCAGAGTGAAGGCAGGAGAGGTGATGACCTAATGACAGTACTCAGGTGAAATAAGGAAATACTATTACAGACAATTGAAGGGAATCAAGCATAATTACATCGTGTCAAAAATAGACTTTATGGCAAAGGTGTCCTGATCCTGTGTGTCTTATACAGTATACCGTCTGCCCTTCAAATTCTTGAGAAATCAGATACAGCATGAGGAAATGTCTTTATCTCGAGTCAAAAGTTGAGCTTGACGAGAATTTAGAGATCAAAGGTCAAGAAAACGTTGACCCCACAATAGGCGCTTTCACACAGGAGTACTTTTCCCAGGAATAGTTCCGATAGTTCCTGGGATTTGGCGTTCACACCAAAAATATCTGGAACTAGAACTTTCAGAGTAGGGCTTGCAACGATTACGAAAACAACGTAATCGAAATAAAATGATTATTTTTTAATATTATCATCACTTTTTTTTTTTTTTTCAATTACTTTTTTTTTATTGGTTTTTCAGTTGAATTATACTTCAAATTCAGGGTAATCAACTGTTAAAAACATACTGTTCAAATTATTTTTCTCCAATAAATTTACGTTTTCAAAGTAAATGGATAATCGTTTTTAATAATCGTGATATCAATTATTGACCCAAATAATCGAGATTATGATTTTTGCCATAATCAAGAAGCCGAAGAGCGAAGAACAGCACTAATGGCTTACCTCAATGGAAAATATGTTTTCCCTCCTTTAATGGCTCCTTTGGCTAAATAGACAGATTGTACATCAAATCACCTGTTAAGTTTTCCTGAAAGTGCCTGCTTTAACAGTATCCAAAGATGGCTTCTCAGATGTGTAAGAGAACATCTCGCGCAACCTGCAATACTCTACATTCCTTGAATCAATAGGGGGACATTGGTTGGTCGGTATCTTTACAAAGTACACACATGCAGTACCGTAAGGAGGACACACATCTCAACACTACTGGTAATTAACATTTAGCAAATATGTTCAGAAACCATTTATCCTTATCCGTTTTCCTTTAAATGCTATGTCCATAATCATAGGAGAAGCTGCTGCGCACTTCCTCCATCTTTCTTGGTGAGTTCATTTTTTGACTCTCCATATTCTTTCTGGTTGCCCTGAAGGGCTTCTGTCTTGGAGAAACACATCAACATTATCGCACCGAGACATTTGGCTGGAGGGTTTTTGAGCTATACTGTGGAGTCAGCTGACAGGTAAACACACTGGACTTTAGCTGAGTTGCTGAGGATGCACAGTGGTTAAGACAGGCTTCTTCTCACTCTTGTAAGAGGTGTGAGGAGATTGGAGAATAAAGAACTTCCAAACAATGTATCCATGACATTAGAGCAATATATCTCCCCTTTGTATTTTCCATTTTCCACCATTGTCAGAGGAAATATGTCTCAATCCATATAAATTGTGTAAAAATAACGTTTTTTATTTGCTGTTTTTCGCACTTGAGTGAGACTAGAAGACTGTATATCTTGAACTGCAAAGGCACATGGGGGGGAAATCGTTGCATATTTATAAACCTGTCCATTTGACACAGTAGACCCGTGGGATGTAATCTCCTTTCTTCAAGCCTGACTCCGAGCTCACTGTGTTTTGGATTAACAAGCCAATAAAGGTTCACCGGTGGGGTAGCGGCACTTCACCTCAGCATGCCTGACTGCTATCTGAAGATGTGCATTTATAGATAGAAAATCCATTGCGAGCCGGCATTGTTAGACAAGTCGTTGCAAAATGAAAGATGCTCGCTCCTTTAAAAATTCAATTTCTCTGAAATCTATAGGAATACAATAAGGGATTGCTGCCTCTTTCTTCCCTCACTCTCACTGTGTGTGTGTGTGTGTGTGTGTGTGTGTGTGTGTGTGTGTGTGTGTGTGTGTGTGTGTGTGTGTGTGTGTGTGTGTGTGTGTGTGTGTACAAGTCAGGATCAGCAGTCAAGCTATCTGAATCTTACCTCAAGGGGATGTGTTTGTGAAATTGGATTTAGCCTGTTATTTGATACATTATCTTCAGTGCAATTTGCCCGCACACTGATTCCACTTAGGGCCACTTAAGTGTGAAATATGTGTTGCGTGACAGGGTCAGCGATTCCCCCGGAACATCTACTGTAAGCTGAAATGCGTCCAAATCTATCTGCATACACATATTTACGTGTTTTACCATCTGTAACGGCTTCTTAATGAGACTTACTCTGCGCCGCGGGAGGGGAAAGATAAGAATTAGTATTCCAGCAAGTGTTGATAATCCCTCTCTACATGTGGGAATCATTGTTGACCCCCTCTCACTGAGAATAAAATCACCACTCACTCTCCACCGCATGCATCCAATGTTCTCCCATCACTGAGATGGATGACAGCTACACACCAGTTGTGTTGAAAGAGGTGTTGCTGTAACATCACCAGATAAAGTGCTGATCCAGTCAGTTTTCTCCACCATGGCACATGCCTCACACATTTCTGAAATATTCATGAGTATTCCTGGAAGTTGGTGAATATTCCCATTTCCTTTTTGCATAGGAGCATCATTAAATCAGTATGTGACAAAGGGCTGAGGGTGCGTTTCAGTGATACAGTGTGAGTAGAGAGGGTAGGAAGCTGGGAGAAGAAGCAACAGTGCTTGCGGTGCAGATTAACATCTTCCCTCCGAGGAGTTGCTGGTAATTAAGAACAGAGAAAGTGTCCTCTTCTGAGGTCAGCTCCTCTGCTCTCCCTTCATCTCCACTCCAACACACGCTTCTTAATAACTGCCGCTTGCTGTGACTCCAGAAGAAGAAGAATATTTTGCTTGTGTTGCTGAAAATAAGAAGTTATCATCCCTATAAAACCATCAAATCTCTGAAAATACATAATTTGTCACCATTAGTCTCTAACTTTTTAATAGACCCCTTAAAAAATGTATACATTAGCAGTGCTCTTTTATGATTCATTGCCCACTTTAATATAAAATCCATGCAGTGTCGATAACAAGGAATGAAATGATTATATCAGGTTCGAAATGGGTGAAGTGGCGGTCATGTGTTAGTTCGAGGGTATACGTTGCATTTTAAAGTGATTTATACACTGGCTCTCTGCTCCCCCTTCCCCCAACACCCACCCACCCACTGCCATCAGCTCACACACACACACACACACACACACACACACACACACACACACACACACACACACACACACACACACACACACACACACACACACACACACACACACACACACACACACACACACACACACACACACACACACACACACACACACACACACACACACACACACACACACACGTCTTGCTGTTAACTGCACAAGCAATGGATAACATTAATAACATACCAGGGGAATAGACCTATAGAGGATGTAAACAGCATTTGATCTTTGACCTTTTTTTACCTTTTGGATCTCCTGTATCATTTTTATCACCATCATCATCATATAAATGCAGTCATTTTTCTGTCTAAACACTTCGCATGAACACTCACTGCAGGTAAAAAGATATAAAGAGGAACACATCAAAGTCAAGGTTGAGAGCATTATGCAACCAGCCAATCACGAACAAGGATCCTATCCCCCATGGTTGCCATGGTTGCATCAGTAAAGTTGTGTCATCCAGCCTGTGATTGTTTCATTTACTGTAATTGTTGGTGCTAATGAATCATCTCTAATGCTGGTGTATAAACAATACCGCGAGTGTGTGATTTGTTCAATAACATGAAATGCTACCCAAGACTTGTGTGCTGTTTTCAGTGACGCAATGAGTCCTAAAACCCGGAAATACTTTTCACCACAGTTTCCTTGACCCGAAGCCAATGGTTTATTGACCCCCTGAAAAAAGGTCTGATGTAGACATGAGCTTAAGAGATTTGCACGGTTGGTTTGACGACATAAAATACATCAGTAAATACTACAATCGTGAATGTATGAAGCTTCTCTAAATCAGCAGTTGCTAACAAGTGACTAAATAAACTATTTGACATCATTATGCCGAAACAAGGAAGCTTCAGTATAGGGACTTGGCTTGGTAACCAGAGGGTTGCCGGTTCAAATCCCCAAACAGACCAAAGTAAGAAGACGACTGGTACTTGGAGAGGTCCCAGTTTGCCTCCTGGGCCCTGCTGTAGTGCCCTTAAGCAAGACTACAGACCAACAGACCCCCCCATTGCTCCCCACACATTGTACAATACAATAGCTGCCCACTGCTCCTAGGATAAGTGAAATGCAGTTTGTGTTGTTTACATGTACATCTGTGTGACAAATAAAGAGCTTTCATCTGAATCCACAGCTTCCATCTAGCCACCTGCCGATGTCCTTCATCATCATCTCCCTGTGCGGATAATCCTTCATCTCACATAACCGTCATTCACTCTCATTCTCCCTCATCTATTTTGACACTTTCTGGCAGCACATCAGTGGCAGCACTGTGTACAGCGGATGCAATTGCGCTCTGATTCAAAAAGACATAATTGCCCTCCACCCGAGGTATTGTGCTAAAACTGACGTCCAAATTGCACAAAGCAGTGATCTCACCAGATTAGGATTTATTGAGTCGGTGGCTTTTTTTATTCCTCACTTTTGATCGCTTTGATAGAGCTTATCAAATAACGTTGTCATGGAAACCCTCTGTCTTTGAAACACCTATGGTGAGGTGGAAGGGATTCAGACGTAGTTACCGAAGGGCAACTCAGATCATTTAACTCTAAATGTACACGAGAAGCTGCATGTTCCAGGGTTTAGTTACAGATATGGTTGTATGCTGATGCTACTAAAATAACAGTTCAGTATCAAACAACCTTCTTCCAGTCAGTGACTAGAAAACGTGTCCGAGGTACAGTGCAACAGTGACATCACTCAAGCAAACAAACCAAAAACAGGGGATTTATTCAATACGCCTTAGTGGATCATCAAAAATCGGGAAGGAAATGTATCTGCATTGTCCGATTGATAATGAGACCATGTATCAATCTAAAGCCATTTCGAAGTGACACAACCCCGCTGAACTTCACCTGAATTATAACCATAATTTAAACAAAGTGTTATAGGACAGCAAGCCGCCCCTCATAACGAATGGATTACTGACAGGTTGAGCAGGACATTGATTCTGCATTTGACACACTATAGTGATTTAAAAAAGATTTTATTGCTCACGTCAAGAAAAGATAGACGGTTCTACAGCTTAGCAATGGCTGGAACTGCGCCGATAACAGCATGACGTAAATTGTCCAAGTCTGTCACATTATCTTTTTGATTAACCAGTCTTGAAACACATTCATAGCCCTAACTGTGTTTTCTTTGGTGTTAACTTCCGCACATGGTGCCTTGATGAGAGCGTCAATAGCAAAGGGTCTGCTGGAGATATGGGAGACCTCTGAATGTCCAAATTGACCAATCAGAATAGAGTATTGAACTAAGCCGAGCTATGATTATTTTAAACGATATTGCCAAAGCTGTCCTAGGTGAATAGTGTTATGTAAATGTTAATATGTACAGTGTTGGCATTTGGCTCTAAATGTTTCATTGCCCCAAGGAAGCATGAACCTCAGCACAGCAGGGAGGGAGGAGTGACGATAATGACTTCCCTCCCCAGACTCACAGGTAGATCCTGCATTGATGGTGTGACTGACGTAATATGTCAGGAACAAAGACAGAACAAGCCAGAGTGAGCAGAGCTTTCAGGTGAGTAGTGAGTTAGCAACAGGGTAAGCATAGACAATTTAAAGAGGACTTATTTTGCACATTTTCAGGTTCATATTTGTATGTTGTGTCTCTACTGGGACATGTCTCCATGCTTTAATGTTCAAAAAGCTCTTTATTTTTCTCATACAGCACCTCTTTTCACCCTCTGTCTGAAACCAGAGATCGGTCTGCTCTGATTACATTACATTACATGTCACTTGTTAGACGCTTTTATCCAAAGCGGCTTACATACTCAATACTGTGGGCAATCCCCACAGGAGCAATTTGGGGTGAAGTGTCTTGCCCAGGGACACAACGACATGCTGACTGCAGTGGGGTTTGAACCCTGATCCGAACACCAACGCACAACCCACTGCACCACACGCCTGATTGGTTAGCTGACCGGCTCTGTTGGTCAACCGCTATAGAAGCGTGAGTGTTACTGTTACGTCCCGGCTCGTGGAAAGTGGAAAATAACATATAACCAGTTGGAATTGGTATATTGGAAGTTGTTTATTGAGAGTGCTCAATAAAGTTGGCAACAAACAGCCACCATAAAAACAAAAGGCCACAAAGGCACCGGTTTAAACAAACAACCAAAGAACTAAGGGAGACTGTTTAAATAAGAGTTTTAGCAAGTTAGTATAAACAAAAATAATTAACAACTAAATAAACTAAAGAAAACCTCACTTCTAAAGTGGGATAAAAAGAATAAGGCTAACAAAAATAGGCAGTCACTAAAACAAAGCCTGGGTAAAAATTAACCACAGTTAACGTTATATTACAAGATAAACAGAGAGACAAGAACAAGCACAAATACACACACAACCTAGTTAACCACTGTTAACAAAACTAGCACAGAACTAACACAGAATGTACTGAGAGAGTACCGAGAGACGTCCGACACGATTCAGACCTCTCCCTACTAACTGAGGTGCACACATTCTTGTATCTGTCCCCGGAAGGTGTGTGTGGGGATTGGAGAGTCTGGCCCGGTATGCTCCAATCCAGACCTTTGGTCACGCCTACCGGGGGAGGGACAGGAAGCTGGCATCCAATGGTGTCTGGGCAACGGCACATCTCATATCCATATATAATACAAAGCTGCCAACACTTATAGACAGGATAATGGGCAGATAGAAGGCGACAGTTACATAGTGATGTCATTATTACATTACATGTTACTTGTTAGACGCTTTTATCCAAAGCGGCTTACATACTCAATACTGTGGGCTGTCCCCACAGGAGCAATTTTGGGTGAAGTGTCTTGCCAAGGACACAACGACATGCTGACTACACATCATTTGAACCTGTGACCATCTGATCCCCAGACCAAGGCTTTATGTTATATGTTATTATTATTATGTTACAGAAGAAAACAAATCAGTCCAACGGAGGCATTTCATGCAGGACAGGAGTATGTGGGGGAGAGCATTTACATGCTAAACTAAACTAAATATGTTAAAGGTCACGTGTCATGGCCATTTCCACTGATCATAATTCCATTGTTGAGGTATACTAAAATAGAAAAATACTGTGCTAATAACCGGAAAAGCATGACATGTGACCTTTAACATGGTTATGGATCTGGGACTCAAGATGAAGATTGATTTAGGAGGGTATGGTGGTTTCAAATGTTGGGTTAGTAAAAAACCAAGTCCCCCTCCCCCATGGAAATTGGTTAAAGTGAAAGCACTGTCAAGCCTATAAAGAAAGTATAAGACTTGACTCTGATGAGAGGCAACAAGCCCCACACAATGTCAGGCACATTTCTTGTCTGAATGCCAGCTAACGCAATGAGAAGGACAGGATCCCTCCCTGGCTTCCCTAACCACAAACAAGCTGAAGCTGTTGCCACGAATCAACTTGGTGGGTGGGTGTTTAGTTCCTGGGCCACAAGGTTGCCCCTGATCTCTAAATGAAGCTGTAAAAAAGATATTTCCTGCTGATGTATGAAGCTGTTAGGCCAGGAAGTGGCAGCTACACATGTTCCTCCGCCCTCAGCAGCATGGCAGCGAGAAGCTACCATTACCACATGGCTGACCTGTTCTTCACCGCAGGCCGTGCAGATGGTCGCATCCCAGCAATAAACAGCACTTCCTTTTCACAGATCAACCCTTTTAGAGGAAGTCCACGGGGGCGCTATCACAAATCTGCAAATCCATATTGGAGTAAGAGGAGAAAGCAGCAGCTGATGAAGGGCTCTTATGTGTGTATCCAAGGTGTTCACTGTGGGCATTCAAGATGTTCAGCCCTGGTTTTGGAAGCATTCGTTTAATAAAACAGTGAAGACCTTTTGGACCCATAAATCAATATTGGTTTTGCTTGCCAATTATCTCACTAAGGCACGAGATGTTAAGCATGGCTGTTCCCTTAAACAGGAAACGTGAGGTTGATTGTGCCTTTTTTAGGCTAGGTAGTCAAAATCAATGCAAAGTATTATTTAACTCGAGCAAGCATCTTAAGCAGCTCTTTGCACACGACAGGATGTCAACAATGTTGGCACCCTTCTGATCCGGCGGTATGATCTCAGTCTGGCAGATGGACCCGATGAGCCTGGCACGAGACTCTGCCGATGACTTTTACAGCAGCTCAGCTGAATCGCAGGGGAGAGTTCAAAATATAGACATGACTCGTTTTTCTGTCCTTCTCGTAAAAGCCAATAGGACAGTAATGAGGATTGACCACGGGGCTGCGAACATCAGGGGTCCTGCTGACAGAGGGGCTCGGTACTCGACTCGAGGAGAAGTGAAAACTTGAAGTCCTGCTTGTTGCATTTGTTTAAATGTTACAGTTTCTGCAAGAAATAAGTCCGAACATACGTAGATGTAGAAAGCCTAATGTATGCAATGTATGCCCAAGAAAAAACGACTTCATCAATGACTTTTTGCTTAAACCACTGGATTAGATTAGATTCAACCTATTGTCATTACGTAGTACAGGTACTTTGTAACAAAACGGTTTCTCTGCATTTGACCCATCCTAGTGTTAGGAGCAGTGGGCTGCCATCATTACGGCACCCGGGGAGCAGTGTAGGAAACGTTGCCTTGCTCAGGGACACCTCGGTAGCACTTGGTCTTTCCAGGACTTGAACTGGTGACCTTCCAGTTGCCAAGCCAAGTCCCTATGGACTTCGCCACCACTGGAAGGTAGTTACAATCTGGAGTAAGGTGAACTCCTCTGAAAGATATAATCCCGGTCATACTGGAACAATGTTGTTCAGCACCTTATCTTGTCCGTGCCATGATTGAATATTTCATTAAAATCTAACCGTGATCATGTTCACATACATTATCTTTGAGAAAATAAGACAATTTTTGCCAGCATCAAACTTCTGTTCATGTCTATATTTTAAACGCACACAATTATGCCACTATAATGCATACATTCTGGTTTGTGGGTCATGTAGGGGTAGTTACTGTATGTTTTGGGGTGTTTTATGGCTCTTATGAAGGCCAATTATGTGTTTGACTAACCAGTCAGAAAGACTGTGGCATTCCTAATAATTGTAGTTCTGTTTCTTGTCACATAATTAATAATAATTGTAAGATAATAAGTGTTTTACTTAATGCAAGTGACAAAATGATTGGTTTTGGCTAAACTAGATTGATTATCTGACGCCTAAAAAAAGAACATTTACATCAGGAAGATGACAACATAAAAAAGAAAATAGAGAGGAATCATTTTAAATTAGTGACTAAAAATTGATTAAAACTCCTCAAGTTGTAGCAAACAAAAACTAGAGTTAAAGTATGAAGAATAAAAATGACTAAAATCCGACTAATAAGCAGTTACAGACTTACAGACAGCTTTACATAGCTGACAAAAATAGTTGCGTTGAGACAATGAAGGCTGTTTCCCTCTAATACCAGTCTTTATGCCAAACATAACATAAAAATAATGTTGTGTATTTCCTAAAAATGTAATCCCTTTAAAAGTGCAGTTGATTTATGAGGTTATTAGATTAATCATTTTCACCTCGCCCACAGCTTTTCTCTTTGTTACAGACGCAGAAGCTTTATCGCCACAATGACCATGGCTATTCATTCATTTAACTAAGCCCTGGAAGCCTTTCACAAAAATACGCGTATTGTGTTATTTTAGGAGAGCCAGAAATAGCACAGAGAATTTGGCAAGTACTGATAAACAGTACCTGCCATAAAGACATTTGAACGGCGAACAGCTCTTCCACTTGGACGCATGCCCGCTTTAAAAAAATACCCTGAGCTCCAGCACAGAAATGCTCAACACACACATTCAGCTTGATAAGAGAGGAGTGTGTAGGACAACTCTTTTTGATCAGCCTTACAAAACTCTATCTTTTGTCAAAGTCTTAATTTCTACATATTCTTCAGAAGTAAGAATCTCTTTGCAGCTGAGGAAATATTATATCACTGGGACACGTTCAACGTTCAGAGACAGTTAAGAGTTGGCATATCTTATTCATTTGAAGGGTAAAAAAAGCCCTAATTTTTTATTTTTTTTACTATGTTCAATCTGAATTTACTCTAAAATAAAAAAAATCTATATTGATTCTGACTCTTCTACATCCAACTCACAGGTTTATCATTGCATTGAGAAGAAAGATTATTTATTTCCCCATTTTAGAAGTGAAGTTATGGTCATTTGTTCTGGGAATGTCATTTTCAAGCCTGAGGCCTGAAAAACAGGCTCGGGGCTTAACAGGTTAACTGTTTGCAATATAGTCAACTACATGTATGTCTGAGATTGTATTTACTGTAAAATAATAAATACAGATAAAATAATCAATTTTGAGGTTGACCAGTTCTTCCTACGGTTACCACTCCTTTGTTGTTCTGACAATTTAAGCCACCAAAATAGTTCAAAAGCACAGTCCTCTGATGTATTTTCTAGCAAAGTAAAAACAGATCCTACGCATACTATCTGCAGCCTCTCCATTTTTCTAATTTTAATTTTAATATCACCGTTGGCCATGATGCAGGTTGCTAAAAAAAGTCCTACTAAGGGGGAAGCGGATGGGCCTGAAGGCTTTAAAGAGGCCTCTGAGAGCTGTGATGGACTGTAATTGGGAAACATTCATCTTTCGTCTCGATAGATGTGACTCGCAATAACAATGTCCATCTCATGGGAGCACATCAACTCATACGGCCTTTTTCTTCAAGGACTAATGATTCAGCATGCTGACAGAGAAGACAAAACAGCTATTGGTACAAGTATGAAGCCTCAAAACCTACATTAATAATTGAAAACATGTTCGTCCTGTCTGTATCGATGGTAAGGAAGTGAAACATCTGCAACACTAACATCTTGATGGGCTGTCTTCTGAGTGGTTAAACATTACACATGGTGTACCGCAAGGTTCTGTTTTAGGTCCACTTTTATTCTCCATCTACTGTATATCAACAGTTTAGGTCAAAATGTGGATGAAGCAACTTAAAATGTTTATGCTGATGATACCGTGATGTATTGTCTAGGTCCCTCCATTCAGGAGGCTGTTGTTAAATTACAGGCTGTTTTTAATATTATTCAGACGCAGCTCTCTGAGCTTAAGTTTCTTTTAAATGTGGATAAAACTAAGGTAATGCTATTTTCAAAAGCCAAAAAGACACCGGAGACAACTTTGGATATTGTTACTACGCAAGGAGAAGTACTTGAAGTGGTTGCCTGTTATAAATACCTTGGTATCTGGCTTGATGACTGTCTCTCTTTTAAACTTCAGGTCAATAATCTGCTTAAAAAGCTGAGGGTGAAGCTAGGTTTCTTTTTCAGAAATAAGTCCTGTCTCTCGCTTGAGGCCAGGAAAAGGCTAGCACTGTGACCTTTTGACCTGTGCTGGACTATGGTGATCTGGTCTATATGAATGCACCTGCCCATTACCTGATCAAGTTAGACGCCGCCTATGACAGTGCACTGAGATTTATTACAAACTGTAAAGCACTTACTCATCACTGTACCCTGTATGCCAGGGCAGGTCTGCCTTCACTAACTGTTCGGAGACTCAGTCATTGGTACATGTTCATCTATAAAGCCATGCGGGGTAAACTACCACCTTACATCTGCTCTTTGATCTCACAGAGAGTGGCAAGTAGCTAATGCCTGAGATCCCAGGATGTGTTTTTATTACATACAAGTGCTAGGACTGTTTTAGGCACTAACACTTTTATGTGCGCAGCTCCTCTGGCTTGGAACACTGCAAACAATATTTAAAATGGGAATTTTGGTTCCCCAGTATCATTTTAAAGCACAGCTTGAGGAATTGATTTTTGATACTCCTGGTACCTGTCTTTGTGAATAAGTTTGTAAATTGTACCCCTGTCATTATGTTGTATGCATCCTCTTTTGTTTTCTGTTACATGTGTAACCAATGTGCGGCAGGTCTCCCTTGTAAAAGAGATTGTTGATCTCAATGGGATTTTTACCTGGATAAATAAAGGCTACAAACAAACTAACGAATATTTACAAAAGATTGTAATTTATTGCTTGTATTGCAGGTTAAGCCTCCAGCTTTGACCTTTAAACGGGCCATATTAAGCTTTCTGTTATGTAGGTTTTTGTGCATGTAAATGCAGGGGCTATAATTCCAAAGTTCCTTCAAGAGATAAAGACCTTTCTGAACTTTAAAGCATGGAGACATGTCACAGTAGAGTCATAAAATACAGATATAAACCTGAAAATGAGAATAATATGTCCCTCCCTCTGTGGGAATGATATATAATCATGTTGCTCATGATTTCACATATCACAGAAGGGCTCTTATAAAAAAAGCTTGCCTCTATAAGTGGAGGGTGAAATGATAGTGATTACGTCAGCCTTTCTGGTACATTTCAGAACATTACAGTTATCACTCTGCTGGTGAAAAGTGGTGGACAAAGGAGTCAGGTCTTTTACTTAAAGAGACGACATTTACTTTCAACACACTAAAAAAAAAGTTGGCAAATCTTCCATATGAGCAAAAGCAGCAATACTCAATTGAAGAAAACTACTCTGTTACAAATAGAAGACCTGCAATTAAAATCTCACTCATTAAAAGGCAAATGTATAAGCTTAAAAATATACTCACATTACCAAAAGTAAATAATTGTAATGCAGAACAGCTGGATTCAGAATCATATACTGTACAGTACAGTATTGTAAGTGCACTATAATGTGTTGTGTGTCAGGATGAAAGGCATTTTAAATCCCTTATACTGCCCGGTAGCCTATAATAATAATGCACATATATTTTGTATAACTAATCTAACTCTGCGAAGAAACTAGTAACCAAAGCTTGAGTAAAAGTACAATATTTGGCTCCAAATGTTTTTAAGTAGGTATAACATGCAAATTCTCAAGTAAAAGTGCCTAAACATGGTACTAAGGTACAGTACTCGTGTATTACATTACATCACATGTCATTTGTTAGACGCTTTTATCCAAACCGAATTACATACATTCAGTACTGGAAAATCCCCACAGGAGCAATTTGGGGTGAAGTGTCTTGTCCAGGGACACAATGACAGCTGCTGACTGCAGTGGGGTTTGAACTTGCTATCCCCTGATTTGAAGTACAGCACACTAACCACTGAGCCAGCCTCCCCCTCGTGTAAATTCCCATAGTAACATCCCACCACTGCTGGTACAAATACAATCTATCCGGCGACTGATTATCAAATCATCTTTCCCCCATCATCTGCTCAATATGTTCACAAAAGCAGAAAAATAACCCCTCTGATCACCCGTTGCTATAGCAACTCCAGCTTGAGCACTGTGATGCTACAAGGCCATGGATGTCGTTGTGATATCAGGCGCTTGCAGTGAAACAGCACAGTCTGTCTGTGACCAAAAGTAGTGGGGACGCCGGACCGAGAGGAGATAAAGCAGGCATTACAGCCAGGACTGACAGGAAGAACTCGCCCTTCTGGAGCTGGGTGTCTCAGACCCAGTGCCGGTACTGAAGTGGGCCGGTCGAACGATGTGGGCCGGTCGGATAAGTCACTGGCACCCCCCCCCCCCCCCCCCTCCCTTGACAATTTACTAGCGGTACCGAGGTGGGCCGGCCGTACCTAAGTGGGCCGGTCGAGAGTCCCAGGTTGATTTTTAGTCCCAGTCCGCCCCTGTTCAGACCACATGTCCGCCATCCACAGAGGAAGAAGTGATCCGTGAAATCGCAGCCTGTCCGAGGCTACAGAGACACAATGAGGGGACACTCTTTTACCCATAGTGCAAAAAAATGGATATTGGGAAACCAGTCTTTCCAACATTAATTTGACTGTAATTTGAGATGATTTAAATAAATTGTACAATTACTGTATATTTAAATTGACAAATGTACTAGAGTTTTTATTTGATACATCTGTATTTGATCTGTTTAATTTGTTAGTGTAATATGCATTATGAACTGCTTTAAAGCTTTGAGCCATAATCTGGAAAATAGCACGTCTTCTTTTTTTTATGCATGGTCCCAATAAAGATAAAGATAAAAAAAGCCCTAACGAACACGCCATCCAGGTGACGGATCCCCAGCTGTCTCTGCTGCCCCTCCAACGTTAAGCGCTGACAGCTGAGTCGCATTGAGCCATAACTACGGCTCGCTTCATTACCTCACTGATAATGTCGTGACACGAGACAAAGTGATTGACTGCAACACATCAGGCGTTGATCTGTTAACACTCTTCTACAGTTCCCAATCACTTACGCACTGCCAATTGTGTCTTGTTAATACATTTCATCCAGTCTACTGTACAGTATATTAAAGCATTACTTGCTTTTTTGTGCTACATTTATCATTAAAGCCCGTATAAATGGCATTGTCTCATGAAAACATACTCCCGTTTTGCTCCCTGAATGTTCTAATTGGGAGCGTATCTATATTTCCCTCGGGTTCCAGCTCACCAGTTCAATATCCTCAGTTTGACAGGTTATCAAGTCCTTTTAAGGGGTTTTATGTTCTCTGCTATTTCCATTTCCAATTATGTCGACTGCTCAATGTACGTTTCAATGGCTCATTTATGTTGAAGTCACTCACCTACAGTTTATGATGATGAATTGTGAACTACATTTTGCACACAAAAACATATTTTGTGTGCAAAATGTAATTCACATCGTATGGAGGAGGTTGGGGATAATGGATTGGTCGAAAGTTAAAGGTAGGTAAGAATGGAGAAACCAGCTCGTGTGCGCTAGAATATGAAAATCTGCCACTTCCTTACAGAGCCCCTCCTCCAACACACACGAACGCGCACATGACCAATGAGGGCACGAGATAAGTTTGTGCACAGATGGAAGGCTGACAGGCAGGTAGGCCATCCAGTTACTTTAGCCGGGCCGGCTCAGATGATTGGTCGTGCTTTTTACAGCGCCACGGCTTCCACAGATGAAATATTTTAATGTATTTATTGTCAAAGCATTTAATGTATTCAGTGCTATCGGGATGTTAAGAGCATTCCATGGAATATAACAAAAAGTGTTTCTGAAGTGATTAAACATCGATATCATAAAAAACTGTTCTTATTTTAAGCCAGGCCATGGGATTCTACTGCACATTAGCACGTTTTGTTGCGTTATCCACGTGTTCAAAACATGTGTTTAACCCATGGTTTAACCTTGTGTTTGAACTGCATCCATAATCTGTGAGTAATTGTGTTGCATTGGAACGTCCTTTTGTAGGAGACAGGGTAAACTGAGATTTTACACCTTAAAACCTGCGCCTTCAAATGTTCAGCATGACAGCTTTCTTGACTTTGATATCTCAAAGAAGCTAAATTGGTTTAGTCTCCATTCATTCTTATGCAATTTGTACTGTGAATAATCGCCATTACTGATCTCTTACAACAAGCACCCTGAACATTGGGATGATGACCCCGTTCTCCTTTATATAAAACAATACACAAAAGTAATAAGTACTAAGTCCAACTCATTTTCCATCTCTCTAAACATCGGTTACTTTTAAAGAAGACTGTCCCAAAATTAAGACAGCGATCTCATGCCAGTTTGTACGGCTAATAACCGTTAAACTGAGAGCAAGGGGAAACAGCTAGCCAGTCTCTGTAAAAGGTTAAAAAATAACTAATCTTTTTTATTTAAACACACAAAAACTACTGTTTGTTTTTACAGAGCTAGCGCTAGCTGTTTCCGGTCTCATGGTTAGCTAGTGTAAGCTAACAGTCTGGCTCCAGCTACGTATTTTCTTAAAACTTTCATCAAGGAAGCCGAAGTCAAACAACACCATTGAGCCCCTTAGGTAACAAATCAAAGCTCTACACATATTCCGAAAACCTGTTCCCCTGAAGTTGTGTAAGCAGCATGAACATAATTCACTGCCCCTCAGAAATGAGCGACCTACGTTGCTTTTCCTCCACTCCATCGTGAGAGTGACAGAGCCTGGCAAGCGCGTCGTGAGCAGCTGAAGAGGAGGCATGATCTCCATTGGCAGGAGCTGTAAATGGCCAGTATGGCAGCTTGGCTTCTCTCAGCGGCTGCAGATGGCACCCAGCAACACTGGGTCAAAGTCCTGTCAGCGCCCCGACAAAAATACATCTTCTCGGGTGGGCGGGTCCGTCTTCACCTGCCTCAGCAGATTTCAGAACATGTGGTTGAGGAGGCAGCAGTGTTCGGGGTAAGGATGCACTTCTGTTTGCAGGAGTTGACTTAACAGAGACGGCTTTATTTGTGTTTCCTGAATGGCAGGGACACAAATTGTAAAAAGAAATAGCGAGCTTAATGTATAATGCTTTCAGATCTTATTGGAAAACTTCATATCCCAGATTCTCCACTATGACCCCGATCATTTTGACCTTTAATTTCATCGTTGTGAACATATGTAGGGCATCGTACAGTATCAGTCACATTGTTTCCCCTTATGCTTCAATTACGACGTGTGTGGACATGTGCCCCCCTGAGGGTTTGGAGACATCGTACAATGTTAGAGCAGGATTTAATCTCCAAGAACAATTAGACGCCAGCTGTGGATGCTTCATTTCACAGTTTAGACGGCTGACTTGCCCAAATTACAGAAATTCTCACATACTACTTGGATTCAAACAATGCTAATTCTGGTTTTATTTTCCCAAAGTTTTATAGATCCATCATTGAGAATTCTTCCGCCACACCAGGACAGATTTTAATTGAAAAAAAGTCCTCCTAGAAAATAGTGGTTAGAAAATATTTTTCTTGAAAGAGGATGAATCTGTTGATTTAAAAAGAAAATCAAATGTTCCGAAGCTGAAAGCTCCAGCTGTGAAATCACCCTGAAAGGCCGCTACACACCAACCTGAGACCAAAGAACGTGTACCGAAGGCGTCCCGACTTTTACGTCCGCTATGTCGCCTGCGTCGGCTATGCCGCCCGCCTACGAACACACCGCAAAGACTTCAGTCGACGAGTGGCAATAACTGTCGTTTACCAGCAGGCAGCGGTAGTGTGTATACGTCATTCAAAAGAGGCAACAGCCAATCAGAGTGATTTTTTGGGCCGACTTTCTTTGGCCGATTCAACATGTTGAATCGGCCGCGGGAGGCTGCGGGAGATGTGAATGCCCGACGGCCTCTGACTCCCAAAATCGGGTAGGTGTGTCAGGGCCTTAAGCAGTGGCGGCTCCAGGGTATGGCTGGGGTAGGCTACAGCCATACCAAGAAATGGCTTAGCCCCACCTTGAACAATTATGTTAAAGTAAGCAAAAAAAAGTCCACCAACTCGCTCAGAGTAAATTGCACAGACAGCAGTTAGTAAGATTGATTTCAGCAGCCACTTGTCTGGAAATGCCGAAGACTAGAAACGGTTTTGAAAACTTTTGTCACATAGTGCTCGTCTTCTCAATAAAACATCTTTGCTAATGTCTTCTGGCTAATCAGAATCACGATAACGGCGTGGTGTTCTTGCAGGAAGTCCCGACGGAGAATAATTTTGTGGTAGAACCTGCAGGGGTTGGGTTTTCAGCATGTCAACTCTTTCAGTTGTGGGGACATTGCAGGATTGGCTCCAGGTCGCCCTTTTTATTTACTACAAGACAAATGTGCCTTTTTATTTCATATAGTTCAATTTTGATTGAGAGAGGGAAATACTCTAAACCTCACACATGGCGTTTCACTGTCAAGGGGGGCGATATACCGTGTATATAATTACATTGCAAATACTGACTTGAGCCCCACCACTGTATGGGTTAGCCCTACCATAGATTACCCAACAAAAATACTCTGGAGCCGCCACTGCCCTTAAGAGGACATATTATGCTAATTTCCAGGTTCATATTGTGCTGCAGCGCCTCTTTTCACCCTCTGTCTGAAACCAGAGCCCAGTCTGCTCTGATTGGTTAGCTGACTGGCTCTGTTGTTATTGGTCACCGCTGTCCCACCCCTTAGCCTGTCATCACCAATCTGACAGCCCAAGATGGCAGTGAAGCACACGGTGAAAGCGTAATCCTTCTCACTTCTTGTTCTCAATGTATTATATTAATAAAATAGTGTCTATCCTAGTTTCCTGGTGAGCACTAGTTCTTTGATTTCCTTTTGTTTATCCTTCACCAGCTGGCACTCAGGAGGGAACCACCGCTGTGCACTTTCAGTTTCCTGCCAGTCCTGTGTTGAGCTGCTCTGGTCAACATTCAGAGCTGCTTTAGAAGAATCTATAACTGCAGCCAGGCTGATAATATGATACGATATGATCTACATTATTTACCAGTAAGACATTGCAGGACTCAGTACCTTCAGTTCCAGGATACAAAAAAAGGTATACCTGTATTCCTTACAGTTACAGGAAAAAATAAGGGTATGGATATTGCATTGATATGAAACTATAGGCACATTATGATGTTGTATGTGCAAACTTTATGTCACACAGCAAATGTCTTTCATGTATCTCACATATTCCATCCATTTTAGGTAAAGTGAAAAAAATAGGCTACTTAGATTCATCTTTAAACTATATTTTTCCCGCACAGGTTAAAATGGCTTCAAAGTGTGCATCCTCCACTATATGCTGAATTACCGCACGTTGATACAAACAGACCTTATTAGTTGGGTTTGATCGCGCTCATTCTCTGACCCTCTCCTCCTGCGCGCGCTGTCCTATCCGCTGTGCGCTCTGGACACTAAACACAACACCCTCCCCCCGTGTCCTCCCGCTCGCCTCTCCTCCTCCTCGCGCAGAGCTCGAAGCGCAGAGGCACAACAGATGTTAGAGTACTACAGGCAGCAGGAGCGCAAGAATTTGATGTAGAAGAAGAAGTACTTTAATTTAATCTACCTTAAACTTCACAGGAGCGGTTAATGTTACCGGAGTAGGGGGGGTTCTCCGAGGACAAAACTCGACTTTCACAGTCACTGGATCCTATACGTTCAGAGGCGCAATTTGGTGTCAAGGTAAGTTGTGATGTTTTCTCAATACAGCCGATCTGATTTCATAATGCACAAAACTCGATCAATTACAAAAAAACGCATTTTATCTATCCATAAGTTTGTTACATAATGTCACAGGATAAAGAAGAATGGCTTGATGCAATATCGCGTGGATTACAACCTCCATAGATCTAAAAACATAGAGCATTAGTGACACCATTTGCGTGAAAATATACCTGTTTTTATATTAGAGATGTGCAGTGTATTGCAACAAAAACTAATCTAAAGATATCCACTAAAGCATTCATTGATAGAAATTGAGACTAACTGTGAGATTTAGTTTTTTATTGTCAAACTTTTCCAGTTGCAGCATTACTGTGGGTATGAATTATGAACTAATAGAGACATCAGACCCTAATTATCCTAAATTCTTACAGCACAAATAGTATTTTACTTCTCCTGGACTGTTCTAGAAGTTTATACAACATCCTCATCTCCTGTATAAGTGCTGATGCTGCAACTCTGTGGGGAAGCTGAAGCCACTTTGAGGCAATATTCTAACATATTAGGATCTTTTTAAGCGACTTGTGTTGAGCCTCCAATAGGGAACAATTTACAGTCATGTCAAAGGTCAGTAATGTTTTCTAGCATTATGGTGCTTGTAAGAAGTGGCCGGGGTTAAAGACGACTTAATAAAACCTCTGGCATGCTTTTATTTCCCATCAGTGGCAGATAAAAACCTAAAACCTCATTATGTAAATTGAATACCCTTTTAACTTCCCGTCAAATGTGTAATTTCCACTGGGTTTTTTCAAGTTTAACGGTCATCAAATTCAACATGCACTTATGAGCTCTGGAGACATTCAAACGATTAAGCTTTTTGGAAATGTGTCAAAAAAAAAACATGTGTTTTGCATTCTTCAAATGCTTCAGATCATGAGGAATAACTCAAGTCACCATCAGAACGCAGGGGAAAGAGAAGGTTGTTACTGTAAGACACTGACACTAATCTCTCTGAACTCTGGCATGCTCCCGTCCTCACAGGAACATTAGAGAGCACTCTGACATTTCCTTCTGATTTAATGAGACTTAGAATAATCAAATCCCAATCTGCCTCTTGACATTAATCATGATTAATCTACTATTTACATGTAAGGGCAGGTCTTTTCCCTTTGGATCTAGCCAGGATGAAAAGTCAAACATGGAGGCATTTCGACTATGATGCCACTGGTCCATATGTCACATCCATAGGGCTGTTGAAGATGAGGGGTGTGTGCAGGGGTCACCAGTGAGCTGTATGTAATGATTTGCTGAGTCCCAGAAGGGGTCCAGACCCGCAGTGGACCCCAGGTGGCCCCATAGCAGCAGTAGCTACAGGAAAGTGCAGCAGATTAACACATAGCCTTCGCAATTTGCACACAATTAGATCCCCGGGGAGCCGCTCAAACTTTGTGTTGCATCTGCTCTGGAGTCTGTGTGCGAGCTGCTGGCACGGTGCAGAACTGTGAGGAGGAGATGTGAGGAGTGCTTTTCAAAAGTGTGACTGCAGATGTACAAATGTGTGAATGCTGGTGGAGTCATTTGAATAACAGGGATAAATAAATAGGTACAGTTCAATCAATGTACAATTCTTTTGGTTGCCCATTTTTTAGCTGATTACTCGACAAATGTGTAATTTTGATCATAGTCGACAATGATTTCTATAATCTATAAGTCATTTTTTTCATGAAGACTAACTTATGTCCAAGAAAATTAGGCAACTACAGCATCTAAAGTGCTGCTGTTGCATTCACTTTGGTGGAAGAACTAAGTTTTACAGATATTTTATCAATTTGTCGACATATTTGATGATTGTTCATCATCTAAGAATTTCTTTAGCCTAGGACAGCCCTTGTTTTATTACTTTATGCGTTCACTGGTCCTGCGGTTCTTTTAAAACGGTACAATAAATATTCCAGTACCCTTTGTCTCTATGATATTACACAAATATTTCTCCTCTCCCTTGTTGAGCCTTTTTTTCTGCTCATTAAAATTGTTATGGGAGCTTTGAGTGTCCTCATACGCTGATGCTGCTGTGTAAGAGCCACATGATACACTTCCCGTGTCCTCTCACATAGAAAAGTATGCTGAGCACCTGATCAAAACACACACTGAGCTGCAATATAAGGCAATACATTGGTATACACTAACGCGCAGATATCATGCGGAGGGCCAGAGAGATTATCCAATATCTGAGATGAGTCTACTTTTCATTTATCAAATAAATTCTATACAAGCGGAGAGGCTGTGGCTGCAGCGAGGCGATTCATTTGAACCTTTATGTGTCAGTCTTTGTGTGGAGGTAGGGTCATTTTCTCTGTGGGTATTGAAGTACATATTTGGACACTAAAAGCACAGGAATTGTGATAGGGAGGAGGCGGTGCTGCTGCTGCCATTATCGGAGGGTCAGAGGCGCTCCCAGTCCGCTATCTCTTTATATTGTTGCCTGTGTTGTGAAGAAATAAGAGTAGCAGCCCTTTGAGTATGAGTGAGGTACCCGTATCAATACAAGAGAAGGGAGTGTATTGACTTACTGTAAGTCCAAGACAACATCCCTCAAGTGTGTAAGGGTTAGGTCTAAAGTTAATAAGAGAGTGCTGGCTCTTTTATGAGGACTGCATAGTGTGTGGACTGGTCCCTCGCTTTGAAGAGGAGACTCAAAAGAGAGAGCGGATACTGCAGAGGCTGGCTGCTGTATCGACTTATCATAACACTCATAAATAAAGATTGTTATATACTTCTGTCTTTGTTTTCAGCCGAACAGGAAACATTACAGCATGGGAGGCAACTTAACAACGTGATACATGCTTGCCCATTCTCAAACAGCCTGCAGGTGTATTCCGTTTCATAATTGTGATGTCATGCAAAAGTATGAATGTGATGCCTTAAATACAAGTTTCTGCTCGGCCTGTAAACTAAATAAATCCCGTAGACGTTCAGCACTACATAAGTTAAAGGCTCTAACCATTATCTCTGATTTAGGGTGGGACATTTTTTATTTATGGTCTGAATTAGATGACTCTCGATGTTTTATTGCTGCTGCTGTCCACTCATCAAAGCCGGGCCGGGGCGCTGTCCTCGCATGACTCAAGCAGCCGAGCAAGAAATAAGTGACACCATGAAGACAGAGACAAACTGCAGCAACACTCTGGTTATTTTTTGTACACTATCTCCATTTAAACTGGATCAATATGGTGCTGTGAGCATCGAGTGAGAGTAAAATGAGGCGGTGGGGGGGGGGGGGTGGGGGGGGGATTCTACGATGAATAAATCCGGCAGTCATACCTGTAGCAGCTGTTAGGAAGCGGTGCCATGCAAAATCTGACATTAAGCTGCTAATGTCAACATGAAAGAGAAGATGCTCCCCTTGGTGGCGGAGATGATGGATGCATTAAAAGTGAGCATGCTTAACGTGAAGCGTATGCATACATTACTGCTTGATTGTCAACATCCAGAGCTCATTCCTTCACAAAGTGGTTACTTATGAATAATATGTGTCAGTTTACTTCACTGCCTCGACTCAAAGGCATCACTCAGATCCCTATTTCATCACAACCCTCATGGCAGACAATGATGAAAATGATTCAGTGTTCCCCATGGGAGGATGGTTTTAAGGAGAGGCCAAATGAGGGAATGCATGTGAAGTCTGTAGTAGCCACAATTCCCTAAACCCCTCCCCGGGTAGTGTACAGTCAACAGTTCTGTAGAAAAAAAACACACACAAAGCAAATCCTGCAATGAAAAAAATAGAGCTGTTGTGCAGTCAACTGTGCAAACAGATTTAGAGACAATGCAGGAAAAGGTCTTCACAAAATGCACTCACTATCAATGCAGCAGTAGAGGAGATGTCATCTTTTTTGATATCATTGCATTACTGTTACTTGGTGCTTGAACGACACATCTTCCAAACCACACCATCCCACAGTCTGTATGTTCCTCACCTCCTATACGACCAATGGGAGTGGAGTGTACGTTAGAGTCCTATCTGTGGAAGGAGATCAACATGCCTAGGGATGCATATTGTTGACTTTTTTACGATACCAATACCGCTGAACGATACCGATACTCAACCGATACATATCGTGATACTTTGAAAATGTATCATCCCACAATTACTCCCATGAAGCGCTTTACGATATAGTTAACATGTCAAATGCATATTAAATTCAATTGTGGGACTTCTTGGACCTTTTAGTAATGAAACAAACAATGAAAAATACTTTAAAAATATGAAGAAAACCGATTATGGAATATCTTTTATAACACCCGCCATCAGGTGTGCCGCGTGAATAGCACATCTTGTCAATGCAAACAGACCGTTATAGCACCGTTATAATTAATGTTAAACCTGAGATTCGACTAGAGAACAAATAAATAATAGAATAATGGTCATGAGATCTCGGCATTGCACAAACAAACAAATCTCATCTTTAAAATCAACATTTGCCTTCACTGGTGAGAGAAAACAAATCCCATCACAGTTCATTTGTGGGACTTACCTTTCTAGTACTGAACAAACAATGAAAAATACATAAAATATGAAGAAAAACGATTATGCAACCTAATTTATAACACCCGCCATCACGGGCCACGGACTCACTTTTAAAATAAAATATATATATATAGATTTTTTTTTTTAAAGTATCGAAACCGGATCTGATTTCGGTACGGTATACCGTAGCCACCAGTAACCGGTATTTCGGTAATACCGGATACCGGTATGCATCCCTAATGTTGACGTACCTTAACTTAGAGGTTCAATTAGATCAAGGCAACAAAGTTATGTTAAAAGGTTTTTTCCTTTCCTGTAGTGTGTTATATAGGTTTGTGTGCATGTAAATGGTCTGCAAAGCTATAGTGAAATCACCATGTAACACTAGTGCTTCTGTTGGCTAGCCATCCAACACATTGTACGTCATAAACTAAGCCGGGCTCTTCAATTGGAGTTATGTGTTTGTTGGGTAAAAAAATGATGTTTGTTAAGGAACTAAACAGCCTACATGCCGCAACGTTAGCTCCCTATAACTGTCAACAAATTTGTTTGCGATTTAGCGTTGGAGAGGGAAAATGAATAAATATCCTCTACACAGCCAACGGTGGATTGTTTTTTTATCTGTGCTATTCTGTTCTTCTTGTCAAAGGCATCTGGGAACAAGTTGCGACGCTGAGTCTGTCTTAAGTCATTATGTTTTGAATCAGAGGAAGCATACTGTACAGTACAGCTGCAGTGGTGTTGTACTGACAAGTGGCAGAGGAGGAAACAATTAGTGTCAATTCTAACAAATACAATCAATGTCGTCAATCACGATTAAGGCGGCGGAAGCGTCAGCTAATAAAAAACAAAAGGAGGGTCTTCTGGCCTCGTCTTTTGTGCAAGGGTTACTTGGCACCATGCAGCTTCAAAGAGCCACACCGCCTAGCATCCACAAATAGAACATTTGAAGGGGAATTTGAAATGGAAGTGAATGAATATTTCACCTCACATTGATTCATGCTGCCACTTTAGACATTTTCATTCGCGAGCGAGTCACTAATGCACAGCCATGCGGTGACATTACTATGGTGTCGACCCCGCACATGCTTTCATTTCCCACCGTACATTAGGAGTAATGGGCCTCCCATGTGGAGCCTTGCTGTCATCGACACTTATTTCTTCACTCCGGCTGTTCGCTTAGTTCTTTCCTCCACAGTAGCAGAGGTAACAGGGCTTGATTTGATAAAGGCTGGCGACGGACAGAAGGTATAACTTTTGATTTGTGCTGTTCGCTGACTGCGTCCTGGAGAAATAAGATGGAATACTCCTTGATATTTCAGTGCGCAAGGTAATTCCTCAGGTGACATTTTATGCAACAACTCAGCAGCGTTGGTTCTGCAACTGATGAAATGTTTTGAAATTCGACATATTCTGTTACTAACCAAGATCAGTGCAAATAAACACTCCCAGCTTCTGAAGATGAGACCCAGGAAGATGGCAATGAAAGGATCCAGGTTCTGTTTGACATGATTCATGCGATATTGAATTTTCAGCCCTGTTTAATATGGTCTCCTCTACATGCCGTACTGGTCTCTACTCCGTGTTGCACAGGTGAAGGACAGGGGAAATCTATTTTCATTAAAGTTGCATGACAGACCTTGAAGACAACCGGCGTGAATACAATCGATGCTGCTGCTCCTTTATGCTCAGGCACTTTGTCAGCGTGGTGACACAGGAAGAGCTTTCAGATGACCCTTGAATCACCACTTAATGACGCTCTGGCTTCAGCCTTTAGTAATAAACCACAGCTCTATTTTAGACACCTTGATGGGAAGCATGTTAGGGGTTGAATACAGGCTTCATGATCTGTTTTTGAGATGTTTTTTAATCCTGAAGGCTTTATTACTTTTGTAAGGTCACCTACATCAGCGCAGTTTCTGCTTCTGGCAAAATCAGAAGGGAGAACGGGCTTGGGAATACAGCAGAGACTTCTGTACAGACAGAATGCAATTAAATATTAAATCTTAAAAGGTCTGCGTCAAAACAAAATCATTTTCTATTTCCAAAGAACACAAATTAATCATATGTGCCCTGCAGGCTTGATTACTCAGAGTACAATGTATATTGCAACACAATACAATACTGTACACTTGCAAATAAAAACAAATGATTTAACAGTTTAATTACCATTTCAAGTGTACAACAAATAACATCTCTGGACGTCTGCCAGTATCTTTATTGCATCAGTAAAACAGGGCATTAAAACTGCAGCGAAGCTTCTTTTTGTTAACTTAGTTATTATGATGGACTCCTTAGCAAGCAGTTGCTTTTCTACACATCCAGCAGTAACAGTATATAGCTGAACTATTATTTATTTTTGAGTCATGTTTCTGTCCAATTGATAAATGAAGTCTAGTATTATTTCACTTTTGTCTCTTTCTTTTTTTGGTCTGCAATAACTCCTGAGGATAATATCTGTCTCTTTAGCTGCTTAATGCTCCGCTGTGTTCAGCAGCTAGTTGATTACTGTGTCCGTCTGCTGTCTCGGGCTCACCATGTAGTGTTTAGGCTTTTTCTCTGAAAAAAGCTGCCTGCTGCAGTGCACATTGGCACTATGAGAGCAGTGAGAATGAACCAAAAGAGCTGAACAGCTTCATAATAAGCTGAAATTAGCAATGAAGCCTCTAAAGCCAATAGTATCTGCTTCTCATACACTGTTATTGTAGAAACATATCGATTAAAGCCACTTGCAACGGCATATTCATATTCATGTTTTAAAATAGACAGTCTATCTCAGAATCCTCTTACCTATATCCAATCCAATCCATTTTATTTATATAGCACATTTAAAAACAACAGAGTTGAACTAAGTGCTGTACATCTTTATAAAAACATAGCATAAATACATAAAGAACAGACAGGACATGAAACAAGTGTAAAACACGAGACAATGAAACCAGTTCAGAAGCCACAGACTGAGAAACTCTCCTACATGACGTAGAACACTATAAGATAAAAACCCAAATTTAAAAGCACAAGTGTCACCTGGCCTGTAAATGCCAGGGAAAAGAAGTGGGTTTTTAAACGAGATGTAGTCCTATTTATAGATTTAAATTGCTTTTCTGTGAGTTGTAGTTTGCATTGAAGGTATCGGAGTAAAGATGTCCGCTTTTTGTCCAATATGAGATGCAAAAAGGATTGTGAGGCTGAATATATACACACTCTGCACTCTACAAATGTTCTTCCGGAACATAATGACAACGCTATGTAACACTCGTGCTTCTATTGGCTAGCGCTCCAAGACATACGTGATAGGCTAAGGGGCGGGACATCTCTAAGCAGGTGACCAATCACAATAGAGCCGGCCAGCTAACCAATCAGAGCAGACTGGGCTCTGGTTTCAAACAGAGGGTGAAAAATAATGAGAATGAGAAAAATCAAGAGCTTGTTGAACTTTAAAGCATGTAAACATGTCACAGTAGAGGCACAAAATAGTGTCTCACTTTGTGTGTCTGTCTGTCTGTCTGTCTGTCTGTCTGTCTGTCTGTCTGTCTGTCTGTCTGTCTGTCTGTCTGTCTGTCTGTCTGTCTGTCTGTCTGTCTGTCTGTCTGTCTGTCTGTCTGTCTGTCTGTCTGTCTGTCTGTCTGTCTGTCTGTCTGTCTGTCTGTCTGTGTGTGTGTGTGTGTGTGTGTGTGTGTGTGTGTTTGTGTTTGTGTGTGTGTTGTGACAGAGCAAAGATATTTGGGGAGGAAATTGTTTACAAGAACCAGCAATAAGATTATGTTTCTCCCCTGAAGGTGATTCATTAATTACACTCAAACGTGCTTTAACGAGATGCGGAAATTTCACATTGAATGAGATCCACTTTGTAAAAATCTTTGTCAACAGATTAGTAGGAGGGAAACTGGGCTGAGGGAACAGGTGGCAGACTCTAATGAGCTCATCCAATACAAATCATTCAAAAACAACTGTTCTTACTCCCCTTGCGTGAAAGACACAAAAGTAACACTGATCCGTGCGGTAGTGTGCATGAATGTTTTATCTCTACTCGCGGTTTGAAGACATAAACAAACCTTTGGACCTCCAAAAGACGAACAGGGTCTAAATTTAGAAATGTGCAGCTTACAACATGCACCCTCCTCCAAAGCAAATGATGCTCTTCTCCGCATTGAGCAGAAACAGTACTGTACTATGATGCCACACTGAAGGACTTTGTAACCAAGGCAACTAACAACAGGCGCAGAGAATGGTCAGATTAGCCGGTGAAGTGTGAAGAGGAAGCATTTCAGATTTTTACATAAAGCAAAAGCTGCCTTACATCCAAACAGTGTATACAATGCTCTCTGTAGATGTTGCTCGTAGCACCCACCGCGCTGCCTGTGGGAAGATTTTATTGTAATCCAAATTCTTAGAGGAATATTTAAACTCTGGGCTCAAAGGCTTAGGGCAGAACACAGGGCTGAGGATGAGATGATCACATACTTCAGGGAAAGAGCTGGGTGGGGGCGGATGCATCCATTAGCGACAAGCATTCCCATCTCAGTCATTCAACCCGCCACCTCCCACCGCACTGACCCCCCGTCACATGTTCTGAGTCACCTGGCCCCTTGCCACTACTTCTCTCAGCGTGGTGGGTGAGCCTCTCGCTTTCTACTCTCTCCTGATGCATACCAAAATGACATTAACCGCATCACCGCCTAGACATAGCAAGGAAACAGAGGCAAGTATATTTAGGTACAGACTGCTACTACTATTGACTGTAAAAAGATTCCTCAGAGATGGGCTTTCTTCATTCACATGGGACGAAGAGAAGCAGCTTTGTGGTTTATAGTAAGTTCTTGTAGTGAGCCGGGGCTTCCAGCAACTATTATTTATATGAGAAAGGTCGAGCGTGCGTCAGAGGAACATTTCCTTGAGCTTTCAGTGTTACAACTCCAATTCTCCCTGCACACATTCGTTCATTAGACATGGAGGTAAATGAGTCAATCGATACAGCTTTATTCTGCCTGCGCAGTTGCTAGTTATTTCTGCCAGGAACATTTTCGTCATAAAGACATAACTAGAAAAGAGCCACATGTCACATATGACATGAAACAGCAGACGCACTGGCTGTCATTCAAGTAAATAAGAAGGCTGCATTTTTGTCACTAAGCCGTAGTACTTAACGTCTTTGCACCATGAATGTTTTTACCGAAATACATGTAACGCCAATTAATGATGTTGAGACACTCAAAACTACAAATATAAAACTTGATAGCGGGACCAGAGGAAAGACCGGATGTTGCCAATGGCCTCAGATTCATCCTCTGAGGACCATGACTGTTTGTACCCTTCAATTGTGGTTGAGTTATAGTCTGGTCCTAACTAGTAGGCAAACATCTGACTCAACAGACCAGAATTGCGATCCCTAATATGGTCTCATCTAAAAACCAATGACAAGTGGACAAACTCCATTTCCTCAAAATTGAAAGTGATACGATCGAAAGCTCCAGTACAGCTGCTTAATGGACCTTGTTGTTTTTGAGCACCCTCGTAAAATATTTCATACAATAATGGATTATGTGTTTTGTGTGAAAAATGCCAACCTGTTCCCAGGTCTGTGGCAATATGATGCTTAGAGCTCTCCAGAAATCAGGGGACTTAGGGTTAGGGTTAGGAGATATATATTTTCTGTAGGGAGGAGGACAGGGTGGACTGGTAGGTCCAAAATATGACTTTTATCCATGAGACTGAGTTTTTGTTTAAGAAGTATGACAAATTAATTCATTAGTATATCAGATACTTTGCTTCAAAAGTATAGTTGCACTGAGTTTGAGCGCAGAACACGACTAGTAAAGGTTTGGACCATGCTGTCTCTCCCTTTGAGGAGGACAAATGTGATCACACTGAGGGTGTGAAACATGCATGAATGCCTAGAACAATTTAAGCATTGGTTGAACCGCTGATTAGATGACGTATTTTTGACGAATTGTAGTAAGCGCATGTAGGACAGGAAATGTCAGCAGCATGGGCATCGGGTTAGCTTGGCTCCACTCAGGAGCAGGTGGGGCACACGGGTGGGCCGGCGGTGATGTGAATCCAACGGGACCATCAATGCCATATGCAGGTCGGCTCACCCCCCCCCCCCCCATGGGTCGCAACACATGCTCTCACCCCGGTTTGAGGGGCGACAGTGTGTCCTCCCAGCAGGCCAAGTCCTTTTTACACTAAAAATATGTCACCTCTTGTGGATAGAGGCGGTCCTCTTGTGCCGTTTCACATGTGTGACCCCAGTGTAACCATGGAGACTGAACTGTTATCCTGCATTTACTCTAAACTCGAAGCCATTGCAGATATACAGTTCCACTTTCCAAACTCTGCAGTGTCTCCAAACACCTGTTTACCTTCACACAGCACAAACTACAGCTGCTCCACTTTACTGTAATATGTAAAGCAGCTAGAGATTCAGTGCAGGCTGGCTTTTCTTGCTTAGCGACCAAAAGCACACAGCAGTGACACAAATCGAATTTTCATGAACATTCTGTCAAGCGAGATTACGCATCGCTCATCCTGCTGGGTTGTCTCCCCCGGAGAGAATAGCTTGTAAATATGAAGAGGCTGCGGCGGATAATACAGAACAGCCTTACGTTACAGTATTAAGCTTCTGTAGGTGGAAACTAGAGCTCCGTAACCTCTTTTTTTAGAGACAAAAAACACTATGATATCCAAATTTTAAATTCTGGAGTGGTTATTATTTCTGTAAGAGCTGTCCTTTTTGCAGCTTTAATAAGCAAAGGGACCTATTATTCTCAAACATGACACAACCGGTAAATTAACCTGCTCTCACTGCACAAGTCTGAAGTCATCAGGGTTTGAATATTTAAGCCCGAAGCTTTCTGTGGAGCGTCCGTCCAGTTATATCTCATCTAATTAATGCAGCCATTTACTGTTGGCTCATTTACATACGACATATTTCAGTATGTCAGTTGAGGTTGAAAAGCTAACTCTCTTGTTTTAATCATTCAGTTTAATCATACACAGTACTTTGTACAAGTAAAAAGGTCCTAACATGTATACTGTACATCTATAGTGGCCATCCCAACCCCCAGACACAAACTCAAATACAGAGTTACCACCTATTTGAAACTGTGATGTGTTCCTCAGCTCACAGTAGTGTCAGGGGAGAGTGTTGCTGTCAGATCAAGGTACTGTATGTTAGACTGATACACAGAACGGATCAGCCTCCAGGATACAGCACACTTCCTTTAAAGGAAACCATTACACAAGAGAAAATGAAAAATACATCTATTTTAAAAAGGGACTTTTCCGCAGTGATAGTAATATTTCTTTGGTTTGAGTTTTGAAGATTTCAGCCATACAAATGTCTAATATAATTGAAGATGATTGTACCCACAGCTTTGGATACGGAACCCCTTTCATTCAACAAATGTTGCTCAGTGGCGCATGAAGACAAAATGTCTTCAGATGTTTCAAAAAACGATCTGCTTATTTGGAGACCTCCCTCTCCCAATACAAGTCAAAGGGTAAGAGTCTTTTGGGGCCCACTTACATAATTGACTGACACGGAAGTTGTAGTTCCACAGTTAAGCCACTAGGATTTGCTTCAATGCCATCGCACCTCCTGGGGACTTGATTGTACCTCGTGGTACTAAAGGGAAATGTCTCTTTTTGGAAATCATGAGTCGGGAATTCAAGATAATCCACAAAAAAATTATTTTACCAAACTACACCCGCTTACCGTTTCAGCGCCCAGAAATAAACCAAGCAATAATGCTGGCCCCACTGAGCTAGCTTGCACAACAGCTAAGCCGAAGACACCACGAAACACCGACCATCAACTGCATCACCTTCCACCTAGAAGAAAGCTAACATTTAATTTTGAAACAAAAAACTTGTGGCAAGATCTAAAGATGACTGGTGTGCTCTTCTGCTCAGATATTGTGTTAGCTAGCTCTGCAGCGCTAGCACTGTTGCTTAGCTTCCTTCTGTGCGCTGATAAAGTTAGCGAGTGTAGTTAGGTCGAAAGAAAGTAGTCGCCAACAAGGTCTGTGGATTATCTTAAATAAACGTCTCATGATTTGTGGAAAATGTCCTTATTGTTGAGTTGTTCAAACGTCTTTTTTTGGCGCTCGGGGAAACACACACCAAGACCATTATATTGGAGAGAAGGCAAATGTCTCTACGCCTGAAATGTCCGACATTCTGCCACCCACACCAGAACAAACTAACTTGATAAATGGCACTTTGGTTCAGAGGAAAAATATTACTTTTTTACTGTGGGAGAACTGTAACACCTTATACATAATAAATGTAGCTTTTAAGGCACAGACGCACCAAACTGACTCCAAAGAAACACGACTGGAACACACCGCAAAGACTTCAGCCGACGGCCAAGTAGCACGTACGAACTGCGCATGCGTGAGTGGCAATAACTCTCCTTACCAGCAGGCGGCGGTAGTGTGTATTCGTCATTCAAAAGAGGAAACAACCGGAAGACAGACTGCGTGATACACCGAAAGAAGAAGAACAGACTGTGATATAAACAAACAACAAATAGCGTGTGCGTTGGTCTTCGGTTTCTTCATTCCAGATCGCTAGGATGAAAAATAAACTCTTGCTTCCAGCTGAGATGAAAATGAAAAAGAATAGCCGTCAGTGTGTGCCTTCTTAATCGTTTGTTTGGGTCCCTCACTCCCGTTTCGCTCCTCATGCACTGATTCGCTAGCTGAACAGCCAATCAGAGTGATTTATTTTGCAGACAGCCTTTGGCCGACAGTCGGCCAAAAAAGGTGTCGGCACGGTTGAAAAGACACAACGGTGCGGGACACACCACCGGGCCTTTAAACTACTGGACTGGGCAATGCAATATATTTTCGAGGAAACATCATTTTATTTTTAACTGCATAAATGGTTTAGTTATTTTAGTTTAGCTTTTTGTCTAGTTTTTAGACTTTTGCACATTTATTCTTTTAAGTCCTTTACTCTGACTTTTAAAGATTACTTTCTAGTGTATGTCATTGGTCCGCATTGTTTTGTTGCACACCACACAGTCCTTTTCTTTAATTAATTTCATGTACATTTAATATAATCGACTGAGCTATAGTGTGACATGTAGTCAAATGTAATGAAATGTACTTTTTAAATGTTGGCCATGAGGGTTGTGCAATAGGTCGCCATTGCCAGTATGTGTGTCTGTGTATTGTGTTTGTTCAAACGGTGTATGACTGATGATATGTGTATGTCTCTTAATGTCTACTATGTTTGTATATGTACATGTATGCGGAACTGCAGGACGGAGTCCAGAACAAATGTCCTTACGGGGACAATAAAGTATATCGTATCGTATAGCCTCATTCTTTTACAACAGTGGTCATACTCTTTAATGTATTATGTAGTAGAAGAAAATAAATGTACTCCTAAGATTTTAAAGTGGCAAATCTGTCGGAACTTTACAACCATTAAAAAACAAATTACTTGGTACAATAAAATGTGTGGGGGGGGGGTGTATTTCTACCAAAACAATGAACTGAAAATATGTGAACTTGCTGACCTATGAACGCTATTGAAGGTTTTATATTGATCAACAATGTTTGCGACCCCCCATTTGGTGATTAGTACAACGAGAACAAGGCATCAACATCTGACTGATTATTCCATTAAATCCGGAAGAGATTTCCCTGGATGTGAAGAAATAACAATTCCACCCACAACAAGTGCAGCCAAAGGCAATATAACAGCAATATACTGTAGTAGACTGGAGAACTATGTAATTATGTACGGTACACAATACACAGCTCCAACTGTATACATGTACAAACAGTCTACACCTTTTTCATTGAGAAGGGTTAAGATACTGGAGAAATGGGTGATTAGGACTAATAAAAAACATATTCGAAATGTCCTTAAGGTGCATAATGTAATATCTCATTCCAACAGATAGGCTTTAGATTCTTCAGAGGCTACTAGCTTTTATTTATCAGCCAGAAGACATGTTTCAGATGCCACCTTAAAAACAGAACTTGAACCAGGTTCTCTTTGCTTGTGTTAGAAACTAGGGTTAGGGTTGGGTTAGGTTAGGGTTAGGTTAGGGTTACAGCTAAAAATGACATTACAAAATAATACTGTATATATTGTTATGGAAGAGGAAAAACTGAAGGTTTTACTTTCCTGAACACAAACTGGAAAAGACAACTGAGTATTTTTGTAACCGAAACAATATGATATGCTTTTTTGTTAAGTTGCAATTTTGAACAGTACTGAGGTTATTTCGTTTTTTTTTTTATGAAAGGTAAAAATGGAAGGACTGAAGCTGTAATACGTTATATTATATATACGAATATTTTAGCTAATGCCAATAGAGTGCCACAGTTACGCGTCCTAAAACCCGGAAGTAAGTTAGCATTTTACCACATCCGGTTCCTTCCACAAAAAACAATACAATTTCTCCATAGGATTTTGGAAAATAGCTCGAAATAAGGTCTGTGGTTGACACAAATTGAAGAGATAGATCCTACTTTTCAAATTTTTGAATCATAAATCAGATCGATAGATTTATGATTCGAAATTTTTTAAAGGGTTTTAGGACGCGTCACTGTGGCCCTCTATTATGGACACAACCTTCGCACAATGCATCCTGGTACATGTAGGAGAAAAACTCCGCTTTGTGGGTAATCACACAATAGGGCCTTTCTGCTTCAATTGACTACATTTGCAATCAACACTGATTGGCCAAATATAAAGGTGGTAAATTGTCCCTTTAACAGTGCTGCAGCAGAACGAGTTGAGACAAGCATCACACTAACTAACACAAAGTGATTCGATATCATTGTTCCGTTTTCTAGGCTTCACTCCAAAGCAGCATGCATAAGAGAGAAACTTCTCTTTGGTTTCACACCAAGCCAACAACAGCTCTGCAGCAGTCCAACCCGTCACTTTCTTTCCTCTCCAAGAACCTCCTAACACACTTCTAACAAGCAGCGGCATGGTGCCCTGGCCGTGAAGCCTCTCCATGCTGTTGAGTTGTATTTGCTCCCTCAGAATAAAAGAGAATATAAATGAACATGAGGATGGCATTAATGATTGGACTTGGATGGAAAGCTAATGAAATCTTAAACTGGTTAACTTCTGAACAACAAGCAGGCCTGTGTACAAGATGGAATCATTACCTCCTCACCGGTTTTCATCTGTTAACTGAGTTGAGCTGATTCAAAGTTGGTTTGAGTGAGCCAGGTCGATTTCAAGCACACAAGTCCTTTCTGCCTTTGCACAAACACGTAAGACCTTTCACTGCAGTATAACTGTTTTTGCTGACTCGCTGGTTTAACTGAATATCATATTGACTCCAATGTACACATATTGTTTACACGTACATATAGTTATTGCATTTAGACCGAGAACATCATTTGCTTCATGTCTGATATTATTGTCTCGACTTCAATTTGGTATTGCCACAATGACATATTATTGTAAGCTTGCTTCTTATGTATATTTAATATGTACATGTTAGCATCATTTTCACTTTTGAATGGCACGTTTTGAAGTCTTTTCACTCTTAAGTTCACCCTTTGCACATCTCCTGCAGATTTCATTAGCAAAAAAGACATCACACAGAATGAAACTAAACCATGCAGATATCCGCATCTTCATCACACATGCATAGCCTATGAGCAATGTATTCATCATAGCGCATTCGGTTTCATTTGTGCTGGACTTCAGAAAAAAACCTCCAGATCTGCCTTGTTTTAAACATCAGGCTCCGGGTGCAGCAGCGGCAGCTCAGCCCCTATCCACCCCCCCCCCCCCCGACCCCCTCCTCTGTCAAAGGCATTTTCATGCTCTGAACCTCCTATTTTCAGTTCAGTGAAATGATGATATAAGAAGCCTCCTCTCCCCGGTGGAGAATAGAGCTGTTCAAACTGAATGAGTAGAGAGAATATAAGATGGAGCCAGCATGCAATGCTACGCAGAGATACAGTGGAAACTAATGAGCGCATTACACACAATCTATTTACTTTAGAGGAGGGGAAAAGCAACCAACTGTGTGTGAGAGCACAAGGAGGAAAGGGGCTGTGAATAATTTGTTGTCATATTAGAGTAAAATAGAGATGAATGTGGTCTTTTTGTAGAACCCGCAGAAGAGGAATTGGTTTCTTTGCCAGGAAGATGATGTCAGACTTGTACAGTGTATGGCTGTCTTTTTCTTTGTGATGAGATGTTTTTGCATTTTTATTGTTATTCTGTCAGTCAATAGATAAATCATCCACCACATAATCCAAAACTATAAGGAATCAACAAAGGGTCTAATGACCATTAGGCACAAATCAAAAGAAGAAAACTAAAATCAAAAGAAGAATCCAGGTTACTTCGTTGGTCCCCTCACTTGTTATCTAGAGCTTTCCCTTATCCCCAGTCAATTCTGAAACATCTATTCATGAATAGGCACCACATTTTCATTCAAGGTTCCCAGAGGATGACCCCGAAGATTTTGGTGATACCCTGAGACCAAAAAGAGACTTATAATCTCAAAACATGACTCCAAGTTACTGCTAATGTTTCTCCGTAATGACTGGATGTATAGCAGCTGTTCGAACTAGTTTGCCATATCATATCATATAGGTCATGATGTATATGGTATGCACACAACACGTTTTCACTGCCCCCGAATTATTCATACAGAAAGCAAAATACATTTTCACCATGTGTGATTTCAAACCTAGGCCATTTGTGCAATACGTTTTTTCACCACTAAAAACAACATGCCAACTGTACAGGTGTTAACCTCGAGCTTAGATTTATCTCAGAACTGAACAAAACTTCCATCAATTCTTTAATCTCCTGTCTATTTTATCAAGCAGATTCCTGAAATCATTCGATAAGTGCAAGTGTGTTAAGTGAGTTATCAATCAATCAAAGAAAGGCTAATATTAGCGCAGACATAAAACTGCTGATCTAAAAGCTCTTACATCTGCTTGTTCTCTTGCATGAAGGCAGGCAGCGGGCACAGTGTAATGTGACTCTCATCTGGGCTGAGTTAATAACCTACACGATGTACTATCTGCACTCTTAACACCCGCCACACACTATTAAACAGAGACTCATTGAGGATGTCATTAAAATGTAGGAGACAGTACAGTGAGGCTAATGCAGAGTCTAACAAGACAATTATGTTACATCAGATGTGACACAGAAATGTCATAAATGTGAGTCTCTATGTTGGGTTAAATGGCCTTAGTTTAGTCTACTATCAATCTTAAAATCAATCGCCTAAAGGTCTGACAACGATAAATTCTCTGGGGAAATGATCAACATGTTTGGGGCTATGATTTAGCCAGCGTATACAGGCAAATACTCAATTCTCTCAGTGCTTAATCTATTACGATTAGCATTTTAGGGAAAGGAGTTGGAGTTGAGAGCATGGGCGTCACCGTGTTTTGAAAAGTGGTGGAGACACAATTTGCAGGAAAAATCGCAATTAATACCATAGCATTGTATAACTACTATAGAGTGGTGCAGTGATGATGTATTTGTGTAGGCCTAGTTAGCATCGCAAAGGGGTCTCTTGCCAAGAAGCAATTGGATATTCCCATTGGATTTCAGTTAATGCTGTCAAAATTATCACGTTAACGGCGGTAATTCATTTTTTGAAATATTTAACGCATTTAACGCATGTGCAGAATGGCCCGCCCCATACATCCCACCAGTGGCAGCGCTGGGGGGTAGGCTACAGCCATACCAAGAAATGGCTTAGCCCCACCTTAGCCCCACCATGAAAAATTAAGTTAAAGTAAGCCAAATAAAGTCCGCCAACTCCCGAGGAGTAAATTGCACAGACAGCAGTTAGTAAGATTGATTTCAGCAGCCACTTGTCTGGAAATACCGAAGACTAGAAACGGTTTTGAAAACTTTTGTCACGTAGTGATCGTCTTCTCAATAGAACATCTTTGATAATGTCTTCTGGCCAATCAGAATCAAGATAACGGCATGGTGTTGTTGCACGAAGTCCAGACGGAGAATACTTTTGTTGTAGTACAGCTCTATATACATCGATACAACATTACGTGTTGATAGAAATCAACACGTAATGAAATACGGTTTGATGATTGATAGGTGTGTGGGCTGTCTTTCATTTTGACACACAGAACAATGTTATAATAAACATACATACTGTACGTTAAATGGATATATCCGCCTTCTTTCATTTATCTTTCCATTCCCACAACAATATACATAAAGAAATGGCATATTTTGGACGTAGTTCGAATGGTGATTAATCATGATTAATTAATTTTTAAGCTGTGATTAATCTGATTAAAAATTGTAATCGTTTGACAGCCCTAATTTCAGTATATCGCAGAAAATGAACTCTGTTGCAAACACACATTCATGATATGCTATATCCACATGTCACTCTCAGAAAATTGAATAATCAATACAATCAGAAGAAATAAAAAGCTACCAGTAGGCTATAAACGACTACATCACTGTTGCATGACTTCACGTTACCTGCGCTGAGCAAAAGATGGTCTCATGTCAGTGTGATGGCGCTTGTAGTCTCTTTTAGTCACTTGTTATCACCCGCCGTTTTTATGACACACAGAAGCTTCAGACATTCAAGAGTGGGGTATTTACTGACTAAAGCTTGTGTTCACCACAGACATTATTTCTGGCTTCTCACCACAAACACGTTTGAAAAACTATTGACTTTGAGACAAGGGAATCGGAAGTGACAAAAAAGCAAAATTATTCAGAGGTTTTAGGAATGGATTCTGCACCACTCTATTTATTAGCAAAACCTCTAGACCTAATGGTATCCTTCAAGACAGTTTGCTGCTGGTCGTTCCTGCCTCATCTCCTGAGGTGGACAGAACCTCTAAAGACCTGGTTTTTGCTCTTCAATGTCTCAAACCTGACTGAGCAGCATGGCTGTGCGACATGTTCTCAGAGAGAGAATGAAAAACTTGGACTAAAAGAAACTGTCAAGTGTTTGTTGACGTTTCTAAACAGGGCATAGACGTTTTGGGGGCATTTTAGAATCAGGCTGAGGAATTATATTTAGCTCATATTGCTTTTTTGTGGAGCTAAAAAGGTGAATAATCCAGAGAGACCTCAAAGTATTCTCATGTATTGCTTTTCGATCGGCAAGCTCTTTTCAGAACATTTTCAACAAATTATACTTTCAAAAAAGTGGTGGGGACCAACTGGCCATTTCAAAAACTGGTGTTCAAGGTTCAAGGCTTTTATTAGTCATACGTACATAGCAGAGTATTTATGATGATGAACATCTTAGGTCCAAGGCTCCTCCAACAGGGCAACACAATAAAACTGAAAAGAACTGAAAAAATATTGCAAGTAAATACAAAAAGAAAAATGGTAAAATAGTGAAATAGTGCAATAAGAGTCTATATACAATATAGACATGTCCTGAGCGTAAAGGAAACCTATGGTTGACGACGTCTACAAACAGATTGTTTCACAAGTAGCCATTAAACAAGCTAAATTGAGACTTAGTCTTCGGACACAATCCGATGGGTTCTTAGATTGCATTTCTGCCACTAGAAGCAGAGTATACAAGGAAACCAGAAATCTTCCGATACCACAGTGGAGTCTCGTTGGCTAAAGATTGGGTTTAAGAGATTAGGCGTGTGGTGCAGTGGGTTGTGCGTTGGTGTTGGGATCAGGGGGTCACAGGTTCAAACCCCACTGCAGTCAGCATGTCGTTGTGTCCCTGAGACACTTCACCCCAAATTGCTCCTGTGGGGATTGTCCACAGTATTGAGTATGTAAATCGCTTTGGATAAAAGCGTATAACAAGTGACATGTAATGTAATTAGTCTACCTTGCCTTCTGCTTCATCTCAGCTACAGTGCGTCCCAATTCCCCCCATATCAAGTTCATTACAGGAAATAGTTCAATTCACAATGGGGAGGCATTTACCATGGCGTAGTATTGTTCGCTTTGAAATGCTATTAATTTACAGTCTCCTCCTGTCAGTTTCATTAATGGTCCTTCATGAATTTAATGCTCATAATCTGTGTCACTTTCGCAATACCAATTCCACAGTCAGCACTGAGGGGACTTTCAATTAGTGTGAGCTCGACATTAAAACCGAGGCCGTGTTATTTATCCCTGCCTTGAAATGATAATATATCATGTAATGTCGATTTTATGCGTGGCAATTAAAGTTTCTGTCCACTGAAGCAGCTCAGAGGAACAGGAAGCTAATAAGATGGCAGCGCAAGGGCTTCTGTGTTGTAGAGGAGAAACTCAGCCACTTCTTTGTGTTTTCCTTTTTCATTATGGTAATTTCAAACATTCAAAGTTAAAGTAATTTGATCATGTGACAAATTCGTAAATTTACAGGTTGGTTTATAACTGCCAGTCACAAAATATGACCTTTCATAACCTGTTTAGCTTAATGATTTTAAACATTACAATTAACCTGTGATTTTGCAGATTTTTTATTCGCCCAAAAACCCCAGAATGAAAAAGCCAATAAGTCATTAAAATCTTGAATAATCACAGGTCAGTTGATGTGTCGACAAAAGATGCAATAAAATGCAATGCATAACATATTTAACGAATGAATAATGAAATACTGTCACGATCTTAGTTTAATGTCACGATTTTAGTTTTGTCTGTCTTGTCATGGGTTTTATTTTGCATTTCTGTTCTCCCTGTCTTCCTTCCTGTGTTTTCCCTCCTGTCTGATTGTGTTCACCTGTTGCCCTTGTGTTTCTGCCTCCCCTGCCCAGCTGTGTCTTGTCCTGTGATTACCCTTCTTTATATTTAGTCTTGTCTTCCCCTGTGCTCCTTGTCGGTTCTTTGTCTTTCCTGTCTCCCTCCATGTTGGGCACGGTCAGTTTGTGTTTTGATACTACCTCGTGCTACCTGTTTATTTTATGTCATTTTTTTTTTGTCATCAGCTTTTTACATAAAGCTCGCCTTTTGTTCCTTGACCTTTTTCTCTTTTTTATACTGCATTTGGGTCATACCTTTTCCCGAATCCTGACAGATACTGTACATGAGGTATATGTCTCCTTATTGCTCCAATCAAATCTAATGTCTAATGAGTATATTTTTAATTGGAAAATATAAATTGTGTTATGGTCACATAAGGGGTTACATTTAGCTATGTAAATATTTTTAGACGGAGCCGCAACAAGCAGTAATAAAATACCATAAATGATAACCTTTGTTCTAATTTTCTTCTTTCTGTGATACTTTAACTTCTGTACAGCATCGGAGAATGTTTGTTTTCCTATTGTTTCAGATATGGTAATGAATGCGCCATGCCGCGTAAGGACAACATCTAGTTTATGTTACTCATTGCCAGGCAGACAAAAGCACTCTTCTAGATAAGCTGTTGTCTCAGACCCTTCATTAACCCAGTCAGCCTCACGTCCGCCCTGCGCCCGCCTCCTTCATACATTATTTGACCTGCATGTGTAATAACGGCATTCAAAGTGTTGCTCTCACCACCTCCCGTTGCGCTTCACTTCACTCCCACCAATAACTTCCCTGCACCGGACTAAAAATGACATAAAGGTACAGGAGTTTTGACAGCAGAGCCATAGGAAGGGCTAAGATTAGAAAAAGTGGCCCTATTTGTTGCAAATAGGAAAGGACAGAAATGTTGTTAGTACAGTGCACTATAGGCCTATGGATTCACACTGGAATGCACACAGAGCAGCCAGGCTCTCACACACTGCCTCAGGATGGACTGCCTCTCGCTGTTTTATCAAAACAAGCCAGCGTCCGCTCTCACTCTCTCCATATAGGGAAAGCACTTATGAGCCATCTTACCTGAAGTGTATTGTATATATAGGCTGTCCAGGTCATTCTGAAGCACCCTCAGGCAGCCATTTCGGGGGTCAACAGTGTCCATGCCGGCGTGGGTGGACTGCAATTCGAAACGTACAATTTCGCTCCTCAGCAGGATACAGATGTAAAATATGTTGTTTGTTGTGCTTCTGCTGATGAACAGTTAAGGTATTTAATCAATTTCATAAGTTGTTAGCTATTAAATCAATTTACTTGAAATGTTGCCATCAATGTAAGTGCCACTTACTTGATATAAACATAATTACTTGCATAAGATTGTGGAGTTCTTCATGATACCTATCATTGTTAAATTACCCTATAAGCACATTAATGACTGTGCTAACTCTCCTCAAACCAAAGCGTATGTTTTGAAACAAAAAACACAGTTCTGATTCCTCTGGAATAATAATATTTCAACTTTTATAGTCTGCTGTATTCAACACATTCTTTTTCGGCACCCTCCCTTATCAGACACACCACAAAATCAATATCAAGCTAGCTCTAGTAGGCTAGTAATAACCATTGTTGGGCAGTAAAGACCTAACCTAGCCGCTGGATGGTGTGTCATCACTCCTGTGGTCGGCCTGATTGTTAAACCTCAACGTTTTTGTTTTCCATTCCTTAGAATTAATACAAAACATAAGACATCTGGTTGTGAATGATTTGTACATGAGGTGAGTAACCAAAGTAAAGTTTTCATTTGAAAAGTCATTCTCATAGAACATAGCAATTAACTGGGCTCCTCATATTCTGCTTTGTTCATTCAGAATACTTATTTTTAAAGATAGTTGCTTCGTGGATCAGACTCCCAAATGGGCAAAAGCCATGAACAAAATAATTTAAAACATATGCTGAAAAATCTCCACAAAGGTAATTTAAGATGCAGGAAATGAAGTGTCTCCCCCTGGCAAGCCAAGTAAGGCCCACAATTCCCATTAAAGCATCAGTTGCAGCGTCAGCTTATCCACTGGCTTGAATACGTTTAATAAATTATGTTACAAAACTACAGCGTCTTAAATTCACAACGACTGTGTGACCTTCAGGTTGAACAGACAAAATGTGGCAAACAGATCTTACAGTTCTTCTGCGGGCCCACTGCTCTAGGTCTTTGGTTATCTGTGTTTTACAACAATTGAATGTGGGAAATTGACAATAACATGAATGCTGTTGGTAGCAACAAGTCGAAGGAAGACTGAGGTCCAATTATTCTTATTGGGGTTCTACTTTCCTGTAGTGTGTTGTATAGGTTTTTGTGCATGTACAGTAAATGGTCTGCAAAGGATACAATCCCAAAGTTCCCTCCAGAGGGAGTTTCTTCTGCCAATAGAAACACTTGTGCTTCTATTGGATAGCACTCCAGCACATTGTACGTGATAGGCTAAGGGGCGGGACATCTCTTAGCAGTTGACAAATCACAACAGAGCCATCCAGCTAACCAATCAGAGCAGACTGGTCTCTGGTTTCAGACAGAGGGTGAAAAGAGGTGCTGCAGCACAGGCAGTATGAGAACAATAAAGACATTTTTGAACATTAAAGCATGGAGACATGTCAGAGTAGAGACACTAAATGCAAAGAAGAACCTGAAAATGAGCATAACATGTCCTCTTTAAAAGGATTCAGCAGGAGTTGCCTTGAAGATCATTTTACAGTAGTTACAGGTGGTGTAGATGTGATCAGCTAAGAAGCCTGTCTATACTGAGGGGGTAACAGTTTTAAGACAGTTTTTGCCAAAGTACAGAGAGACAAAACATACAAAAATATGCCGCTGCGGGTTTCTGTCCTGCTTAGACGATGCCTCCTCTAGCTGCATGCACACAGGCTCTGAGCAGCTGTTCACTGGCTTTGTTATCACATGAGTATAGTTGATGACAACAACTGCCCTGCCTAATTAAACCCGTGTCTGAAGCAGGAAATAATGGTTACAGTCGGCAGCATGGGTACAATATAAACCCCAGTGTGCCGGTCCTGGGAGGGCGGGCCATCTATCAGCTAGCAGAAGTACAGTAAGATCCTGCAGCCTCACCTCCCACCTCCCCTTTACAACATGTTGTGAGAGGGAGCTGTAATTATTCCTCGGGATTCTTGCACAGGGCTAGTTTGAGCCTCTGGTGCGGCAATTGATTCGCCATGGGGCTCCGATTGCCACTGTGAGAGAGGAAGACAGCATGAAGTGGGAAGGAAGCGAAGTGGAGGAGAGGGTTTTCTCAAGCTCACACTGCTGAAGAAGCCACTGCAGTGTTTTCTTACTCGGTGTTCAGAACGCAGCAATGTGAGTCAGAAACAGAGCTTTATTTGAAATGAAAGGCAGCACATACAGTGTTTTCTAAAGGCAATTGAATCAGTAGGGTCCATGGCCTTGAATAAGTCCTCAGAAAGAAGGAGATTGCATAGTTTTCAATCCTCCGTGAGGTCTGGCAAACAAATGAGGAGGTGTAACGGATTCCCTGAGGATTTGCTAAGTGAGGGGTGGGGGCTGGCGCTGACAAGTAGTGCAGCGCCCTGAACTGGGATTAGAGGAGTGCTGAGGAGAGAAAGCTGGTATTTATTACAGCGCTGCCAGGGTTGGCATGTTTCCGCACACTGTTAAGCAAACTTAGCCATTCCTCGATACAAGACCCTCAAGCCCAGTGAGACCCACCGCCATGCATAGTCAATTCAATTGTGTAACTTCTAAAAAAACCTAATCCAACATTCATATTCTGCAGACAGCTGATTGATGCAACTTTCCGCAATTTCCTTCCCGCTCATCTTCCCTCATTAAAGACCTCTGAGCTCCTCCACTCCTGTGCTGGCCATGCAAAGGTTAGAAACAGCTGGCCTAATACGCCGCAATGCAACTTTAATTAGTGCGGTGAAACCCCCTCGAGACAGTGCATGCACACTTTTATGTCACTTTTATGTCAACATCTCCAAGAAGCCATTTCCATTTAAAAAGACATAATTCTTGTAAGTAGCAGTAATGAGGCAGCGTGCGGTGATGTTGTTTCTTCCTCCCCAGTGAGAAGTGCATCCCTGAATACATTGAATGGAACTGAATTAATGCAGTTAATTCACCGTACATGTGCGATAATATACATATAAAGTGACTTGGTGTTCTTCGGTGCCCATTTCTAGTGATTATAATATTAGAAATATTCAGGGTACAGCGCAGCCGGGGCCAAGTGCTGACAGATTTAGATTTATTGCATAACATTAAATATTCCACCTTTAGTGTACCGTTCATGGAGTAAATCTCATTACTTATGGATTCTCCTGGCCCTTAGTTCAGCCCTTCGTCCATAAAAGTTCACTGGGAGTCGGACAGCTTTGACGTTAATTGGTTTTTACTGTATAAAGCAATTACAACCATGAGCACTTTCATATTTGCCTGTTGTGCTCTTGGAGCCTAATAGCTACAAGCTCACAATAACATTTTATATTAAACTCATTTGATTGTGGTGTTTATTTGTATGAGAATCTTCGCAGGGCTGCCTCAATGATATTTGAATGTGTTGCTTTGGATTACAGCTACCTTACAGCTGCACACGCTTCACATCTGGCACTTCTGATGTGAAGAAGCAGAACATTAATTTGCACAAGTGTGGTCTCCTTGTAATACCACTTCTAAAATGCAACATTCATATTTAGAGCTTGAATTCAAATTTGGAGGAAATTTAAGGAAACATTCTCTCGTATGAAAATGACTTTATAAAAAGTGGATACACGTTTTTCAGGGTTTTAATCTTTTCTCAGGAACATCTACATAAATAGCAATTCATTTTGGGCGCTCCTTAGTCGGACCTCAACAGGTCTGTGGTGGGAAGCTGGAGCAGTTTACCTCAAAATGTACATCAAGTGATTCTTGTAAAAAACACTTATTTTGGCCACAGGAGGCAGAATTGGACCCAAAGCCTTTTAAACAAAAGTATCATTTATGTTAAGTTATGAAAAAACACTATCATAGGAAATGTGAGTACGGAAGCTTATCCTGACGAGACCACTTTTTCACTTGTTCTTAATTCATAGACACAGAAGAGAAAACCACTTGGATCTCACTCAGTGGACCTCCGGAGTGTTTCTTTCTCACATGCCTCTTAGGGCCTGTCTAGATATGTCCCATGTCACATAACATCAATCATGTCAGAAGAGATTTACACCACTCATCTACAATTGTGCTTGAATTGCAAGTCACATCTCTGTCATTGCAGCCCAGACTGACCTCTCACATCAGGCTCCAGTGTTGTTCACTTCCGGCTTCTCACTTGCAATATGAGTTGCAAAACAGGGAAAAGTCAAAGAAAGCGGAAACATCTGTGAAAGCTTCATGCATTTTTGCACTGACTACACACCACCGTAAGCAGCAATAACTACTACTAGATTGTCAGACTTCATGCCAATAATTCAGAAATCTTAAAAAGTAAAGAAATTAAACTTATTTCTTTGCCAGATTTTCCTTCATTTCTTTATTTCAAAAACCACATGTGCATCTGTTTTATTTCCACCCCAAAAAGAAGTAGATACTAGTATTTTAAAACTTGTGATTCATCATGACTAATCACTGATTATTATTGGGATTAACGCAATAACTTGTTTTATTGGTTGACACCACTAATGCCCCCACAAACCTAGGGAGCGGTCGGAAAATTATTTTACAAATATAAATCATATTGGTTATACTTGTGACATTAAACATCATTAAAAGCTTACTTAAAGGGGACCTATCATGCAAAATGCACTTTTTTATGTCTTTTATACATAAATATGTGTCCCCGGTGCGGACGAGCGGATACAGATTTGCTGCCGATCTGATGTCAAATCGACAGCGGACCCACAGAAAGTTGCTATCAGAAACAATGCCTGACGTGTTTTGGACGTAATCTTGTCTTTGTTTACATTAGCAAGCCTCGCTAACACTCAGAGCTAACCTGTACTGTAGAACAAATGTGTTTAAAAAGCAGGAAATAAAAAAAGAACTCACCTTGTGATAAACCCGCAAGAGAAAAAGCATTTGAGCTCCATACTGTTTCAGAAGTAATCCTTGATGTGGTTTAGAACAGGATGGCTTTTTATCACAGCAGAATTTAACTTTATCTCCGGTATAATTCTGATCAGGCATTAGCTCCGCCTCCTCTTTTTTTTTTTCAAGCTAAGGTCCCAAAATCCTTGTTTCTCTAACAGGGCTGTAAAAGAGGGGTTTGAGCAGAGGCATGGCTACAATAGGTGATCTGTTTAGTATTTTAAACTTCACAGACATGTTTTATATAGTTACGGCCCTAAAATATATTTTCCCATAGGTCCACTTTAAACTGTAGCCCATGTTTTGTTTGAATGCACAAATACTCAACCCTAGTTTCCTCTGAATATTGCTTGAGTCAAGACAGAACAGATGTGTTTTCTACATCCTCCAGTCTTTATGATTACTTCTACTCTCATATAGTCCTTTCAACTGTTTCCCCAGGAAGACATCGTGAAAAACGACCGTTCGAGCATCCTTCTCGCACTGATCTCATCTAAGACTCACAGACTTGTCGCCGGGCCCATCTGTGTTGACCTTATCTCCTCCTTTCAGCCGAAGGCAAAGTGCTATCGCAGTCTCTTCAGGCAATTGCAGGACATCAGCAGGGATGAAAGAAAATGAATGTCAAGGGTGTTTATTTCCTAATGTCGTGTCTGTCCTTGTGGGTCTGAGGCTCTGACCGATCCCCGGGGACCGAGGGAAGGTCTGAGCGACAGAGAGATGGGTTTTCCGATGGCTTAGCTGAGCCTTGTCAAAACAAGATTACCAGTCTGTTCAAAACACTCAAAAGTCGTGTTTGCTCGAGGAAATCAACACCTTTACTAGATGGAAAAAATTACTCCAAATTAAAAGGTTTTTACAAATGCATTAAATACAGTTGGTTGGAGTTATTACCACTTACTACATGTATCAGGATTTGAGCAACTGTAAATTATATATTGCTTAGTGCAGCTTTGAATTTGAATTAAACACGTTTTTTGGGGCACAACAAAGCAATAAAAGTGCCTTAAAGGTCACAAGTCTGCAACGAATATGCCTAAAAATGGATACTTTTGATACAGTATGGAAAAGTTTAGCAGGAAATGTAATAACCAGGATCAAATTCTATTCAAACATATTGAGAATATGGGGCACATTTGTTCAAATTAAACTAAATATATTGCTCCTTGATAATACTTTTTTTACTTGTATATTTGCTCCAAACTCTTTAAAACTATCCTTACTAAGTGTTTAAGTAGCCTGGACAGTATAGAAACCGCTGATTGTTCTATGACTTTTCAGGAAAGGAACACATTTTGCCATTGAACATTCCCGAAGCACCTTTTATGTTTGCTTCAAAACACATTTGGAATCAGTAGTATATATTTCCCCCTGTCAAGGAGGTTATTTATTTGGCTTGGTTCCCTGTGCGTTTGTCAACATTTAATGAAACAACTACAGGCACAATCTTCATGAGACTTGTTGAACAGGTGTAGCATTGGCCAATACACTATATAACCCATTACATGTTGGATCCTTATCACAGGGCGGATGCACGCATTATCTTTCACTCATTTTTTACAGCCTTGGCAGAGGTCTACACTCTGAGTGCTTCTAGTTTGATCTGTTTTCAGTTTATGGTGCTGTGGGATAAGGAAGGTGTAGTGAAAACAGATCATCCATCAAAATGATATACAATCTCAATGGCGTGTTTTATTTGATCATATTTTTCATCTTGGCTATAGCTGAATGTTGTCTATGTAAAATATAGATTGTACATAACTGGCGAGGCTCAGCACTGTTTAGCTTCACTTCAGTAAATCTGTTCTGGCCTCCAGTCAGCAGGACAAGTGTGATGCATGGGCTCGGATCTCCTGTGCATCCTCATTAAGTGGCTGCTGTACGAGCCAGAGGGGGGGGGACATGGGGAACAGGGTGAAAGAAAGACAGTAAATATAGGATTTCCAAGAAACAAGGAACCATTTCTCCATCTTTTCAGGGAATGTCAGGATGGGATTACTGCTCAGTCAAGTGTCTAAAGGCTTAACATACCAAACAGGTACCGTCCGTTTCCCCGAGGCGTCGCCCAGCATTATACCAAAGCAGCAGGTAAAATAATCGTTCTTACTGCTGCATTAAAAAGTCTTGACACAGTGCACTTCAGCGCTGCATTTAGCCTAATCCTAAACTTCGCCCAGACTCGAGCACTACGGTACAAGGCTTTCCCATCGATTTCACGAGGAAAACGTAATTCGCCCATTGCCTCGCCTAGCTGGAGGAGAAAGTGCATTCCGTCTAATAGTCCCAAGATCTTTATCACTCTCCATCTTTCTTTCTCTAAAGCTTCACTGCAGTAAATCAGGGGAGATATAGCAGGGTGGCCCAGCCCAGCAGATCACATACTGGGCTATAAAGCATCGCAGGCCATCGATCGGTGCTCTTGCAGTGCAGATAACAGTCAGAATATGGGGTGGTAATGTCTGAATGCTGCTGATGGTGGTCCGTCCAAATGGGCCCATTATGCAGCCTCAGTTATACGATACCACACGCATCCTCTCTCCTCTCCGAATGATTCTCTTCTCTCTTTACAGTAAGTCACACGTTTGGTAACACTTGATATGGAGTCCATACCTACAGTATAATGTGTCATTATAGCACTTTACTGTATAATTAAGCAATATCACACAATAGATTATGATAAGTCTGGGACTGATGCCAAACAGTAAACATTTCCCTGCACACTAGCTTGCTTTTTTGGGACCCGGAGGTCAGCCACTTTATATAATATACATGTATTTGTATGTTTTGTTGTGCAATCAGGGATATAACAGTCCGTTGGCTGTTGCTTTTGTAGAAATGCGTAATTGTACCTTCTCCTCCATCCAGTAACTTTTAGCCATTAGCCGTTTAGCTTCCATACATGCAAGTATTTATGTTTCCCAACTTATTATTAATGAATCGCCCACTCACTGAATATACATTACACATGTTTATGAGTGCTTATAACTGAAATTAAAAAGTGCTGTAAGAAGATTACAACTTCATTTACAGTATGTTCAAAAAATGCAATATAGACATGGGCTTCGTGTAACGTCTTTTTAAAAAACAAGAGCAACTGAAACCGATATATGGAGCTAATCCTTTGGTCTCTCTGAATGTCTGCATAGTCTCAGTGAGTTAGAGTCATTTCCAGTACATGGACCTGAAAAACAATTCTCCACTGAATGTGCTTTTTTTCAGATTTCTTAGATTTCATTATCATCAGAATCGCTCTCCGTTTCTCCTCTCCACAATGCAACAACTCCCCTGTGGACCGTTATAGCTGCTTGCAGAATATATTTTTCTTGGGTAATATAGATTTTTCTTCCTGACATGCTTGCTAATGCTTTGCTTCCGCCAGACAGAATAACATCCATTTAATCCACTGGCCCTGCAGAACTCCGCTCTCTTGTCTGCAGCATTTCTTCACAGAGCCACAGCCTTTAACACGGAGAGATGGTACGGTATTATCGAAAGTGAAAGAATCCGAGTCAGCCAGGAAAGGTCAGGCCCTCGCACCGACTACACAACGCAGACTCTGAGGAGTGCAGGAAGTTGACAGAGAGCACAGCTTTCCTTCGGCAATTTGAGGCGTCTCGGCGCTGCATCTCGTTCACTTAGATTGGATTACAAGTCGGTTGGTGGAGCTACAGAGAACAGATTGCCCTTCTTTTCACATGATGCTTAACTTCTTATGCTGCCTGCTCGCATTTACATGTGGACATCCATCATCCGGACTGTTGGTGCAGATGGATGCTTGTGTGGCTAGGGGAAAAAGTGTTTTTCACACTTTATTTAACTAGATACATTTGGCTACGGAATCATTTTTCAACACTGCAGCTGTGCTTTGGCTCCAAGCAGCCTAACTTACAGAATATCCAGTCAGTAATGGTAGTGTAGATTTGTTGAGTTTTTTCCCACTACTACTGCTACTACACTACAGCCTCCATTTGAAAGAAAATGAGTGCATGAGAGCATAGTCCACAAAAGAACCCCTTACATTTTGGAGTTAATCCGAATCAAGCGGCGTGTACAGTGTATATGAATTCATTTTCACAGCGTTAAAGAGGCCATTTTATGCTTTTTGTGGAGTTCGATTTCCTGTACTGTGTTACATAAGTTCAAGAGGGAGTTACATTTTTATTTGTTGACATTCTGCAAACGTTTCACAATGTTTTAAGTGGTTATTCCTTTAGCAAGTGGCTGGCTTTGTCATTCAGGTATGAGGACGTGTTTCAATTCCCCAGCAAATGTCAACCTCAAAAACATAAATGATGTCGGTTGAGCTACATACCAGATTCTATTTACACTTATCCAGCACATTCCCTATCCAGCAACCACACTTCCATTGCGCACACACAAAAAACAATATTATCTCAAATTGAATCCCAACTTTTCCTTCATATGGGGGTGAATGGAGCACATATCAGACATTCAGGCATCAGGCTGATTTATAGCGGCCAAGCTGCAAGTGAACCCATGTAGCAACCAACCAATGCACACACACCTTAACTGTAGGTGACCATTATTATTTTACTTTAGCACACTTCCAAAAACTGCTAATTTGCTCTATTTTCTTGACAGGAAGAAATCCTTCTCTTCCCTTGAAACACAAAAATAACAACTCACGCTGATTATAAAACATTTGACTCTCAGTAAAACTACAGAGAAACCCGCAGTAAAGCTGCTGCTCTCAGATTTCACTCGGAGCTATGTGTGAGAGGCACAGGGAGGCTCCGGCGCAATTAGGTGTTCAAGTGTTGATGCAGAGCCAGTAGAATACTTTCCAGTCAATCCTCTCAGAGTCCAGGGTGCTGTAATCGCTGCCTCCCATTGCTGATGGGAAATGCTTCACTTGTTGCTGGGCTCTCCGTCTGTTTTAGCCGTTTCTCTCTCTGCTCCCTGACCCCTGTGTTCTGCAGCCATCACCCCACAGAGACACACAGGAACACACAGTCCAGACTTCACGGCAAAAACATTCCCCTCGCTGTTTTATTACACGCGGTGGATATTAGCATAAAGCTGAGCCTGGCCTTAATTAATGCAGGATCATGAAAGGCTCCGTTACAATGCAGAGACTGCCTCTGGTGGCTCTTTAGCTCTCACTTTTCAAAGGCTATGTCAGCAGTTATTCTTAGTGCCAAGTCTTTTTGCCAAGTCATGATCTACTGTGTAATATTGTGGCACAGTGCTGTGACATCAAGTTTATCGAACATCTATAAAAAGAAAAGACATTACACCCTGATGGACTGACGAATGTGTTGTTCTCATGTTTATATAATGTTTTAATTATCCTTTATTTTACATGTTGACTTACATTTATTTAGCTTATATCTTATTTCAACATGTTTTTTCACATTTATTCTATTTTATTTTATTAATCCTTTATTCTAAAATGGAACAACTGTCACAAAACCCAATTCCCCTCCTGGGTAAATTCATATTTCTGATTAAGAACTTCATTTCTTCTCTCCCTTTTCTGTTTTTCTCCCCCCAGGTCAGGAGTGGCCATGCCATTTGGCTGTTTAACAATCGGGGAAAAGAAGGATTATAACAATCCTTCGGAGGTGACGGATAAATATGACTTGGGTCAGATTGTTAAATCGTGAGTATCTTCTTCATTCGGATCCAAGCCATTGTAATATGTGTGTTACTCAAAGTAATTTCACCTCAATATGCTCATTTCTCAGGGAGGAGTTCTGTGAGATATTCAGAGCCAAGGACAAAAATACGGTTAAAATGTTTACATGTAAAAAGTTCCTGAAAAAGGACGGGAGGAAAGTCCGCAAGGCTGCCAAAAATGAGATCCTCATCCTAAAGATGTAAGTTATTCATTGTGGATTTCTGTGTTATATATGCATGATTAGTTTAGTCGTGAGATGGTGAAGGTCTTTGCTTTTTTCATGTTCTTTAATACTCACTTTAAAGACAACATGAATTTTCTTAAAGGAAATCACAAAGAGAAAAAAAATGTAGGTGCTTAGTTTAATGAGAAAAGTCAAGCGAACCTCATTTTGCTGAGTGATCACACACACTCGCTGTTTCTAAGGACCTTATTTATCTCAAACTCTCTTTCTTATCAAACTTCAGGTTAAACCCACATTAGCATAACCCGAGCCTTATCAAACAATTTGCCGCCGACAGCAGGCGAGGCGGTGGAGCAAGATGAATACGAAAGAGTGATTTCTTTATATTCAAAACATGAACTCATACTCCTCTGAAAATCACACCATGAAGACACCCCACTGCTCCTGCTTTTATCTCCGTATCATCATCATGGGGGTTTGAGGAAATAATCGAATATGATGACACTGTTAAAGGAGGGGAATAATTGCTGGCAAAACATTAAACTAGTTTTGAATTTATAACGCTTTGATTTAGGCATTAAAAAAGAAAAATATTCATACTTTTTTTTTGTTTTATTCGTTCAAATGAAAGAATGGACCCTGCACACTGACACATCTTTGTACTGACAGTTTGGTTGCTTCACAGGCGACAGTTTTAATGACATTGAATATAGTTTCCCAAAATGGTCCTCAAACACAAATCCTGTTTGGGCCAGAAATTGGACTTAACCCAAGTTTTGATCAGGTATAGCCGAATAAAACATTACAGATCATTGTGAAAAAATGATTTTGGTGTTACGTACAGATATGAGATGTCCTTAGCCTACGTTATGTTTGGCTCTTGTAATTATCTATGTACAGGACTTCAACAAATGATCACGCAAAGCTATTCTGCTGTTGAATTAAAAACATTTACGGAGCAGGTAGAAGCTTCAGACATTCAGACATGGAGTATTTACTAGAGATGTAACGATACCAAAAACTTACGGTACGATAATATCGCGATAACAAGTCCACGGTACAATATTTATCGCAATATTGAAAAATAAATGGAAAAAATTTTGATTTTTTTTTTTTTTTTTTTACTTGAATTTGTTTTTCTTTATTAAATAATACATCTGATTTGTACAGCATTTTAGTAGGATAGTAGTATTTTAAAGTGTCAACAATACAATAATCAGACCCTGCAATAGAATAAATCAAGTTTCACTTTAGTTTTTCAAGTAACTCAACTCTAACTCACTAACTCACTCCCTCAGCATCATCAAGGTTTTCTTTTAGGAATATGAGCATGTCCACATTTCCAGGTAGAAGCTGGGATGTTTGGGCGTTTACAATATCCCCTGCTGTGGAAAAAACTCTTGCTTGGTACTGATGTTGCTGGGACAGAGAGATATGCTTTGGCCATGGGTGACAGCAGTGGGTCAAACTGTGCATTGTCTCTCCACCACTTCAATAACAATACAGTTTTTGCCAAGAAGGTGAGGCTTATTGACAGGGCGAGATATAAATATACTGTTGGTACTTGTCAATGTCTCTAGGTATGTACATGTAGCCCTGTAAATACGATGTCCTTTGGTGTTATCTGTTGTTTTATGTTCATGTTGTAACCTACTTGCTGCCATGTTGGACAGGTCTCCCTTGAAAAAGAGATCGATTATCTCAATGGGACCATCTGGTTGAATAAAGGTTTATAAAAAAAAAAAAAAAGAAAAAAAAAAAAAGATTATTTAAGAAAAATTAAAGCAATATAGTATATTTTGTCAGTCTCCCGACGGTATTGAAACATTTATTTACCGCGATATTCGATATATCGTTACATCCCTAGTATTTACTGAAGTATTTTGTGTCATAGAACAAAACAAGAACATCTCTTAAGCTTGTGTTTACCACAGACGTTATTTTATCCAAGCACAAACACATTCAACAAAATAATTGACTTCAAGATGAGGGAACTGGATGTGGGAAAAATGCTCATTTCATACCATTTGCTAAAATCTTCTTCCCTTGCTGCTGACGTAACGGACAGTTAGACACTGCACCTGAGAGTCATGACGCAAATAGATAGTTACGCACAAAGGTCTCACAAAGTTAATACTCCATTCACAAAGTAAATAAGGAGGTAATTTCAGACACAGCTTTTTCACCATTTTGATTTTTTTTAAAGAATAACCTTGAAGAAACAGGAGCCTTTCACAAACTTCCTGCGTGATCAATTGTTTGTTTTTTTCCCTTTTGGACTAAATTAATTCTTAATGTTCCCAGCTGGTGCTGTGTTTGTGAAAGGCGTGATCAGCTGTTCAGCTCCATGCTGCTCCATGGCTGTCTCTATGCCCACATGAACGCATCACATGACATACATCTGGTATCTATGGATGCGCATTTGAGCATATAGATCTGTGTTGTGAAATCAAACTGACCGTGCTCCCTCTCTCCGTGAGGACTGTCGTGTATTATGTATGTGCATTAAAGCAGGTCTTCACATTATTCCCTCCACTGAATGACTGATGCTGACATCATTCTCTCTCTTTGTTTCTCTCTCCGTCTTTGTGACACATCTCCTCAGGGTGAAGCATCCAAACATTCTCGCACTGGTGGATGTGTTCGAGACCAAAAAAGAGTACTTCCTCTTCCTTGAACTGTGAGTCAGATGTCTTATTAGCCAGGGGAAAGGTTCTCCGCTGTCTTTGCTGTATCTCGGGCCTGCTGAACTGTACGTGTTGATGGTAAACTCTTGGGGATAGAGCTGTGTAGCCCGAGGCCCTGCAGATAGGAGAACAGTGCTGAACTCCACTCATTTGGTATTCAGATACGATCGCTGTGCTACCTGCTACATTCTCACCAGCAAGTGTTCTTGGGGGTTATGATTTCCATGGATATACTTAATGCGAGATACTCGTCTCGTCCTTCGAGGACATTTGATTTGTAGATTCAGAAGAAAATGATCAAACACAAAGCAACCCTACGGGGAGATGATT
>NC_136903.1:84982583-85096134 GCF_949606895.1 Notothenia rossii
GAAGGGCGGTGCCGCCGTGCCGGTCGTCAGCAAACCGAGCCGAGAATCACAGAACCGGCCGTTCTGTGATTCTCCAGAACACACAGATGGCCAGTCCGCCCCTGCCAGGACCGGTTCATGAAAATGCTACCATCAAATAATCATGGTCATACTTCCTCCTCTCTCACTTTAGGTAACTTCACAAAAAATCGATCCATGTTGCCGCTCGCATTAAAGTTAACTAGCTAGATTTGACTGTTTCTCGTTATTTGTTTCTCACGCTGCGCCTCCCCTGAAGCTCTCTGGCGCCCCCTCCCCCCCCCCCGGGGAGGCGCGCCTCACACTTTGAAAACCGCTGGCTTACACTAAGACAACAAAAGTACTTAGTTAGTTTCTAAAAGACCATGGGTTCGCAAAAGATCTGTTGACTTTTGGTTTGAATCAGGACTGCATTGGTAGATTAGAATTACATGTGTTATGCTTCAAAAGACGCAATCCAGAAGAAAAAAAATACAATGAATAACCTGAATGAAAAGTAGTAGAACAAATGCAGTTTCAATGTCTGGGAGTGTAACATGTCCATGTAATATAACCTACTGTTACAGGCCTTGTTTATATTTAGTATGTTTGTGCTTTTTTCTCTGCCAAGACTGTCAGGCAACCCTCCTTTCTACGATGAAACTGACGACGAGGATTTTGAAAACCACGACAAGAACCTGTTCCGAAAGATCCTGGCAGGCGATTATGAGTTTGACTCTCCGTACTGGGATGAAATCTCAGATTCAGGTGCTTTTAGGACAAAGTTAACACTGTAAAGAAACACAATGACAGCCCTTTCAAAATCAAAATACTGTTCTTCCTTTCTTTCCCCTAGAGTGGCCAAACACACATCATGTTTCTGTCCTTAAGGAAAACAATCCCTTTTTGTTGAGTTTTTCTGTGTTTTCTCTCTGACAGCTAAAAGTCTGGTTGCTCGTTTGATGGAAGTGGATCAAGACCAGAGACTGACAGCCCAGGAGGCTATAAACCATGAATGGTAGGCACAAGAGCTTTGATGTATTGTGCAGACCATTTAAACCCAAGCAGTTTCATCACACTGTTATGTGATCAGAACGGCTGAAAAGACAGACTTTCCTTCCCGTTTGATGTGTCTCTTACAATAACATAAAGAAATACTTCACCCTAAAAAAGGTTTATCACTAACAAGAACAGCATTGATTAAGCTGCAAGTTACCACCGAAACGATATTGATGTTTTACTCAACAATAAACCAAAGCACTAAGTCTCTAAAAATAGAAATGTCTGGAAAATCTGAATCAAATATTGGAGGGATTAGCAACAAGTTAAGCACGGAGATTCATGTTTCCCAGGCAATGTACTCTCCTGATTTTGGTGATCCAATGACTCCAATGACTGCAGTCCCATTAGATTTGGTACAGAGATTCACGTTTGCCAATAGGGGCATTAGTAATCAAATTAAATGACGTTAAAAAAAAGATCCCTCTACCTTTTACCTAGCGCCATCATCAGGGCAGAAGTTCACTTGTGTCCACTACTTTGATTTATGACAACATATCCAATATGACATAAATCCTATAACATAAAGTGTCATAACCCTAACCCTAACACATTGCTACATCTTGATACTGATTGACAGGTCAGGAAAATGTTAACTTTCATTTTCAGGAAGTCATTTTCTCATAGACTTCTATAGAATCAGACTTGCAACCAATAGGATCACCCTTTCTGGCCATTACAAATAATGCAGGTTTAAGGCCCATCCACATTGGCTTCACTTTTCAGACTTGGAGACTAAATCCACTTATTTTATACACTACGATGTATGGCCACCGGAGAAATGTGAGCCCAATATTCATCTCTTTTGGCTCAGTCTTTGGTCCATACCAACTCCTGAGGGAAATATGGGTCTCTTTAGCTGCTTAATGCTCCACTCAGTTCACCAGCTAGAACTGTGTGTGTCAGCAGTTTGCAGCTGACAGGTGGTGTACCGTGTGTTTATAGAGCGTTTAATGTCGGCAGTGGCTCAGTCAGTAGGGGCTTGGACTGTGAGCCTTAGGGTTGCCAGTTTTAGTAGTGGGGACTGCTATTTGGGGGCACCGGACATCCCCCTTCCCCCCTCACTCCCATTGCTCGCCGGGCGCAGTACAATAGCTGTCCACTGCTCCTGGTGCTAGACTCCTGGTGCTAGACTTCTGGTGCTAGACTTCTGGTACTAGACTTCTGGTACTAGACTCCTGGTACTAGACTTCTGGTACTAGACTCCTGGTACTAGACTCCTAGTACTAGACTCCTGGTACTAGACTCCTGGTGCTAGACGTCTGGTACTAGACTCCTGGTTCTAGACTCCTGGTACTAGAGTCCTGGTACTAGAGTCCTTGTGCTAGAGTCCTGGTGCTAGACTCCTAGTACAAGGTGGTGTACCGGTGGTGTACAAGAGTCCTGGTACTAGAGTCCTGGTGCTAGACTCCTGGTGCTAGACTCCTGGTGCTAGACTCCTGGTACTCCTGGTACTAGACTCCTGGTACTAGACTCCTGGTACTAGAGTCCTGGTACTAGACTCCTGTTACTAGACTCCTAGTACTAGAGTCCTGGTACTAGACTCCTGGTGCTAAACTCCTGGTGCTAGACTCCTGGTACTAGAGTCCTGGTACTAGAGTCCTGGTGCTAGAGTCCTGGTGCTAGAGTCCTGGTGCTAGACTCCTAGTACTAGAGTCCTGGTGCTAGAGTCCTGGTGCTAGAGTCCTGGTGCTAGACTCCTGGTACTCCTGGTACTAGACTCCTGGTACTAGACTCCTGGTACTAGACTCCTAGTACTAGAGTCCTGGTACTAGACTCCTGGTGCTAGACTCCTGGTACTAGAGTCCTGGTACTAGAGTCCTGGTGCTAGAGTCCTGGTGCTAGACTCCTAGTACTAGAGTCCTGGTGCTAGAGTCCTGGTGCTAGAGTCCTGGTGCTAGACTCCTGGTGCTAGACTCCTGGTACTAGAGTCCTGGTACTAGACTCCTAGTACTAGACTCCTGGTACTAGACTCCTGGTACTAGACTCCTGGTACTCCTGGTACTAGACTCCTAGTACTAGACTCCTGGTACTAGGATGTGTTAAATGCAGAGAACACATGTCATTCTATCTTTTCTTTGGCTGAAAACAGCTGCCTATTGATGATACTGGCTATAAAGCTCTGTTAACCCGAGGGAATCTGAGGATTCAACTGATCATTCTCTGTAGGCAGATCATTTCAAGCAAGCCCTTTTCCCTTTGTCACAGTGTTTTCATATTTTCATGATATATTATGGTATTGTAAAGTTTTGATAGTTACTAAACAAAGTATTATTGGGTTAAAATGCTTGCATTAAATACTTTCATCAATCACTTAGACGTGTCTGACAGAGGCAGTTGCAGCTAAGTATAAACTGTGGACACCAATCGATTTGTAACAAGAACAAAGACAAGGAGAAAATGTCTCAGTTGGAATAATCCTTAAAAGGTTCAAAAGTCAACAAAAAACAAATTGAGTAATACTGTGCTGCAGCCAGGGGCATCTAAGGATAGGATATCAAGTAAAGTTGTGCTTTTCCCATTTTTTTCCTAACAGGATCTCTGGCGGTGCCGCTTCAGATAAGAACATCAAGGAAAACGTGTGTGCACAAATAGAGAAGAACTTTGCCAGGGCTAAATGGAAGGTAAGTCGCTGCTCCTACTGGCGTTTCATCAGAAAACCCTTCGCAGAGCTTTTTGAATAGTTTCTATCTTTGCCATTTTTTCTATCCATCTATTTGGGCTAATATGAGCACCAATCAGGCGATCCAAGTACAACGTTAAAAGTCACACACTCAGGCAGCACCATGCAGGGTCTGCTCGGCTAATCTGCTCAAACAAACAGGCTTTTTGGTTTTTGTTATGATAGTTTTCATCAGAAAGAAACTGCAATTTCTATAATGACGTCACGAAATATTAGAAATCAACGTGCTTGGAGTTGCAGCACAAATACAGCAGAAAGATCAGTAAAAGAAGCTCGATGCCACGTTTTTTCACAAGGCTGCCACAAGTGACGCCCATGTGCTCACTTCTCTTTTCAAAACAATTGAAAAGAGGCGCTGGTGCTCAGAAAAACTTAATTATGTGGTCATAACAGTTCAGGCAGTCCAGTAAGAGTTGCTGTGCTCCATGCTGATTTTTCAGGTTACATAATAATAATCAATTTTATTTAATTTTCAAACAGAGTAAAATGGTTGAAAAACAAAAAACAGAACGTCACATATTTGAACGTGGTTTGTTCTCCCTCAACAGAAAGCAGTGCGTGTCACCACCATCATGAAGAGGCTGAGAGCACCTGAGCAGAGCGACTCGAGGGCTGCCAGCCCCTCTGCTGCTGCCCCTCCAGACACCGCTGCTGCTCCCCTACCTGCCAGCGACCCCTCTGCTGCTCCAGCCGCTGCGGCACCCCCCGAGGGAACGCCTGCTGTCATCACAGAGCTCCCTGCTGGGGCGGAGATAAGCCAACCTGCGCCGGAGGAGGCCGCCTCAGACGGGGAGCCACAGCAGCCGAGGCCGGCGCAGCAGGAGGCCGAGCCGACATCGCGCTGTAATGGAGAAGCTGCTCTCAACACAGCCACCGAGGGCGGTGACGAGCAGGGTTAGAGACCCCCCCCACCCCCACTGCGAATCCCCACCCCTTCCTATGTGACCTTTGCAGTCCCCACCACTGTACATTAGCTGCTAGCATGGTGACACTGACTCTGCTTCTCCCTCACTTGCAGCATTAGTATCATCTCATGGAGGCTGTGTGCTACCTTTCCCCGAGTGCCGCTTTCTTTTTACACTTATTGTGTCTTTTTTTCAATGACCCCCTCCGGTAATTTACGTCAGATTAAATTAAACACTTCTATCTCCCCACACATGAGTTCTAGGGGCAGAAACAGATTTGCCGTCAAGCTGCGTCTTACAGCTAAAGTCTTCTTTCTTATTCCTCTCTTAAGAGATAAGAGAATATAGGAAAGGCATAATTGTGCTGAATACGGCTTTGATTCCATTTTAATGAGCCGACTTGGGAAACTTCTCTGCGCCAGTCTTGCAATTACAGTATTTGTTCTTAGAATCAGTAGAAAAGTTTGCTTCGGAAATGTTGACCTTGTACCGTGATACTCAGTAAGTTCTGGTCCTCTCGCATGGAGAAGATCACATATTCCTGTCACAGAGGGAATATGGTAATCTTTCCTATCTGTTATTGTCCACACTAACCAGTTATTGTACGTCAAACAATGCTGGGATTGGTGACTGGGAGTTATTATGCCCGGTATTGTATTTTGAACTAGGCAGCTTCTCACATAAGAACACACGAAAACACTATGTTCCTTTGCTTACTTCCTGCTCAGGAAAGAACCTCATAGCTGTAAGTGTAAAGATTCTGTATATAGAGACCTTTGTAGAAGTAGCCAAAACAGCATGCATTCTCACTTTTTCATTTCACATTTACAGCCACTTGGTGGTTAAAGATGCGCTGCCGCCAAATGTATCGCAGGCCAGAGCACCCACGCCTTTTGCCACAAGCCATGCCGAGGCTACTTTAAAAAGCACACTATATATTATGTTGTCTGTCACCACTGTTCATTTAGCACCCCCTGTTGTCAATGTAAGTAGAATGAAACTGAAAAAGTCTTCATTACATAGCAGTTCTATGCATCCAAATTCATTTGTAGCTTTTCCTTTTTTAGAAACGTCATGACATCGTTATTCATCACGCGACTAAAAATGTATTTTTCTTTGCTAGATCTCAGTTTACTTGTATGTACTTTGTATTTGATTGTGTCCTTTGTGATTAGACACTGACTAACGGCGCCACACATGTCTTAATATTTGGTTGTAACTGTAAAGCAAAGTGTGCATTGAATGACCACATGCAGCTTTTAAGGGAAAACATGCATCATTTTAGATTTGTGGTAACTTAAGGTCACCATCTTTGCTGACCTGTATTGTACTGAAATAATTATGAATCATATGTTTCACATTTCTGAACGTTTTTTTTAAATGCCATATCTTTATTCCTTTCTTTTTTTAGCTCTTTCATTCATGTTTGTTCCATAGATGTTTCTCCTTATACTTGATTAACAGTAATAACAATATTTCCTTTCTTGTCGCTGGTCCCCTCGAGTATAAATAATGAGCTACAGAAAAAGAGTTCTCTGTAATCACTCTAGAGGAAATTGAGCAATATTCGAATGGCTGCAGAAACTGTGATTCCTGGTGTCCTTTCGATATAGTCCATGTCCCTGTAAGTAAAAGTCTATAGTCCTTTGCCAGCTGTCAGGCCCATCATGGCCGCCTAACTAACGCATGTCTGCTGCTGTCAGATAAGTGGTGGTTCAGTGTGTGTGTTAGCACGAGACTAATGTGGGGACTCACACACTGAACCATGGGGTTTTCATTCCCTGGTCACAAAAAGACAGCAGTAAAAAAGGTCAAAAAATTAAATATGTTTCGGCTCGTGCACGGCCACTGTCTTAATCCACCCAATCTGTTGTTGACTGTAAACACCTGTGAAGTTATATTAAAATGTGCATTTCTTATAAAAATGAAGATATTTATAATCCGTAGAATCTAAGGTTTGACTCTGTTCAGCGCAGAGTCTTTTATTTATACATGTTATCTCTTTAATTTGCTCTATAGATTGGTAGAAATGCCAATCATTCAGATTATATCGCTACATTATTTCTTACATTGTTGAAGATAAATATTTAGATTTTAACGAGAGACAAAATATCTGATTTATGTGTGAATAAATTATATCATGTAGTCCGTTCTCTTTGTTTAGATGGCAAATAAATACTGTTTGAACACTGTAACACAGTTTAAAGCAATGCTTTCTTTTCTCACTGTATTTATTAAAAACCATGTTTGTTCATTTCGCCACGCACTTACAGGTGTATTTGTAGATGTGATGTTTGCCAGGACCGGCGGTCGCCTGCAGGTCCTGTCCTGCATCTGTGAGCTCTGTACCGTACTCATTGTACTGAGTTGATGACTTTGATGCTAATAAAATTCTAATTCATCTGTTTACTCATCTCTTATCCTCATCATTTATCTTCTAGATCAGGGGTGTCAAATTCACACAGTGGACCAAAATAAAAAAATGGGTACTAGTCGAGGGCCGGACTGGTTCAATGTTTATTGCAGAACTTATTGAAATGAACTTATTGCACATATTAAACCAGGAACTAACAAAGCTTAAATTATTGCCTATAAAAACAACTTTAAATAATCAGTTGCATTCATTTCTTATGGCTCTATCTGCAGAGTCATTTCTTATGATTACATTTTTCCACAGGCCAACAACAGCTTCAAAAAAAATATTTCCCTCAAAGAAAAAACCAAACATGCCCTGTTGTCACAAGAAAAAAAGTGCAGGAGGAAACATCCATTCAGCTCAGTGTGCTGCTCTGTGATGCTAGTTCAAGCAGATACTTGGCATCTCATCTTGGGTGCAAGTTCATCAATGTTTGGGGTCAGGCTATGAGCGGAGGAAACCCTCAGGATTGAGTGAAGGTGTGCGTGCAACATATCGGCGGGCCAGATCTAATAGCAATTAAAAATTATCCTGCGGGCCGAAATTAAATCCACCAAGGGCCGGATTTGGCCCCCGGGCCTTGAGTTTGAAACGTTTTCTAGACAGGCAGTGAGCTGAAGGTGAATTGAATCTATGAAAAAAAAAAAAAAGCTGAATTATTACCATTTCTTTAAATCTTAGTACATGGGCTAAAATGTGCATTATGAAAGCCTTGAAGTAAACCTTTAAAATGTTAAGATCCTATAGCTAACACTGAAAACTAAAAGCAACATATTTTAAGGGAGCAGGAACAATACATATTTATAGATGGGATCACTTGTGCACTGCAATTCCCAATTAAAAAGATGGAAGAAGTCCGCACGGCGATGTGTGTTACATCCTTAGAAAGTCCAGAATGTTCTCTTTACAGTACATTAAGACTTAAACGAATGGCAAGCATTGAAATGTAGGCCTCGGTGTCATGTCCCCCACAGGACAAAAAAAGGAGAGCCATGTCTCATGCGACTGCTGAAGATCTGCAGGATTATTCAGAGAGAATGTGGGAAACAGCCTGCGTCATTACACTCATATCCCTCTAACCCGGAGGAGAGCATCTGTGTTACACACTCTCAATTAGCACAAGCTTAGCAGCCTTCCTGGTGGGGTGTGAACTCGTGTTCGAAAAATCCCAGCAGTGCCATTTGGTGACACTTTCCGAGATACTCGAATTGCATGTTGTTGGAATAATAATGCAGAGAGCTCACTCTCTAGGCCCTCTGGGGTTTCAATAGGCTTCCTCTCTGGAGTTCTTCTCTTTTTCATGCCCATTGTACAAAGGTATGCAGCCATCCATACACTCATCGGGGCTCAGGGGGATCCTAACACCGGCTCTGTGTAGTTGGATGACTTCATTAAGACTGGTAGGGTGGAAGAAGTGTTTCCTGTCTCTCTCAACAGGCAATCAAAGGATGAAAGACTACTGATCAGATTCTGTCCTTGGAGGAAAGGAAAGTTTACTGAATATTACCTTTTCTTGGCAAAACCACATTTAGAGTACATACTAACTAAACTAAGTACTACTCTGCACATAGATACAAGAGCTACATAGGGGGGCAGGTAGGGAGGCTAACGTTACCCTGAGGACTAAAAACTAATGTAGTCTTGTTGCTCCAGGGACGATAACATATGTTGTTGGGATGACACACTATCGACGCATCACTATTTTCCCCCCAATATTGCTACCTAGTGAACAACAAATCCTAGTAAGTTAGTTTGTGTTATCCGTTTGCTGTAAGCAGGTGAAGAAAGGTCTTTGCAGTAAAGATTCACGATGTAATCAAATATAGTCTTGTACAATGAAGTTATGGTGAGAACAGTATTAATCACATGATGGCTACAGTTATGTTTTCATAGCAATATATAATAGATAGAAATATGAGCTGTTAAACTTCCCAACAAAAACAATTAACAACATAAAGTGTGACATAAAGTATGTATGTTAAAATAGGATTTGTTGCTTTTTAATTATAGTTTCTGACCATGGTTTTGAAGTGGTGTCCGGAATCCTGAATTTACGTTACAGTGCATTATTAATATGAAGTGCAATCGATACAGAAGTACTCAGCAGCAAGCAAGAATGACTCTGCTTACACACCTCACACAGGTCTGCATGTTATACATGTTTCCATGCTCTTCTATCGATGTTTCCATCTCATAGGTTACTCAATCAGGCATGGGATGCAAACTAATGATAATTTTCCAAGAGAATAATTATGGTTGTGATAGATGGAGGAGGTACGGTGCATTGATTTATTGGCAAGTACAGGTTTAAAAGGCATCAATCAACAACCTCCCTTATCAGTTTACTGCTTCAGCTCTAAGGCATGCCACTGAGCTCCTGCAGAAATGACATACCAATACAATTGCAGTTTCTTTATCAATTAACAGAACTTAAAACAGAGCTCTGCCATTATCAAACCATTTCAACATCTAAAAGCTTCAATAGCTAAATCAACATACAGTGATTTGGTGGATGTTTAATGCAGTTTTGTCGTGTCAATTTTAGAATGAATTACATTTACTGAAGTCAAATATACAGGTATCTCTTCCGGCACGAACCGCTTCCCATTTCCCTGTGTATTGTTCAGCAAACATGTTGCAAGCAATTTGACATTACAGTTTGAACTACCCCAGTTTTCAAACACTTTTTTTTGTATGCTTAGTAGATTTATTTTCCCAAGGCTTTCTATTCCATTTGAACAGAACTGCAGACACTGTTAAATCCTGCCATCTGCTGGTGGACTACAATCAATGCAGCTTTTACTACGACTGCTGTTGTGATTCCATTGAAGCAACAGAGAGCAGTGTTGCTCCCTATTTGCTCTGCTTTCCTTTAGATGGCTCCAGTAGTTACTCCGCACTGCCTGAGAAAGTCTGGCAATATGAGAACTAGAAGTTAATTAGTGCCAAAAAAAGGGTGCGATGCCTCAAATAAAACACCCAGTCACTTTAAAAGCTAAACCCTGCAACCCAGTATGGACAGATCCCTGGTTGGGACATTAAGTTAATGTCAGCTCATCATGTCCTCAATGGACCGAGCTTAGTATTTAACAGCTGCCAAGCCTGTAGGTCAGAAGGATGCCCGGGGAACCAGTTTCACACGACATGCCAAACCTTGCCTCTCACTTTCCAACTACTGAGTCTCTGCTCCAACAAAGCAGTAAGTGTCCGAGAGACGAAGCAGATAACCACAGAATGTCTTCACTGCCTCTGAGCCACCGAGCCCCAGATCGTTCACGACGATAACGGCCGAGCTGGGTTACACGTCTGAAAAGTCAATTGAATGATGTTAGCGATGCTGTTGCTTGGCATTATGTCATGTGATACGCCTCTGAGGAGATAATACATGAATGGTGCACAGAAATGTCTGATCAGATTTGGTTGGTTTGACCTTTGTTGTGGGTAGTTTTGAATTTCCAAAAAGTAGATCAGTCTCTTGGTTTCAAGCCATTTTCTGATTCAGAGGCGGAGGTGGTTGGATTTGAAGTGATTGGTGTGTCTTATTCAGGACCGTCAGACTCTCACCCCGACTCTGCGTCCTTCGTAGGGATCAGATAAGAGAAGGGAACAGAGCTCTGTCTATGGGGCCGAATTAAAAGGGGACAAAAGAGTTCTGGAAAGCCCAGATGTCATCTGATGCCTGGAATGCCCTGTGATGGTTTCCCGAACCATCTGACCTCTTTCCGTCTTGTCCTGAAACAAACCCATGGCAGCATAAAAAGGCGCCTGGAGACGTGTTTTTACAATATGTCATCGCTGCTAAATAGAGCAGATGAAGTGGATAACCTTTGTACACATTACACGAAGAGCATAATCTCCAAACAAGAATCTAGACCTACATGATGTACACTTCATGTATGTATTCGTGAAGACACTGTCGAACACAAGAAAGGATCAAATGTCATCTGCACTGTGCTTTGCTTGTATTCATAATTTATGCAAGTGGAAACAAATATATAACGTGTTTTGCATCGTTGTTTCTTCTATTATTGCATAACAGAGACACTAACACAAACACAGCAGGTGTACCATGACACATAGGTGGTTTTGAAATGATTGAGAAATAAGAAAAAATCCAGTTTTTAATATCGGAAATGTAGGCTGGCTTTACACCCACGGCCCTATCAGAAACGTTGCTATCAGAAACAATGCCCGACTGTTTTGGACGTAATAGAGTGCCACAGTGATTATAATAATAATTTTCAAATCTATCGATTAGATTCACGATTAGAAAATTATAAAAGAAGGGAGATTATCCGACTGAACAAAACGTGATTCGTCTCTTAAATGTGTGTCAACCACAGACCTTATTTCGAGCTATTTTCCAAAATCCTATGGAGAAATTGCATTGCTTTTGTGTCGAAGGAACCCATGCGCAGCTTACTTCCGGGTTTTAGGGCGCATCACTGTGGCACTCTATATGGTCGGTGCATGTTTACATTAGCATCGCTAACACTCAGAGCTAACCTGTAATGGATAGAGCATGTGTGTGAAGAAGCAGGAAATAAAAAGGAACTCACCTTGTGGTATAACCGGCAAGAGAGAAAGCCTTTGAGCTCCATACTGCATAAATCCCCAAATCAGCACTTTTGAAACAGGAAGTTAATTTGAGGGATATGAGGCATGGCTATAATGGGTGATCTGTTTGGTATTTTGAGCAAAACACTTCATAGACATGTTCTTTATATATTTTTATATATCTGAGACCTATGCTATTGCCTAAAAATAACATGATAGGTCCACTTTAATTAAGCTGCCATATGCTTCAACAAACTGCTTGTTATATAAACTGAAAGCGTCTGAACCCCCTCCCACTACACCATTCCCAAATCATAACTGGGGAGACTGTGTCAAACTATTTTGTATTATTCAAAAACAGACAATTTAACAAGCATTCACACTTCACGTAGTTATTGGCCAGGTGTCTGCAGGATGTGAAACACTCTCCAAAACATTATTTATATATATCAATTTTCACTTCACAACTACTATAACAGCAAAAACATTTCAATCTGATACAGACATTTGAGGATGGGAGGCATATTAATTTGCTTACCTAAATGCAACAATGACCAAAACAGTATGCCATATGCCTATCTGTACACGTGATTGCCCCATGGCAGGCATTGAGTGTAATTATTTGGTACATTTATCAACAAATTTCCCTTCAGAAGTTCAATAGGACTGTGATATTTAGTCCTGATGACCCCTTGCTAGGGTCCCAACCCTTTGTTGGGGAACCATTGCTAGAGTCTATCGGTGTCTTACAAATGTACTATTTCTTAAATATGTTGATTTGAATATATGTGCTCAAGAGTTCACATTAATAAAATGTGTTTAGGTTTGAATAAAACCACGGCAGTCACGACACATCATCAAGTAGGGACAAACAGGTTTCGCCACTGTTAGCCACATTCCCTAAAATGCTAAGACATTACATTAATCAGTTTCCAAGTGATGTGGGAGAAAACCCTGCACCAAAGCGAGTGGTAAGAAAATATGATACTGAACACAATGAATACCGAATCATAACAGGCAGTGATGGGTGATGGTAAGCAGAACATGTTGTGTGGCCAATACAGCTGACAGTGCCATAACACAAAGTAAAGCGGTCCTTTGAACGTTTTTAACGACCAGAAAGGCTCCGGCTCCTTAAGTAACAAAATATAGAAAAATGCCTTAAACCCTGGATAAACGGCTGACCTGAGGTTATCTTCATACATTCTTGTACTCCATGTAACCCCATCCATGGCTTTTCTTGCCACTTTGTTCCTGACCTAGATATTTGTAGGCAGATGGAAGTCACTCTGGGGCTGACCAGGACTCAACTCCACCATCAAGGCTTTTATGAGGTGCAGAAACCCTGATGGGCTGAACCGAAGAACACTCCTCTGACCCGATAACAGCCCGTTCCCCTTGGGTGCTCTGAGCCAAACTTGCCTTCATGTACTTCAAGCACATATCATTGCAATTCATTATGGGTTGGAAACAATACTGCAGAGTAAGCAATCTTGGAAGAGACTTATTAGAAAGACTGTAGGCAATTTTTAAGGGCTCCTTCCTAAAATGTTTCTGACACTTTTACTCGAGTACAACATGTCATTTTCTGCCACTAGCATGCACTCCATAACAACAACAACAACATATAGAGTTTGGTTGGGTAGTGGCTCATTAGAGTTTGCTAATGCAGTCAGCTTCTCTCTAGTAGGATTACTTCCTTAATCATTATTTAGGAGGTATTCTACCAGGAAAAAACTAAATAAAGCAATCTGTCAAAACGCAGACCATACATTTTTTTGTATAAAGCCACAGTAAGTTACACAGCCAGCCAGGAATAAACAACAGAAAGAAAACATGACCAAAGCAGACAATACAGATGTACAAAGTAATTCTCAAATTGGCATAGGTTTTAAGTTTATTCAATTTGGATGATCTTGATATAGAAAAAGTATTTATTAATTAGTCTACACACAAAGGGCTTATTAGTCCAATGAATAATATAATAATGTATTATGTGTGTACTTCTATTTCAACTGTTTGTGAATTAACTACATTTTACATAACACATAGCTTGTAGAATATACATTTAAACATATATTTTTGTTGTAATGAAAAAAAGAAGACCACTAAATTGTTGTACTGGAAATTATTGAAAGGATCATGAGGGTGTTCCTTAACACTGCTCATGTTGTAAGGTGTCTGCCTGAAAATGTTTTGAGGACCTCTTGTAGAAACAATAGAAACTCCACAGCAGCCTCAAACTGTACACACACAATGCTTCGTTGCCTAGCAACATCGACGTTCCTCTCTGAAGAGATTTATCACAGTGTGTTGTTGTTGTTGTTGTTGTTGTACTCACCTGTCTGAACCGTAGTCTGAGTCCTGAGCACCGCCAAATCCTCCATAATCTGCTGCTCCATGGTTCAACTCCTCTGTTTTTTAATCTCAGAGCATAGCTGCCAGTCCCAGTGTCTCTGTCACATTACATTCCGGAAATGTTTGACACATGTCGAGTTTAATGGTTCTTATTATACATCCATTAATGAGGCTTTGCAGTCAGAAACAATCCTCACACACCTATCAGTTCCTCAGGATCCACCATGATCACACCTTAGTTGTGTATATATGTTATGGGCAATAAACCTTTGAATCTTGAAATTAATCTGCGTTAGCATTTAGCATGTTAGCCAGACCCAGAATGCACCTGTCAAGTGTGTTTGATTTGAATCACTTAGCATGCCAACCGGGTGGTGCATTAACCTCTTAACCCCCTAAATTAAACAATTTTAACACTTGTTGTATGGGCGATATTTGATTTTGTTAGCCCAGTCACATTGTAAATTCGTTATTGTGTTGAGAGGAGGTATTATAAAATCTGGAAAATATGTTTGATTTTCTATTAAAAAAGTGTGAAAGGCAATGTGAGTTTACCAGTTATTCACTAAGATTTCAGTAGGCCACCTTGACATAAAAGTGATTTTACCCAACAAGCTAACTATATTTTACTTCTTGTCAACCAAGTAGTAATTGTTTAGTAGATTAACTTTTAGAAAGATTATGCTAATGTTTGCTAACTGAAAATCACCACCACTTCGATCTGGTAACAGTTGAAGCGAGACATTCTTGTTGTTTTCGACCTCTTTAATCAGGGCCAGGGGTGAACGTTGACCCTTGGGCCCCTACGCCTGAGCTGGCCATCGGTGAGTAATTTTCTTTTTTACATAGTTTAGTTTAAAATGCAAGCTAGTGTGTTTAATTTGATTTTCAAAGGCAGAATGCCTCTGGTAAATTTAGAGAAATTAGGATTGATTTTCAACCCTATCTATCTCCCACAGGTATATTCTGACTATCTAGCACTATTGATCACCTCTAATCGGAGTTTATTAACCTTTAGGTCGTGATCAAGCTTGATTAACTGACGGGGATTAGGAACTTGCATAATCAATACCCATCAGGCCCATAGACAAAATGTCATCCTGCGTCCTTTCATTGGAGGTTTTTTACCTTCCAATAGTTTCATTACAAACACAAATGCAATGTGTATGTTTTATACAAATGTGCATACATATCTCTTTAACAGGTACAACTTTATTCCAAGGATCCAGAGGGTTCTGGGCAGAAACATGGAAAACATCCAGTATCAAGCCAATCACAATGAAGGTGGGGGGAACATTCCATTCTTATAAAATATAGAGCTTTAATTTATTAGTCAGCAACAACAATGGAAAGGGAAGATAGAGTAATTTACACAAGTCATTACAAGAACATCACCTTTGTGCATTTCGTTTTTTTTCTCTTTTTTCTCTCCGTAAAGTCTGATGATGCAAAAATACAAAACAAAACAAAAAAACACTCAAAAACTACAGACACGTTTTTCTTAAAAATACCAACAATTTGTACAACCTTTCTTTGCATTTTTTTTCTTTTTTGCTGTATTACCCCTGGTCTCATTTGGAGGAGACAATCAGGAGCTGTGATTGATTCTGGGAACGCAGACAGACATCACAGATTAAATAGCAGATATACCTCTGTATGGATTATGGATGCATCTTCCCAAAAGTATTCAACACAGTCTGAATATAAGCTAGGCACATGTACTAAAAGCCTTGAAATATCAAAATGACATAAAAATGAACAATTCAGTTGTTTCCCCCCCGTCATATAATCTTATACATGAAAGAGCCATTCATTTGACTTACTGAAGGACTGCTGTACTAATATTTTGAATATGGCATAACAATTCTCATCAATAGAACCATCACTCATCTTTTAAATAAAAACCCTGTGACGATAAAGGTGATAAAACAGCATTATGTTATTATTTTCTAATAATTTGTATAATACTTAATGTCATGACAAAACAAAATGGATGTCTTGATTCATAAAAAAATATTTAAAATTATAACAATCTATTTTAAACTAATTATAATTATGCACTCAAGCATGAATCGTACTGCCTCATTAAATACATTAAACAAATGCAATTATTTCATTAGATAAGTATATTATCTTCTTCAATATATTTATTACAAAATACTGGGAAATGTATTAGTTGTTGTGTTCAAACTGGTAGTTACAGACTCCAGCGGATCATTACTCACTCACTACATTTTGTGTTACAATGTAATCCAATATTATAACATAATGTGTTGTTGCCCTCTCATCAGAATCTGCTTTATCCACATAGATAATATGCCATTGTATGATACTTTGAAATAATATCACTTAATACTCCGATTCAAATGGTATCAATGAAAAGATGCATCGTGCTTCATACAGGGGTATATTTGAAATAAGGGCTTCTTAAAGCATTTGTTGTCCCCGTGTCACTGTACTGAGAATGTCCCTCAGAGACCATACTGTACACCTGTAGAGATGAAAAACAGAAAAAAAAAAAAAAAAGAACGACCACACACAATCTTATCAGAATTACAGTACAAATACAGGTTCATGCACACAATGAAAGCCAGCTTCCCAACATTTTGGTTAGTGTCACAACATTGTTACAATGCTCTGTTGTGTATACGGGCAATTATTTTTTTTTCACATATGAATGTCAAAGGAAGAAAGAACAAAATAAATCTCAGAGCTAACAACTGATGCCTGATCTGGGCACAGCTTTCATCTTAAATTGGATTTAAAAAAAATATTTTACAGAAGTAACTTGCCCGAGTGTGCTTGTTGCATTTGGCCCCAGCCAATATCCCCTGAAAGTAAAAGAATAATGCCCTTTGTGCATAACCTTGACCCTTTATTGCACCTCAACCTCAGCTCAGAGGATGTTTGCATTTGTAAAAAAACCAACTACTTTTTCTCATAATATAACAAGAACTGATCTAATGCTTGCGTCTACAAATTGTTTCAGTGTTCAGCTTGTTGGGTTGGTTGTCTTTTTGTAAGCTGGATCACGGAAAAACTACTGGCCCGATTGTTATGAAACTTGGTGGAAGGGTATAGCATTGGCCAAGGCAGAACCTTTTGTATTTTGAAGTGGATCCGACTCATGGCTGCGGATACATGCAGTCATTTTCACTTATCCAAATGGCCTTGGTTGAAGTCTACAATCGCCGCCCTTCTAGCTAAGCTTGAGTTCATGGCCTGGAAAAGGAATTAGTTAACTCAAAGTAGAGTAACACTGAGAATTCAAATGTCAGAATCCATATCAAGGATCCTCAATCCTCCAATCAGAAGGGAACTAGAAGAGGGGCAAGTACCATTTTCCTTTTAATATACCCAATTACACCAGTGAGAATATTGGAACAGTCCTCTGTGCGTCCGGGTTCCCATGGAGAAAGGATTGTTTCCTCTCTAACTGGGACCATGTGTCGATGGTCCCCTTGCAATAATACGTCTCTGTCCGCATGCATCCACGAGGGGGGATGCATCGCAGGCGTCCCTGGAGCGTCCAGAAATAAAAAGAGTCCTGGCATCGAGTCAAAGCAAGCAAGAAACGACAGAGATCCCATCACCCCTTGTCATCAACTCATCTCATTCTCACAGCTCCGAACAGCTTACACGCTGATAACACATTCCCAACAGTCGCCGAGGTCACATGATGCTGACAGATGAGTTTTGTAATGACAGTAACAGCAACAATAAAATTAACAACATCAATAATAACAATAATATTTGCCCCAAAGGTACCTATACACAAAGAGCATGTTTTTTTTTCTATAAGTACAAAGAAATCCACAGAATGATACTATATACAACCTACAATAAATACTGTGTATCATATATCTTACTGTTTGACAGGGTGTATGTGGGGTTTTTGTTTCGGAAGCCTCTTTTTTTCTCAGTTTGCTTTTTTTTCTCGGTTGGTTGAATATTTGTTGCTACTCTCAATGAGTCTCTCCCAGTTTTCACAGGGTAAGGGGGGGAAAGGGTGGTTGAGGGGGGTTCAGATGCAAAGCCGGGCTCCTCATGTCTCTACCTCCTCCTGCTCCTCTTCCTCCTCCCCCTCCCCGTGATGCCGGCGGTTGCGGGGCTTCTTCTGCTCCTTGATCTCCTTCAGGTCTTTGGTCTTGAGGGCGCCCATCAGCGGGTCTCCGTACTGCCAGTAGTCCTGGCAGTACTGATTGATCAGGCTCATCTCCGGCTGGCTCAGGATGGTCAGCAGGTCCTTGTACTGCCCCGCGCTGGGGGTCCACTGGGTGCTGCCTGAGTTGATAGAAGACGGCACCAGCCCTCCTCCGCCCTCCACCAGCACGTTGTTGACGGCCCGGCTCGACAGCACCACCAGCTGCAGCTTGACCAGCGTGTGTTTGAAGTTCTTCTCCGTGGCCGTACACTGGTACATGCCGGAGTCGGAGGGCTGCAGAGACCGCAGGAGAAGACCCTGCTCTGTCTTCAAAACACGACCATCAGAGCGGATCTGCAGAGGAAAACAAAATCATGAACACCTGTGATTTATAACTAGCATTTTGAAATGCTAAGAACAAGCTCATCTTCCTTTTCTTAATTCGTTTTTCGGCATTATCGTTCAAATTCTCTACCTTAATATTTTCTATAAAATCAACCATAGAAAAAGAAAAGGATATTTTAACAATAGGAAGGAAAATAAAAATGGAATTGCGCAGAATTGCATAAATTCTCCTTAAAAACTAGAAGTAGACAATACCATTTTTCCCATGTTTTTTTATATGAAAAAAAATGGGTATGTTTAAAAACAAAACAAAGAATGAAAAATGGACAACAATCAGAAAAGCTGCCTTTTAATTTGTGTGTCTGCACTTTTGAGACAGTCCCTAACCTCAGCTCATCTAGTGTCATGGTGCTAGGCTTCAATATCTATCATGAGATACAAATAAAAGATGCGCAACATGAAAGGTATTTGGACCTCACTGAATACATTTCTATCTTTAAACTATCTTCACCAACGACAACAATCCCTAGAATATTTTAAAACTGCAAACAAAGTATAAATCTTATGATTATACATAGTGTCTGTTTCTGATTTCTAAATAGATTTGCTGCCATCTTTCCTCAGGGATTCCTCATCTTAGATTTTGTAGAGTGATCTTTTTATAGTAAATGATGTCTAGTTCCTAATGTCTTGACCTGTACTGGAGAATAATATCCTTTTAAAAAAACAAAAAATCAAACACATCTAATGCTATCCCACAGTAACTAGAGCTGCACCTATGAATATCATCTCTATCTGTACATCCACACCCAGGCATCTGATGAGGTGCTGACAGCTCCTTAGCTCAGCATCAGAAGTGCGAGAAAGCAGCCCTGCCTGTGGGATCAGAGGCTCATCCAACAGAATAGTCAATAAAAGAGAGGCAGCAACACTACATAGCTCCACAATAAAACTTTAACTAGTGCCTCAGGCTTGTATTTCATAGCAGAGGGCTTTCTCACAGCTCCCCTTTATATGTCCTTCCCTCGGGCCTGAGGACAGTCGGAGGTCTGTGTAAGAAGTCAGAGCCTTAATCACTTGATGGTGGTGGAGGATAATCATAACTTATGTGTCATATACTGTATCCACAAAAAAAAATCCACCACTAAACCATGCCTTATATTTATATAAATAGATATTATATTTGATTTAATCTTTTATTGGACAATTTACTTCAACTTCTCATGCATATATAAATATCTGTATTTTCTTTTAAATGCACATTCTTGCTTTGACTCATATTTTCATATACATATTTGTATTTGAACATTTTTCTTGCACATTCTTGCTTAAACTACTTTTTAGATATACATATTTCTTGTCTATTTTTTATTTATCTTTTATTTATTTAATTACAAAATAGAGAAACTGTCACCAACCCTATTCTGATTCGCTCTCTATATGTTAAACCAAATGTTATACTCTGGTAACTGTGTATTGTGCTTTGTATTGGGTAAATATGAATTTGAGTACACTTGATTGCTTTTTTAACCAGGATCTTTGAGAGTGTGGTGCCTCACCTCTTTCCTGCGGTCGCTGTTGTCTCTCTGCAAATGCCATTTGATCAGAACGTGTGGAGAGCGGGCCTGACACTCCAGGAAGGTGCTGCTTCCCTCCACCCCGTACTGCACCATCTCCAGAGTGTTCTTATTGGCTGCGGGGCAGACAGAGGGGGATTACCATGGCAACCAAAACATCATTACCGTGAACCCCAACACCGCCAAAATCTCAGTCGTGGCAAATCAAAGTCCTTTTTAGCAACACGGGCTGTCGTAAATTACCATATTACCATATTACCATAAAGCTGCCAGAATGCAGTCATTACAGCCCAAAGCAGTGACAACCTGGAGCCAGGAGCAGCATAATGAGACGTGTCATTATTTTCTACCTTTTTAGGTCATTAATAAACAAATAGAAGCAATAGATGGAGGTTACAAACCAGGAGTATTCACCCCAATGAGAATAAAGCTGAAGTAATTTATTTTGGACCACAGCCTTTCATGAACATTATTTCTCTTCGTCATGGTTCCTCTGTAAACCACAATCTGGGATCAACCAATCAATAACATTGTATTTCTAAAGCCCATTATCACAAATTACACATTTATCTCAAGAGGCTTTACAGTTTCTGCAGCATATGACACCCTCTGTCCTTAGACCCTTGCAACACAAACAAATGAATGGGTATTCAAAAATAAGCTTCATAAAACTGCATCATGTCCGATGAATTATCTGTACTTCTGAACTGGAAAAATCCTCATCCTCATGTTTGTTTAAGAGGTATTAAAGGTTTTTTCCCCCTTTTATATTACAGATCTCCTGTCCCCATATCACACAATAAGGTCTGACCGAAGACATCTATGGAAAATGCCCAAATTACTGAAGACAAGTGTGTCTCAAAGGGCACATGGTCCTCTGCCAATCACAGAGTCAGTGTTTTGATTCCTGGCCCCTGCAGTTCATTTGTCAAATAGTCGTTGGGCAAAGCTCAGCTCCAAATTGCCCCAGGAGGCATGGCAAACAATGTAGAGGTGTTTTGTAAGTCATTTTGGATAAAAGCATAAGCTAAATCAAATTGAAAAATAATAATATTGGGTGCCGGATAGCAGTGGTTAGAGCTTGTGGCTTGAATGTGGTCTCCACTGCCAAGTATGCAAATTCCACTGTCAAATATTAGGGAATGTGACCCCCTTTAGTCTACTCCTTCAAAACTGCATCTAAAAAAAAGGCACTCTAAGTCTGTTTTTTTACCAAGAGCTCTTTGTCTTCCCATCATTGGGACTTAGTTGTATTCTTTGGAACCAGTGTGTTGTTTGTGAAGTGCAGTATGAATAAAGTTTTTAGTTGATTTGAGTTGTGCCTTACTGTTGGAGTTGAAGCCTCGGCATTGGCGGATGGGGTTCCCGTATTTGACGTCCTGCCTTCGGCTACGTCTAAAGGGGTCAGACCAGTGTTGTCGAATAAGGAGAGAAAAAAATGCAATAAAGCAACCGCAAGCCATTCAAAGCCAATCAACAACACATAGAGCCATTAAAGAATCACATTAAATAGACCTAACCACAAACCATCACCCCATTACGACATAACAGGTCTTTAAATTAACCTCATTTAGTGGTTACACTTATAAAACCACATGTTTATGATGCATTAGGGGAGCATAAACCACAGTTTACCCCAAGCTCAATATACTAGAGACACACATTAAAGAGATGCCGTTAAACAGCCTATCAGCCATCCAGGCGTCTAATTGAGCATCATTCAACAAACCAATCCAGTTAGTTCTTAAGTTAGTGTAGCTCATGCTAACACTGCTACCGCTGCTCACCTCTTCTGAGAGGCGGAGTATCGGGAGCAGGACTTCCCGTCCCAGGCGCAGTAAGGGTCTCTGGCCAGGCAGCAGTCAGCACACGCCTCCCCGTACACATCGCAGCGGTGAAGAGCCAACTGCGTCAGTCCAATGTCAGAGGACACATATAGCTGTTGCTGTTGAGAGAGAACAGAACAATGTGTTAAATGCAACGCGATGTAACAATTTAGTAAGGATATTTTTGTGAATTTTGCAAATATGTGTTTGGATGCAATACGTTTCGACGACAACCGTTGTCCATCAACTGTTTGTTGTTCCATGATTTCTTCTGTTACTTTAATTAAATCTATTTACTATTTACATTTTTTGATGTATTGATTTTTATTTTTTTTACACGTTGAAATTCTTAATGTAGAATATTCAAACCCGCGCTCAGTCAGTACAAATACAATTATCCGAAACATACAATGCCCTCCATAACCATTGTAAAATCTAGCTTCAGTTTGCAAATACTGGATATCTCAGAGGCAATCCTACTGAAAAAAATGACACTAATATCCAGATGTGAAATTCATACCTAAACATCTGAGACACCATGGAAGGATCCTAGGGACTTTCATTTTAAATCAGAATTTCCTAACCCTAAAAATCTCTATTTTCAGTGGCTCAAAAGACTAAAACCTTTTTTGTCCATGATGTGCTTCCATAAAAAGACTTCACAAACCCAGATGTATGTAATAAAATAACTGCAACACATCTAATTCTGTGTTGTGCTGACACAGCAACAGGCTCTGGATTCCCTAGGAGAACATTGAGCTCATATCTATCAGGTTACTATCCTAACTTCATGATCCGCTGTTTGAAATGTGTCAGCTTGGCAGGCTTTGTGTAATAACGCCAGGCGTTGAAAGTCAATACTAAGGGTTTTTTCCAAACGTTTCCTCTTCATCCTCTCCCTCAGACTTGCAGCTTTTCTATGAAGGAGAGCAACAGTGAATAACAACTGTATATATGTAGCTCTCTTCATTCCCTTTCATCGGAATACAGTTTATTTTCTCTTTATGTGGACAAAGGTTAAGAAAATTCTCTGCACAGCCATGCTTACTCTTTTGGAGGAGATCTTCATAGTTGTAATGGGAGTAGGGACCTTGAAGGAGAAAAGAATACATTGTGAGTACAGCGTGTTGTCTTCATAGCAGATGAGATAGAGAGCAAAATGTAAAAAGAAGATCAGAAGGACTTAAGACATAGGGGCAAGGTTTTGATGTTAGAACGAAAACAGAAGAGCATTGAAGGCGGGATCACTCGTTACTAATGTTATCAGGCAATGGTTGTCATTTTTTCTTCCAATCAAAGGCGGGGGGGCAACCACCATTAAGTCAGAATTTGCATATAACATTTCAAGAAAGTTGGGTTTCTCGTATGATGGTTTGGGCTAAAAAAAGGGTTGTCCATATTCTCCCGGTGGGAATGTTAGTTTCCTTGAGCAGGTGGCACCTTGCCAGTGAATGGGTGAATGATGACTTGTTTATGTAAAGTGCTTTGAGAAGTCGTAAAGAACTATAAATGAAGTCCATTTACCAAGTTTACATCTTCATTACAAAAGGAAGTGAGTGGCGTAAGCTTATGTCAGTGCAAATGACTAAACGTTGACCTTTTGATATCACACGGGACACAAACTCTGGTCTTCTGATTAAAAGTAATGTGTTTGATTTGACCCATCCTTTCCTTCCAGTGACTTTTGATATACTATGCCATCAGACTTTCTTATTTGCTCCCGTCATATGAACAAGGACCGCTAAAGGGCAGGACCATCGTCTTCTTGTCTTCGGGGGAACAAATATGAACAGATAATAATGGCGGCCTACTCGTAAGTGCAGCAGGCTGGTTCCAACCTATATCTAGAGTCGCAGAAAACTACTGATAACGGCGATTTCTGGGGTGATATCATTCGAAGTAGGGAGTAAAATGGAGTATACCAGAAGAAGCTAGAGCAAAAGATTAGATAAAAGCTCACCTTGAAAACCTCCACCTCCTCCAGGACGAGCTCCTCAGTCTGCAGGTCGTCTCTGGGCAGGACGATGACTTTCTGAACTGTTCCCTTGTCTGTGGACCACAACACACACCTGTCAGCTACATACCTGCAACCTCACACCCCCTCCGCCTGTCAACAGCCCCTTGGATTAGCATTGTATTCTCTCAGCAGCCTCCAACATGGGATAATCCTCACATCAACAGGCTGCACTGTACTCTCCACGTGTGCTACGTGGCTCTGCTCGCTTTAACCTTTCCTCAAGGTCCGTTCCACTTAGTGTACTCGCTGCCGACACCGTGACAAACACCTTCTGTCATCCTCCGCTCCCTTCTTGTCTTGACCTATTCATCTGGATGCCATAAGACATCCCCTTGGCCTTCCCTGGCATGTTTGATTTCTGCAAAGAGTTTGGCATTCCTGCGAGCGGGATACCTGAGATTTATTTTGACTTGTGCATTGAGCCACGGTGCAGGGCTGAATGGCGGGCTGTGACAGGAGCTGAAAGGACACATTCCTTCACATTGGCCCGCCATCGCGCACAAACCCATTGGTTTCCTCCCTGTTAATGCCCACATGAACAAAGAAGCCGATTAAGTGGCGTCATGTGCGAGATGTGGGGGCTGCGAGATGTAAGGGCTGCGAGATGTGAGGGCTGCATCCTGTGTGGTGGCTGCTGCTGTCATACCCGGGGCCTTAGTAAAGGTTCAAGGCATGCAGACAGACAGATAATCTCTCTTACACCAGTGGGCGAGATTAAGGTGATGGATGTCCCAACTGTACCCCCCCACCTCTCCCTCTTTCTCTCCTTCTTACCCCCTGCTTCTTTCCTCTCCCTCCTGCTGCTGATCCACCCCTGCCCTCCAGGTACAAATCTCCTGTTGTTTACTCCATGTGAATAGAGCGAGGTACAAACCCTTTGATTGGTTACATTTCCACTCGAGCACAAGGGGAAAGAATGCTTTTCTTTTAATGATAAATGATTGCAGGGGAGACAAGCCCTCCACTTACATGGGATTTATTACCATAGGGGGGCTTTTTCCTCCATTATTTAGCTTCTTACTGACACTGTCATTCTCCATAATGACCATGATCAAAGGGTTCAGACTGACTTTGTGTAAAAAAACCACAAAGCTGAGATAATTGTATAAACAGAGATTAGACTCCGGCCTAATTACAAAACACTCACCAGTTCCCAAGAAGAGCACCTCGTAGTTTCCATCAGCAGCAGCCACCTGGTCCACAGTGATGGTGGTGAACTCATAGTCCACATTGGTCCGGACCACCAGGGGGCGCTTGTGTATCGGGTACACGGCATTGTACATGGCAGGGTGATTCCTCATGAAGTTAATCACTTCATCTGGATAGTCCTTGGTGGACTTCATGTTGGGGGTGAACGTACCTCCAGGGCACTGAAAGAGAAACGGAGAGAAGTGTGAGCTTTGGTCAAAAAGGATGAAAATATAATTGACACAATCAAGTAAAAAAGCACATTTGAGAGACTTTCTTGCAGTAATATTCAGAGTTTGGTTATGCTGATGCCTCATTCTTGTTGGATGATTTTTTACATATATTTAATTTAGATGAAGCAGGTACCGAAAGGAACTTACAATGAGTGCAATAAACCATGAAGATACAAACTAAGAATAATATATATTCACTTTAAATTGTTTCAAATTAGCTACATATTTTAAGTTGTACAATTTATTTTTGGCTAATGAGTCAAGGAAAAAGCCAAACATAAGGGATTTATTTTAATTAGGGTGCTTGTTCCACCATTGTTGAGCCTATAACATTTGAGCCTGGAAAAACAGCTTCTATTCAACTCAGATAAAAGCTGTTATGCCAGCTTGCTGTGGGATACATTTGTAGGGTCATTGTGGACATGAAGCTCACCGTGCCGGGTCGAGGGTAGGGGATCTTCCCGGAGTAGGCAACCCACTGGTAATTGGGACCCTCCTTGTGGGCGAAGGGTCCGTTGAAGACCATGCGGATGTCAGCCATGGAATAAACACAAACTGCTGAGCCTTTAAAGACGGAGCTGTGGAGAGAAAGTCAAGTAAGACAAATACAAAAAGTCAGGAAAATCTTCAATCAGAGCCTTATAAATAAGTTGTGTCTGTTCAATAGCTGTAATAACGCTCTTACCCCGAGACAGAGAAGACGCCATATATCACGGGATTTTTCGTGTCCTGTGTTGGCTGTATGTAAACATCTCCTGTAAGAAAATGGAGGGAAATCAAGTCGGTGCAAACATACCCGATGAAGGAAACATCACGCTCCACAGCACAAGCACTCGTCTTCACTAATATTTACACAGCTTTCAGGCAATCAAACCTCTTTTTTAGCCAGAGGGACCTTTTGGTTACACATCCAGCCGGAAGCTGACCATAGAAGGCAAGCTGAAACTTCATCTAAAACACATGGAAATCACTACTGCCTTTAGATAATGAGCTAAGTGCTATCTTGTGTTGAGACTTTACACTTCTGAAATCCATAATTACATCAAAGGAGTAAAGGTCAGGGGTTCATGTGAGAGGTTTTTTTGTGCTGCTTACAACATTTGTAAAACACTTTTTTAATGAACTAAGACAGATTATCAAGCAACATTTTGAAAACGTATAAAATGCATCAATAGATTTTCTTTCTAACTTGCCCATCTGAGCTTTTTTATTGGTCGCACACCAATATATTAGACAAGTTAAGGCCTGGCCAATTTTCACCAAACAGGTTTCGATGTGTTTTACATAAACCCATTTCTGTTTAACAAGCTCAAATGACTAGAAACATTAGCTTAGAGTGTAAATATGTCAAGAGGTCAACAAAAAAAAGTGTCTTCCGTCTAGACAGCCCTCCTGCTATTCTCATTTGCTTCCGACGGAAACAGTAGGTGTAAAACCACAGGAATTGACTTTAAAGCTAACTATGGGAAGGGGTACACATGGAAAGGGACTCAGGAAGGACGAGTTAGGTGAAGGCTTTATAACACATCAAAACTGAATCTTTTACCACTTAACATCAACAAGGTAATCCAATCCAAGCATGGGACGGAAAGCAATGATTTTTAACAGCAGAGTAGTGAAATCACACAGCCTGGTTCTCTACTGTCTAGACTGGAACAACGTGATTGCTAAACCACCTCCCGAGGAGACGGAATATTAAAAGACAATGTGACAGGGTTTTCTCCTTTTCCTGTCGTCCATAGTTCATTTCGTCAATTTCAAAAAGGTAAGGAAATATATCTTCTCTCCCAAAAGACAAGGGCAACATTTATTCCTAGGCCAATTCCCGAGGTATCTAAACCAAACATGTTCACACACTCTTTAACAGATCTCTGGCACTAGACCCTTCCTGATTAAAGATACTGAAGAAAGGTCTATAGCAACAAATAAGCTTTACATGTGAAGGGTGATAAGTCTCCCTCCTGCTCTGTACCTGACCTAAATACAAGTCCCATGAGGCACTGCCAACAATAGGAACAAGGGGCTTTTGGCACAAAACAAAGAATGCGTTCCCAACCTAGTTGCACAGGTAAATGACCGTGAAGTAAAGGCGTGATTGGTGAGAGAGTCAACAAGCAATAGACACTGAGGTATCGAGCTAAAAATATAACTATTACAGCTTGTGTGAAGCGTGGAAACAGAAGGAGACATGATCAACGCAAAGAGAAAGAGAGTATACCAATTCAGTTTTATGCACTTGCAGAGCCATATGAACCAGCATGAGAAATTAGCTGTCAGGCTGCTATGCATATATAATGATACATGGAGGGTTAGGGTTAGCATTGTCTATGAGTCTGAACTACTAGTTCACATAATTGCACTCCACTGGGAACTGTCTGCAGCCTTGATCTCATTCCTAAAGCTGAGAGCTCCTACAGCTCCTCTGAAGTTACCAAATTCCCCAAAGTCACACCCATATACCACACACACACACACACACACACACACACACACACACACACACACACACACACACACACACACACACACACACACACACACACACACACACACACACACACACACACACACACACACACACACACACACACACACACACACACACACACACACACACACACACACACACACACACACACACACACACACACACACACACACACACACACACACACACACACACACAGTAGAACGGTCATGGTGTAGCATGGACGTAGCGCGACGAGCTGCAATGGGTGTCACACAACAAATGATCCTTATCATGACATACAGCTGTTGTACTGCAGAAATTGTGCACGCAAGAACATGTAAGTGTGCGTATATATGTGGACAAGATACTGCTGAGGTCGATAGCTGTCATCATGGAAGGTATATCGGCACTAAAATCAGATCAAAACTTCAGGAAAACGTGGAAAAATAAGCTTTGTGATTTAGAATAAAAGCTATACTGACAGGGCAGTGATGACTTAGCTCCAGGGGATCTTGTGTTCTAATAAGAGTAAGGACACTATCCATATTGCAAAGCATATTTTGCGATATTTGTACAGCAATAAAGTCTCAGCCACACTGTACATCCCATTTGCTAAACAAAAAGGTTAACTTAATCAGCCTTTGGGTTGTTTTTGTAAATCTGCTGTCCGCGCCTCTAAGTGTCTCTACATTTCCATTTGGCACTTGCCTTTGCCTTTACTTCTCTCTATCAATTGATGACTTGTTTTAAAATGTTCCACATCTAAACTAAAGGATTTTCTTTCTTTTTCAGTAAGAAATCATGTTAGGTCTGTGTTTTAAATCACTTTCAGTCATTCAGGTACAAGTTGTCAGGTAGAGCCGATAAGTGTTTCATTCCAACTGTAAAAACTCCCCAGGTCTCAGGCGTGCTTTGCCATAAAGCTTTTTCTGAATAAGAGTTCCACACTAGGAATACAGCTGCTCAGGATATTTCAACAAACTTGTCAGTAATAACTTGTAGAGTCATTTTATTAAAACCCTTAAAGAAAGGGGGGAAAGTTTAAGACTCACTCAAGCAAGGCTAACAAATCTTTCTGAACTTTCCCTGGCTTGAAACAATCTTCAGCTGTGTAATGTAATACATCTACAGTGCCTCAGTACCACATCTCCTATACATGTAGACTCTCAAGTAGTTTAACCTTTTGGCAAATATGCTCACAAGCTTTCTTGCCAAGAATTCAATGAGAAGATTGATTGATACCACTCTCATATGCGTAGGCTACTGTAAATATGAAGCTACAGCCAGGAGCCAGCTAGGCTAAGGTGAGCTTATCACGAATACTAGAAACAGCGTAAAAAAGGTAACTGAAAAGTAATATGTTTTCCTTTCAGCACCTTTAAAGTGAAGTGTAAAAAAAACAGTTTGTGGTTTTGTGGAAATCTGGGAAATGTCTTCCTGGAATCCTGAGAAAAACATTGTAATCCTAACACTTTGTTTAAAATATATTTATAACTTGATTAGTGAGCTTTAGTCATGTATGATATTTATACTTTAATTAGCCAGACTAGCCTCATCTCAAGTCTTTTGCTAGGCTAAGTTAAACGGCGCTAAGCTAACTGTCTCATGGCTGTAGCTTCATATTGTGGTTAAAGCATGAGAGTTGTCTAACAATACTAACTAACTACTACAAGGGTTATTTAAAAAATGTCAAGCTATTTCTTCAAGGACTTACATTCAGTGTACAAAGTTTAAAGACAATTAGCCCTTGAGAAATCCTTAAATCTGTGACGACACAAACTTAACACAAACTCTCCAGAGAGACAACTGAAGCCATTAGCATCAAACTCAATCATATCCAATGTATTGTTCCCTCCAGGAGTCTTTGCTATTCAAACTGACATGCAGTTTTCTTCTCTTTAGGCATGTCTGCCCAGTCATGCATGTCCCAACCATAGACTGTATATATAAATGTCTCATGTCTCACGGCATTTCGTGTTAGTCACAAAATTAATTTAATCTATTGATTCGTGTTCACCAACACGATTTTCACCTTTTTTTCATGTCACACAGAACGATTTTAAAAGCTATGTATTTCTATTGGTAGTATGTTTCGTGCCTGCACCACGTCTTTTTGTCCGGTCGGGTCTTGGAAGACCAGAAGCTGTGGGGTTCATAAAAACATTTTCTTACTCAATATCTTACCCTAAGCCTAAGCCTTTTATTTTAAATTGTATAATGTCTGAGTTTTTTTGCCGTCCGCGAGGAAAATAAATGGGGCTCAGAGCCTCAGAATACTGAAATCTGTATTTTTTGTCATCTTTTTTTCCTTCTAATTTGTTATTATTTGGTGCAGGCACGAAACATACTATCAATATAAATACATTGCTTCTAAAATCGTTCTGTGTCAGAATACTGAAATCTGTTTTTCCTTCTAATTTTTTATTATTTACATTGCTTTTAAAATCGTTCTGTGTGACATGAAAAAATGGCAAAATCGTGTTGGTGAACACGAATCAATAGATCAATGTCGTGACTGTTGTAGCAACTTATCCTTAAGTTTAATTTAAAGTATTACTGTAACTGTTCTTATCTGTTTATTTCCCACTGATTGAATTCACAGCTAGTCTCTAATTTCATCTTCCATAGAACAAACCAAAGTCTGTCAAGTTTCAACCATCTGGTCAACACTTCTCGTAATGTAAATTCGCTTGCTGAAGACCTTCCCCTTTCCTCCTCCTGTAGTGTATAAAGTATTGATATTTTTCTTTAGATGAGGGCAGGTCTGGTGCTGGCTTCTTGGTGCGAGACTCTGTCCTTTCGGCTGAAATAGATTAACTCTGTTAAATGCTTTTTGACTTTAATTGACTTTATTAAATAACACAACTTTGCTTTAAACTTCTATTATTTGTTCTTTTCTTGCCAACCAGGTGGTTTCTGTTTTTAAAGTGGAATTTCCTCCACAGTGACTATAACACGAAATGCCGTGAGACTGTGTTGCATGTCCTTGGTTGTTCCCCAACATGCTCCACTACACAATTACAGTCTAATTTAAGCAGTTAGCGTTAAACCATCACCGGTGCCAAACATTGACGACCCTCCAGCTCTGTCACAAAAACACTCTGTGGCAGCACGCCCATGAAAGGTCACCGAGAAAAGACAGAATCCTCATTTGTAAGGCAGCAAACATGGAAAGACCAAACGTCTGTCAATTTTTTAGTTGTTCAAAGAGGTATAAAATCAACGCCACCTGTAAAAACACGCAGATAAAAACATTGTATGTGTCAGCCAGATAACGAGACACAAAAACGATCATCAGATTCAACAGGCATGGCACTTTTCATTCTTGAGATTAGTACAAGAGCCACAGTTGCCTCACGCATCAGTCCCCTATCACTGTTTGGGTTTATTTTAAACCAGTGAGACAGAAAGGGAAAGAGCTTCCCCTGGAGATGCTAATAGTCTCACACTCTCAAACATTCCTGCCTGGCGATCTGATCTGTACGCCATCAGGACACCCCCCTACACACACACTTTTGTTTAAGACATCTTGAAAGACAACGTCAACAACCGCATGTGTGTCATTCTCATTACAGTACACTATAGGGGCCAAATGATGGGAGTGGGCCAAGGACTTAGCTCTAGTGTGAATGTGTGTGTATGTGTGTGTGTGTGTGTGTGTGTGTGTGTGTGTGTGTGTGTGTGTGTGTGTGTGTGTGTGTGTGTGTGTGTGTGTGTGTGTGTGTGTATACGCTCTTGGCAGGTGCTGCAGTCGAATCAGACCCCGCAGTAGATTATTCTCTACTTAATATATCAGATGTGATCATACGTGACAGGAACTTGAAAATGAATATGTCTGCAATAAATTCCGTCTTGTCATTCTGCCATTTTCTTCTTTTCGATGTGATACTGACTTTCAAAATGATTAACTGCACAAAGAGAAGATTTAGTTTCTCTCGAAAAACAGTGGTTAAGACGGTAGTGATACTATTTTTTTTGAAAAAGTAGTGCCTCTGTGTTAAATACAAGTCCGCTATTCCATGTCACAGTTTGATTCATTTTAATTTCAATGATATAGCCTACAGATACACTTCTTAACAATAACTTCCATAATACAATTCTCAGAAGAAAGGAAATATCTCTTATTCAGGTGCAAAAAAGGTGTGTTTATATTTCAGATAACTAAAACCATTTATCTGGTTTTAAAAATGTTTGTAAAACGACAAAGATCATCATAGTGTATTTTAAATATGGGGCTTAAAACTGCATAAAAAGGAAATTCATGACAACATCGGGCAGACAAACAAAACTCTGAAGCATTCACTTTGTTTTTAGACGGACAAATAATGTGCAAATTAACTAAATGAAACAATGAGTTGCTGGGTTAGATGTGTAGGATGTAATCTGGCAACATCGCTGGGAAGCAAATGGAAAATACCTCAGATGTCTGACAGTCTCTTTGATTGACAATGATAGTCTAAACAACACCCCCCACCCACACCAAGTGACCCACAGATCACTGCTTCAACTGAACATTGTGTAAGGAGCCACAGCAAAATCTCAGTCTGCAATTTTCCTGAAGGTTTTTGTACTCACGGAGCTCATCGAAGTGCGTCTCCATGCCGTCGGCGCCCGGCACGGAGCAGATGAGCCTGGCCTTCAGGAAGGTGCTCCACTTGTTCACCAGACAGCAATGGCCGCCATCATCATTCTGTATTAAGAGGGGTGGAGACACAGAACAGTTTCGATCAAACTCACATCCTCCCGTCTTTCCCTTCTGAAAACAAACCCAGGTGGAGCCACCCACACACACTGTACATGATGCAAAGCCAGGAAGCTAAGAGGAAGGGGGGGTTGAGATGGTAAACACTGTCTCCTCCTATTTAGACTCTCCCATCTGTGGTGGAGCGAGGCCAGAATCTATCCCAGTAAGAAAGAGCTGACACCAGTATGTGCTCCTCCATAATCAGCATCTTTAGAGGAAGCATGTCTTTTTCCTTTTGAAGGCTGGATGTAGGCTCTTTCATGCACTTCTGATGAAACCCATTTTGGGATTTGAGATGTTTTTATAATTTCCAGTGTAATTACAGTATACTGAGTGTATTTAAGGTGGTGTGCAGGGCGCGGAGCGAGTGGCAATAAAAGTATCCAGATGTGAGGAGAAGTGGGAATGACAGCCCACTGAGAGGCGAGCGAGTGTTTGTGTGCCGGGTCAGCACCTGACCCCCTCAAATAATTAAAACGGTGAACAGCTGAGGCGACAAGCACACGTACACCACATTTTCTCACCTATACCCGTGCTCATACACTCCCTGTACCGCTCACATATGCACGCAAATCCATACGGGGACGCATGGACACACGCTAACACCGTATGAACACTTTCTATTCACATTTGTTGATATTTGTTTTTGTTGCTAAGCTACATTTGCATTTGTAGTGTAAACAGGCTTACAGTAAGAGGAGGAATATCGTGAATGGATAACACACCAATGCAAAAGACTTGATATCAATAGTATATATCATGGACTTTGATTGTGAAAAGTAAGAATGGAAGAAGTATATGGTATGAGGTGTGGGTCTATGGAGCTTCAGTGTTGTTGGTTTATAATCATTTTTAAATACAGGCAGAACTCAACCAACTTAAGTGGAAAAGCTCAAAAAAATAGATGTCGTTCCAGAAAAAAAACGATGTCGCTTTTACGCTGCGTAGTACTTGCGTTCGGTTTTAAAAAATAATTAATGACTTGCGAAAAAACGAATGAAAAAAATGTACACTAAATGCTTCAAATGTTTTTAGGACTACCAGGGAGAAGAGGTCAGGAGGTCACCGGGTCAGAGGTCAGAGGGCGACCTCCCAGACAGAGGGATGCATTGTAGACAGGAAGGTTAAAGACACATGTGGATTCCAGCACGTCAGCGTTGACTAAACACTAGTTTGCCTGGGGAGCCCCCCGCCTGGGGAGCCCCCCGCCTGCTCTTCGTATCGACGCAGGTTTTCTTTTCATTATGTTTACACCCAAAAACAAACACGCTTCGCACTGTGTACACACCAGGCAGATGCGTCCAATACGGGACTGGGTCACCGGAGTCTGGCCCATCTCGGATGACTTCTCCCGGAAGAAGAAATACAGCTTGTCGTCATTTCTCTCCGCGCTGTCAGGGATGAGCTTCACGTGGATGAAAGTAGGGTCTGTGGGGAAAGAGGTGATGAGATCTTAAGGTCGAAGAAGCCTTTCGGGAAACATCTGGCTGGAAATCTTCTATAAACTGTGAGCATTTCCTGTTTATCATTTGTTGGGGGATTCTTCACACATGCCAACACCAGAATCTTAACATGTACTCACACATTTGGGATAAAGCCTCTTCCTCACACACTGGATGAGTATCATTTTGAAAGTTTTAAAGAACATTTACCATTTAACCATCTGGAGTTGTACTGATCGGTCCGCATGGCAGTCTTTGTTCCCAGAGTCCGGAAAATGGCAGAGTCTGTTCCCATAAAGTCAACATAGACCCCCGCATATAGTTCACCATCTAAGAGAGAGGGAACAGCTCAGTTTAGGGACATTCCTTCACTCTGGCATACCACCATTGACCTTGGCACAATAAAACGTGGCTTTTATTTAAAATGCCTATTTAGAACTCAACATGTCAGGAATGTTTTATTTTATGATACGGACGCTCAGCTTCACAAAGCCAAAGATGCTCAATATGTGCAGAAGTTTCTTTACATTTCTTACAAAGGATCCCATAAGACAATTGTATATTTTAAGGAAATTTTCTGTATAAGGACAGTGTCATTTATTACCGATGACAGGGGAAATGAAAACAACTTGCCTAACCACAGTCCATTTGCTTTCCCTATTAGGCTTTATTTGTAGCATGGCGCACAATGCAGTTTAATATGTATATTGATATATATACAGTATATTCTATTACATGTAGTTGCTAATGTAAGGCAATGCTCACAGTACACTGCCAACCAGGATATCTTATTACATTACATTTAGCTGACGCTTTTATCCAAAGCGACAAAGGCTAACTGCCTTACTCACAACCTTCCGATCTTCAGCCCACCTCACGATCCATTAGACCACCACTACCACACTAATACCACCACCACCACTACCACACTAATATCTTATTATTATGTATTTACAGTCAGGGCCCTCTAGATATTAAAAAAAAGAATATTTGAAAACGTTAAAGAAAATGTTTTTATTTTAAATATACATATTTTTAATATTTGTTTAGTTATATTTTGCATTAGTCTACCCTACTTTTATCATTTTCTAATCATAAATCTAATCAATAGATTTATGATTAGCATAAGGCTTGTGTCAGTGATAGTGATGACATCGTTGCAAAATTATTAACCGAGTCATTTTCAAGATTGAGTTACAATGATAAATACGAGGGCCTAGGTATAAAAGTCACGGCTCGCCACTGTGTATTTATAACAAGAGGTTCATAAAATCTAAATGTGGACATATTGTCTGTAATATAAAACAATGCTAAAATATGTCAGTCACGCTGGACAGAGTTAGAATTTAAGTACGACCAAAGTGTAGTCATTAACTTTACACAGCAGGTGAAGTATATTTTATTGTCAAGTTGTAAATTGCAGAGTATTATTAAATATGGACCAGTACGTTTCCAATTGTTAAATACAAATAAAATACTATTGGTAACTCCGGACAATAAGATGTAAGCATCAAAGCACTTCCTGTGACACATCCCTCCCAATTTTGAGACCACTATGCCATTTTCTTGAAAGATAATAGTCCATTCCTTCCAGGAAAAACTCATCACACATCAATTAAAGCGTTACAAAAAACAGAGCTCAAACTTCCTGAAAACAGCCTTCGCACGCACTCCATAAAGACATAAACTATGAGCACATCCATGTGTGCAGACTGACAAATGTATACAACAGCCTTGTTAAGGCACAGAAAGGCAAGGTGTCGGTCCTCCAGCTGCTGGGGCCCCGCTGGAGAGCAGGTGGGACTGTCAGAGATCGAGTAAGCTGACAGCAGGAGGTACAGCAGAGGAAAACACAAAACACTGTCCTACCACCATTATATTCAATGTCATGGTGTTCATCAGCGCTATATGGAGATTGATGACGCATCATTAAAACGTCCACGGATGATGGGGTGTCTAATGTGGTGAGCAAATCCAACGGTACATCTATTGTTGTGGATCTCGGTCCGTATCAACACTGTGTAGGATGCTAACTGGAAGAAGTGGGGGATGAATCCATCTTGGATGACAGTGCTGGTTCCATACCGGTCAGCTGGCACTGCGCTAATGTGGGAAGGCAGTGGCAGTGATTTACACCCGCTGCCTCGCCCCACAGAGAGAAGATCGCCTTTCACTGGTGGCAACTGTGTGGTCTGTCTCACTAAGTGACCTTGGGCGAAGAGACAGAGGACACTGCCCTCATGAATGCTACACTAGATGAAAGGCTAAACTAATCATGGTTACCAGGACATAATGGATAGATAGTAAATAAACATTGGGACACACTTTGACGCTGAAGTAGATCTAATTTATTTTCTATATTTTACCCCAAAGGAGCCCTCCAAAATAAATAACAATAAAAAAAATACAAAAGTTAAAAACTATTCCCTCATTTAAAAATGTTTGTATCCATGCTTTTGAGTACAGTGAAACTTGTATTTAAAGTTCTTTAATATAACTTGAATAACCAATATAATTTACTTCTGCATATAAGCTCTTTAATGAAAATATTTAACTTGAAAATAATATCTATGTAATTACTAACATAAGGTCTTTTCCCAGTTACTGTAACTGATTATAATTGCATTCATTTTGTAATTAAATTACGCAACGCCATTACCCCCCTACAGAGTTCCTCGGTAACCTGTCTGTAAATATAATGGTATGTAAGCAGAGGATTGTTTAACTATTAAAACATGTGCAAATACTTCAGGCCCTGTGGGAAGTAAGACTGTGTGAGCCTTAGTACACACGTGAGTAGAGATCATCTTACTCTTCAAATGGTAATGAAAGCACAGCAATGCTTTCCCAACATGCTTCAAGTATTTTTATTGGAAGGCATGATTCCCCAGTGAGGGGTTCCCATTAAGAGACACATAATGTCCACCTCCACCTTAACAAGGACATATTCCTGATGATTTGGCTGATGCGTAAATGCAGCTAACTGTGGGAAATAGGCAAAGAATGTAGAGGACACTGAGCGTGACCTTTTTGGCTTCTTCTTCAATGGCAGACGGAAAAGAACTTTAAAAATATGCATTGTGAGGCATATAAAGAAAAAGATAAACAATCCATAAAACTGTCGTTGCTAGGCCTGACCATGGTTACGCCCTCATGTGACCAAACCCATGGCGATACTCACTGATCAAAGCTGACACGCTGTTGACATTCGGGTCGTAGGAGCACTTTCCCTTCCCAGATTCCACTTTGCCCGGCTCCAAATGGAAGATTTCTTCCTGAAATGGGAAAAGAAATCACATGGATACAGCAATAAATTCAGCACTCTTCATCTTGTCACTATGATTCCCTTGTGTGGGGAAAGCGAGGCAGCCAATGTGCTCCGTCTGACTCCTGTGGGACCTCTACGGCCTGATGGGGGATGAAGTATTAGAATAATGAGCGTGCGTTCTTACGGAAAAATACATGCAGGGAAGCAAGGAATTTCTGATCCATGTCTATGCCACTTTACTGCGGGAAAACAATACGGGCTTCTTCTCTCGGCGTTATAAGCTACATGCCAGACATCTCTCAGCTTCTCGGTGCCTATGGCTGCTGACACCTGTAATCCAGCACAGTGAAAACAAGCCGGGGATGGAGGCTGGATGACTGATGCTCACTGCTCGTAGCATCACTGCACGCAAGCACTGCGAGTGGATTGGCAGGAATTTGCGTATGAGAGCTTGGGAAATGAATTAGTGGCGTGCAATGACATGTCCTGTAGCTCCGCCTCAAAAACCAAAGCATGTCCAAAACCAAATATTTCACTCCCAACGGGTACAGCGATGGAGACATTTCTGTCATTGTCCATCAGCGCTAAATCAGGGGAGCGAATAAAGCACTGTGCCAAACTCACTTCATTGGATCATACACGCAGCCTCGTGTAATTCCCTACTCATCTTTGATTAAAATCAACACTCGTGCAAGTAAGGAGGTGCTGGAGGCTGACTGCCAGCCATGCCAGATGTTGACGTGTAAGAAAAAAGGTCACAAACATTTATGTGTACCAGAGGGAAACTGTGCCCTGAACGTGTTTTTACAACCTTGCCGTAAAAGATGACCCTTCCCAAAAGTTGCAACATGTTTGAAATAAAAAAAACTTGCAACATTTTCAAAGAGTCCCCCCTGCACCTCGAGCCTTTATGTCCTGCATGAGTCTCTCTCAGTGTTTCAAAGTGCTTGGAGAGCTCAAACAGTGGAGGCATGTTCAAGTATGCAGCTCTTTTATTTCCTTTGCTGCACAGCTAGTTGGCTACAGATGGCTGCTGTTTGCTCTGGGCTAACAGAGCCTGCTGTGGGAGTAGGTCAGATGCTGAGGAGTGGGAGAGACTGCACCACATTCCTGCAGAAGGTGGAGGAGGGCCCGATGCGGGGAGGGGCTGATGGGGGCGGGACATCCTGCGTTGTCTCAGATAAGCGGGAGGAATCATTTGATCTGTATTTAATGGGCTATGCTAAATGAAAAAAAAAAAGAGTATGCCATGCACTGAACAGCAAACTGAAAGCCTGTTTAATTAAATGTGAGTCTTGCAAAAGTCAACTGATTTCTTTCAGCAGCCAGTTCCACCATGCAAACATGTGACATTTAGCACAGACGCAAAGCACGAATGGACAATGGCGAACACAAAAGGGGTGTTTAGACAATGAGGCTCACACAAAGAGAACATGAGTGAAACAAAGATGACATTAAATGCAATTCCACATCACACAAACCTCAACGGTTGTGCACGGACTGGAAGGGAGGCATGCTAAATGTTACGGAGATAAACAAGTGATGGCCGTGTTAGGGATGGTGATGACAAAATGTGATCAGACACAAAAAAAGGAAGGGGGGGAGCATGCTGCTGGGGACCGCGAGCCCGGGCAGAACGCAGGGCTGCGGTGCAGACAGGGCCCACATCGCACCTTAAGTCCAAGTGTGTCGTGCACCGCGCTGGGTTCAGCTGCGCGGCTAGCCCTTCCTCTGGCCTGGGCCATCTGCAGATACATGGAGGTCTAAAACAGGAGACAGCAACAGAGTCTGGATGTTACGCCACTGAGGAGGAGGGATTAGGGACCTTTCGGAGCTTCATCAGCTTGAAACTGTCCTGATTTTTAGAAAGGATCAGAAACTCACCAAACCAATGCTACTGAGACTAGACTGCAGGATAAGAATTTAAGAATTAGATGTAATACTGGTTTCTTTTGTATGGTTATATTCAACAAAAATATGTTATTAAAATAAAATATAAAATAAGTGATAGAATTTCTTTGAGTCAGACCAGAACGCTGTCAAAAGGTCGGATAGAGTTCTAGCTGAAACACTTGCTCATCTTGGCCGCTGTGGTACTGTAGTGCGGACTGCAGCCAAACAATAATGAAGGTTTGCTGGAGTCTGTTAGCAAGTTGCACTTTAATGTGGCTTAATCGTTTTGACACTTTTCACCTGGGTTTCAAACGCTTAATCGATTACTAATTTGACATTCTTTATAAAAAAAGAGGCAGCCCCAGGCTTCATACAGCTGCCAGCTGGCTTCAATAACATATTCTCCATCCACTTCAGGTTCAATTGTACATTTCCCCATCGCAGCAAAGTGTAGAATAATTGCATCTGAGTCTTAATCTTGTTAAATTAAAGATTGAAATCCATGGAGCTGGAAGGGTAGAATAATAGTGAGTAGATCTGATCAGGTAGGAAGCTTTTTTTGTTTCAGTTGAGCTCCCATTCTGAGGAAAACATCAATAAATCAGATTGAGCATTTGCTGTAGATTAAAGCATTATTTTCAAAATGTTCCAAAACATTCAACCTTTTAAGGCCTACATTTAAAACCATTGAATTTAAGAATTTTAACGACCCGTGAACACCTTTAGGAATGCAAGTGAATTAGGTACATATACATATACTATGTGTGTGAAGGTTTGTGCAGCAAATGTGTGTAGCTTTATTTGACCAGATGGTTCCCTATCCTGTGGTTGAGTCAATAAAGGCGCTCACAGTATGCTTCATACATTCCCCTAAAAGCTGCTGCCAAAGCAAAACATTTGGCTATTACCGTTTACAAAAACGACAGGGCGCCTACTTAAAGCTGGCAAGCCTAAGAATATACCCTGCAGTGGTGAAATCAAATGACAAAAATCTGTCTGAAAGTTGAATTATTAATGATAGAAAGGTCTGTGGCAGGATATATGTAGACTATTCTGCACTAATATATTCTATTTCATTTGATTTACTTGCACTATTTTACCCGTTTTATTTTGTTGCGCTGTTGGAGGAGCCTGTGACCTAAGATGTTCGTTGTCATAACTACACTGTAGCTTTGCACACATGAAAATAAAAGCCTTGAATCTTGAATATGTGTGTATCAATTCATTTCCAATCATAATCCCCAGCCCAGCTGAGAAAGGTGGTCATGGAGGGTTTTTTTTGGGGGGGGGGGGGACTCGGACCTGTCTGTTAAGTGTGACGGAGGAAAAAACAGTCCTCTCATTAATGGACTAGAACTGGAACATTCCACTGGCACCCCATAATGGGAGCTCCCACTTCCAATTACCCAACGTCTCACACGCTGGAGGCTGGCGGGTGGCCTGGATGCATGAAGGGGTGAATGGATAGGTGAGTGAATGGATGGAAGCCCTTCATTAGCAAAGGGTCATGTAGGAACCATATGCAACAAGGGACTCATGCAAGGCACGATTGCCGTTGCAACAGCACTGTATATCTCCAGGGAGAGTCCAATGGGGAAATGTATATTTTATTTATCCGGTTTTTAAAACTCCCCCGGCCGTCATTAAGGGAACAAGTGTGATATTTAAGGAAGAGTGAGGTGTTAAAGGGGACTAACGCAAAGGTAGCGATGCCTGGCTCGGTTTAGGAAATTCAAGAGGTCCCATTAAAAGGCTGAGACTAAACAGAGCAGCTTTAACAGCTCGCTGGGGAGGACAGCTGTGTGCCGGGGAAGCTGTGCTGCTTGCCCAGACGCGGAGACATGGTACCTCGAGCAGGCTTAATGATGGAGGGAAATCGTAAAGGGAACCTAGCGTAAGGTGGATGGAGAACTTTGGTAAGAAAAAAAAAAAAAAGGGAGAGGCCAAGCTATGCCATTCATGACGCAGATGGAGAAAGCTGTTTATGTTTGCTGAGTTGATGTAAAGGGAGTTCATCTCCTTTGCTTGAACACTCCTCTTTCATCCTAACCTGGGGTTTGCGTCCCCTGTTGACGAAGGTACAGACTGGATTGTAAGCTCCCGTCCCACAGATGTACAAATGAGTCCGGTTCCATGGCTCGACCAGACGGATGAAGTTTGCACACTCCTCCTGGAGACACAAAGACCAATTAGTGGGCAATACACTTCGAAATAAAAAAGACATTTATAGCCGTGGTTTACTGGTACACCTCCTGCAGATTTACCGTAAGTCTAAGTGGATAAAAATAAACCTGTTATACTGTGCTTCTCTATATATCTGGACAATATATCAAACTATCTGCCAATAGTGTTGTGCTGCCCAGCCTGGCCTGGCAGAGAGGAGGATGGTGAGATTGACTTCGCGCCAAATCCATTTCTGTCTCTTTGGCAAGACAGAAAGGAACCAGCACTTTTAATAGGCCAACTCCGAACCCACAGGTGATTTTAACAAGGTTCCTCACTTGTGCAAACAATTTGTACAATGGAGGGGAGCTCGTATTTTTCTCATGCTCAGCCTATCAAGTTGATGGAAATCACCTCAGCAGAACGACCCCGCTGAGCTTATGGGTGCTGTCAACAACAGGCGTACTTACAATGGCATCCTTCCCGCTCACAAGGCACTCCATCTTTCTTCGCTCGGACACCGGCCAGTGGAGCTGTGACGCAGGAACAGAGGACATTTCATAGTTACAATCCAACCCGTTATACATCACTGGCATTTATGAGATATTTCGGCTGAAACTGCAAAAAGGATATCCTCCCAGGCTAATATTAGTCCTGTTGGGATTGTCATAACCCAATTACAGTGTTTTAATGAACCGGCACCAGAAGAAATACCAGTCCAAGAACAACTAGATGTGAGCAACATGTGTGATGCTGGGGCAAAAGAGGGGAGGATTGTTCCCTTACGGGCAGCTGTTGTAGTGCTGAGGTAAAAGGGCCAGAGTTTAGGGAAAGTGCATGATGGGAATGGTCTTACGATATGTGGTTCCTTGTTGATGTCATGGAGGTCCAGAGAGAGGATGTGGTCCTTGCTGCCCACGTACATGCGGTCATGGTCCTCATCCATACGCAGGATCCGGTAGTCGCTGGTGTTGAGGATGAATGCGAAGTGATGAGCGGTACCGGTGGATCTCAGCTCTGCACGGAGACAGAAATACACCATTTAATGACAGCTGTGGTGCACATGCACATTTTCACACACACATGCATGGACAACTGACACATTCCTTGTGCCACTCCTGCATACCCGTGTGGAGTTTACTGATGTTTTTTTCCACCAACACGGCTGTAACTTGACACTGCGCATTAGAGACAAGTGCTACTGAGCGTCTGTCACACTGTGTTGATGGCTTAATACCTCCTGAGTGGATCAGAGGATCTAGAAAAGTCATCAATGGCTGCCGTTGAGTGCAAGACAGAAGTTAGAAAAGACAGACACAGTAGTTTGACGGATAGATGTGTTTACTACAAGTGATACCGTGTGGAAGAAGTTAAGGTGTCTGAAAAGTGGTTGCCAACACTGAAAATATTCTACTTTTACTCACCATATAATTTTAAAAAACAAGTAGAAACACATTATATTGCAATGATTTTGACTAACATTGCAATTGCGATTTTCATTCACAAAATCAATGAAAATGAGGATCAGTCCTGAACAACGATTTTATTTAGTAGGTCTTTCAAATACGAAATCATCTGCAGCACCACAATATTTAATATAGAATCATATTTTCACATATTTTGCCTTTACCAGATATTGTACTTATTGCTATTTGGATATTGCACGAGTCAATATTGCGATTTAGATATAGTTCCCATCGATTGAGCAGACCTTCATTGTACAAAATATCAGTAGAAGCTATTGTCATGTTCGTTTTGACTCTTATGAAGTGAATCCACCAAGTCACTTATTTCTAAATGTTTTCTCCATTTCAAACCTTGTTTTAGTTTTTTTTAAACCTTTGTTCTGATTCCCACCAAAGATCCATTGATCCATTGGATGTTAACTATTGAAATATTACATTTTGGGTCCATCAAGTCACACCAACATTGGCTTGTCCATCATTTCGAAGTCATGTCTACTTCCAGAAATGACTTTGAATTGTTTTTAATCATACCTATGATAAAACTGAATTCCCACTCTGATGGGCTGGGGTGCAAATTGTTCAGTTTGCTTTCTCTTGTTGTGTTTTTTTATCTGTAAAAAGTGATAACCAATGATGGCACCCATAGGCCAAGAACTGGTTACCATTACCTCAAAATGGTTGCCAATGGGGAAAACATTTCTAGAAATAAGTTCTGCTTCATCCCTGGTTTGAAAGTACTCTCTAAAGGTCAGAGGAGTGTGCACCATGGTAAGACAATGCAGTAAACTAGTCCACTCATGTTGAGAGTAACCCAATCTTCCTTTAGCTCCGTGTTTGAGTGTTTGTTTGATGTGTTCTTCTTGGTTCAGCAGCCACGTACAGACGGGGCAAAGAGGCCACAGCTAAGACAGCGAAGGCCCCAGGCCGCACCATAGACAAACACACGCCTCTACAATCTCTAAGGGAGAGGCAATGGAGGGTGGCCCTGACATATTGTTGGACAAACACAGAGGTTTCTCTCAAACAGCTGGAAAGTCCCGCTTCACTGTTTGGCTTTATTCTACAACCAACAGACCACAGAAAGCAGAAACAGGGAACCACACTTTGAGGTTAACCCGAGTTCTTCAATGTTGATTTAGGAGCCGAAAAATGTGGTGAAGGGAAACCAAAGGATAAACTGTCAAATACAGTTAGCTTTGTTTCAATGTTTACAAATGATATATCAGAGCAGAGGTGTGCCAGTGTATAATAAAAGCAAGGCAGTGTGAAATGAAGTCGACGTGGGGAGTCGGGCCTAACTAAGCAGCGGCCAAGACTTATAAAAATAAGTAATTTCAAGATTTGAAAATGTTTAGGGCGGTTGATGGATAACCACTTTTTGCAAGCTCTGTATGCGCAGTCATGTTCAACGTGTTTGAAGTAACTGGGAAATATTCTTGTGCGGTTGTTAGGTGGCTCAGCGGAAGAGGTCTGGACACCAAAGCATGCAAAGCCATCAACATGTCCACCATTGGGCCTTAAAATAAACACCATCTAGAGACCTGTTTTAAACAGACTCCCTATGGAATCTGATATTAAAAGTCTTTCCCGCCAGATCTAAATTTAACGCAGGGGTTACGTCAATAAGCAATGGTTAATAGCATTAGATTTGCTATATTTGTACAGTTTGATTTAATAACTGCCCACCAAAGTAATGTTTACGGGGCAGCAGAGTGATTGACAGCTGTCAGAGCCTACGGCGGAGGAGATGCAACATGTGGCCGGTCCCTGTGATTATTTGTGTTGGAGACCTAAGTTGAATGATGAGTCCCCATGCACTCTTGCTATGTTTATATGTGCGTGCGGCTAGAGTGAAACACACCGGATAAGAACGCATTGTACACACACATTCCGAAAGGGCTAGTCGAAGCCCTTCCTGAAGCAGGTTGTCAGCAACTTCTCAGTGTGTGTTTGTTGTCAGAGAGAAGCTGGATGGGACCATCTGTCAGCTGAAGAGGGAATGTGAACAGTGCATGGCAACAACACACCCTATAGAGAGCCGCACATTACCAAACAAACACATTGTAATCTAATCTCATAATCACACAATAACGTGCGGGGAGTCTCAGTGTACCCCACAACATGTTCAAATTCTGCCAAAATATTCAACACTGTGATGAAATAACTTTCCTCATTCCTTATCCTCCAAATCTAATTGTAATACACATACTACACCATGGGGAACGTTGCCTATTTGATGATGGTGGTGTTGCAAAAATAAAACCCTCGTTTTTATTATGAAAGAAGTATGCAAGCAAGGGAATGCTATTGTGAAAGAAGAATTCAAACATCGAGAAGAGTCTGCATGTATTAACAACTGTGTGAAGGCTTCTATTTACAAAGTCTCACACAACTCCTTCAGTGCATTCCAAGTGTTTTGTATCCGGTCGTATGCTCACTATTCATACTCACATGCACTTTTGTTAAAAAAACACGTCCGCATAAACACATTGGTTTTAACTGTGCAGATGTGCAAAGTGTGTGTGTGTTTTACATTGTAACATTATAGTGAACATTTGTTTTGTAGTGAGCATACATTTGGATGTTAGTAATATAAATGTGTGAGAGTTTAAAACTGAGTTTTAGTACAGTTTTGTTGTTGTTAGAAACGGCACCCATTTGCTTTAATTGATCAAATATTTCTCTTTCTCTATAAATAAATAATTCATGTTTACACAGGGTGAGTCAATGATATACAAAAGATCTTTTTTTGGTTGAAGTAGTCCTTTATGCAAGACTTTTTAAAGCTCAACAGGAGGAAAGCTGAATAGGTTGCATATGGAGCTCATGATTTAGCCTGAATACCATTGGGCCGTTTAATACCATAAGAATGAAACTGTTGAAACATCTCACCACGAGTAAGTAAAAGGAAAGAAGTAAGGGATCTGGTACAAAAAGTGTGAAGTCATCCAGCTATTAGACATCAATCCCTACTCTGTCAGCCTTTCTGAGCTCAGTCCCAAAGTCAACCTTCGCCTCGGGCAGGGGCAGCCGGCATTGTGCTGCTATGAAATGTTGATGGAGGACGCATAATGGCAACTGAGCTGGACTGAAACACTCGCCTGGGGGTCAGACCGCCTGTGAAAACACAACCAGCAGGACCCGAAGACTGGTGCCCGGCAAACACACAGTCACAACCAGCCAATGGTGGAAGAAGTACTCAGACTTAAGTAAAAGTAGCAGTACTAAATTGTCAAAATACTCTGTAACAAGGACAAATCCAGCATTCATCCTGTAGTACACAAGTATTGTCCACGCAGGTCCAGAAGTTAACAGTACTAATGTAGGTAATGTCTCACTTTGGAATTATATATATTAAATGACTGGATTATCATCATCACATGTCATTTGTTAGACGCTCTTATCCAAAGCGTCTAACATACATTCAATACTGTGGACAATCCCCACAGGAGCAATTTGAGGTGAAGTGTCTTGCCCAGGGACACAACGACATGCTGACTGCAGTGGGACTCGAACTTGCTACCCTCTGATTCGAAGTCCAGCAAACCATCCACTGTGCCACAGCCTCCTGATTATCAACATTTTACGGAGGTACAGTACAGTAAATACTCATATTCCAGCAATGCAACATGAAGAGAGAGACTGTGCCGCAAAGTGACCGATCAAGAATTATACCTGCACTGTAAAATCTATAAGAATTGTGTAGGGTTGTGTTAAAGTGTGTGGTAAATCCCAAAACGTAGCATGTTTGTGCAACAAATTAGCATAGCTGGCATTCAATACTCTAAAAACATCTCATCAAATTGCAAAAAGCTCCTACATCGCGCACTCGATCCACTACATGCCCTCAGTAGCAGATTACACTTTCAAACAGGATCAGCTCAGAGTGGCCGCTGTGCTCTTTGTCCTCCACATTAGGGCATGACAGCTTTTCTCCAACACACAGACTTATCCTGGAGATTTAGAGGCTTGGAGCAGCAAACAAGTGTGTCTATTAGAGCCAGATAAACTCCTGAAGTAGCCCATTACTGTGTGCATGGTTTAGGTTCACTCTGGGGGGTCTGCACACACACACACAGCGAGGGCTTTGTTTCGGGGACGCACCGCTTCCCCCTGTGGAATGGCAAAGGCTCTATTAGAGGTGAAAGTAAGCCGGAGAGGGAACATGATACCCTCACTCAAGGTCTCCCCAGCCATGCACTTCCACGCAAATAAGAAGTCCTTTAATTAGACTGACATCCTTCATTTCTTTTTTCTCATTGCTCCATCTTTCGTGTACACAAGTAATGCATACAGGAGAGAGCTCTCATTCCAGAAGGGAGAGGCAATCCGGTCCGCTGTCTCCAGTCTGCTGAACACAGACAATCCTCTCCTCTCTCCCAGCATCTCAAGGTGACACAGCCCACTGCCGGTTCCCACAACTCAACACTCCTCTCTGGCCGGTAGAAAGGTTTGTGCCAGTGTTTGAGAACAGGGAGCTGAGTAAGATGAGTCCTGAACACATTCTAGTTCAATGTCAGAGTCATAGCATGTCCTGAGAGAGATGTAAAAGTCAAATTCACAGACAATTTACTCATTGTCTGAAGCTTATGGTTCTCTACACCAGCTGTGATGTTAAAAGAGGACATATTATTCTCACTTTCAGGTTCAAATGTGTTTTTTTTAGTCGGGGTGTGTGGGAGAGAAATTCCATCTGGAAGTAACTTTGGAATTGTAGCCTTTGCAGACCATTTACATGCACAAAAACCTATATAACACACTACGGGAAAGGGAACACCCCAAACAGCTCTCGAATGACCTTTTGAATGAGTGAGGGTACTTTCATGGCCTTTGGCATATGTGTAGGAGGTATGATTTTCACCCAGGAGACCGTTATTCTTGTTCCATGTGAAGTCAAAAGTCAACTCTTTCTGTAACTTCAAAAAACGAAATACGTACTTTTTTTTAGGCCAAACCATAATATTTGTCTAAACCTTACCGAGTAGTTGTGTTGTTTTGATAGCCATCAACCACAGGTTTAAGACTGTTACTGTAATCTGTGAGAAAAAACTAAACTGCGAATGCACTCACATTGCATGGGAAGGTAATTGTATAGGAGACAGAGTTGCATGTTCCTATGCTTCCAGAGTATACTCATGAGACTCTCCGCACTGAAACCTTTTTGAAAAAAGCTGCGTCTCCCAGTCCTTACACACAGCATGCCTAATAAATCACCATCACCACCTGCTGAAATATTGTCTTTGCTGACTTGTGAAGGAGGGAAGTCTATCCAATAACCCTGGCTCTGGTTCAACACGAAAACAAGGAGCCAAATTGCGAAAGTACAGATGGTTTATTTCATTTACGGGCCCAAAATATATTATATCCAATAGATTTATTTTCAGAGATTGACAGGTTGATGTTAAGATCTGAGTTCATCTTTCACTGTACATTTGGAACCACTGTCTTCCTGTTTGCAGTTTTCTTGCCAAGCCCTCATACAATACATGGGTTGTGCTGGGAAGCGTCTGAGCCCCTTCCTCAGACCATTATAAATAATGCTAGTCTTTTTGTCAGCTTGCCTGGTGAAATGAGGTATAGAATCATGCCTCTCTGTCAGCCTGAGCCTCCTCCTGAGAGAACACTTGGCTGCCGACTGCAGGCCTGCATGTTATAGCATATCTCCCCATCTTAAATTAATAGCCAACGGGCCAAATTTACCTTGGAAATATGTTTGGACACGAAAGTTCAATGTCAAGCGCTGCACTCTCAGGAGCTCCAGAAAAAAAAAAGCAAACTTGTTCATGCTTTCTTGTATGACATGATTTCCTGCCATGCTTGGAAAGTACAGAATGGATTGTGTGCATCGTATTCAGGCAGTTAATGCATCTTAGCATCAGAATTGCCTCACATTATGTATTGCTGCATCCAGTTTGATTCAACTGTACACCCCTCTCGTAACTTTCCTGGCAAATTCACAAGAAACATTGGGTAAGTGGTTGGATCATGGAAAACTGTGTGTTTAAACAAAACAAAGAATACTGAGGACATTTGAAGGGGGGTATTTACACATCCTGGCATTTGACAGCATGGCGCACACTCACTTCATGACACTGATATGGGTGTTCCAGCCCGCTGCATATTTCCCTGCTTTGAAATTGGGTAAATTAAAAGAGCATGCGGCTGCCAATGACAGTGCAGAGCGTGTTGCTGCTTGAAGCCGAGAAGGTGAAGATGATGGGGGATGGTGATGGGGGAGAGGCAAAAAAGTTTGCGGTCTGTTGCTTTGACACCGAACAGGAAGGGAGCGATGAGCAATGTGGAGCGAAGTGTGTAGCAATCACCTGCTCAGTTCACGGGTCTGTGCTCTCCCCTTTGTGGAGCGTGTGGTCGATAATTAGAAAGTGCAGCCACTGCACCGGGAGTCCTCCTGTCCAAAGATCACAGTGAAGCTGCAGCACATAAGCTGTAATTCTACTGAAATAACACTAAACTGAAAAGTCTAGCGTTCGGTTTGTGGGGTTTGTGCAACAAAGCGACAGAAATACCCCGTTAGCTCACGGCGCATCAAAAACAATGTGCACTACCTGAGGTGCTTTCCAAGCCGTCAGGAAAGAGGTGCGTTGGTTCACACGCACCGGAGTGACAGGAGTGATAATTAGGGTGTTTAAGAGGGGGCGGGGGAGGTGGCATGCTCTCGCACTTCAAAGGCAGCACTTGTCAGGAAACCTGGCCAAATATTTTTGAATGCTGTCGATGCAGAGGAGGAAAACTGCAGTTAAGACAGTATTATTACCCTTCAGAAGACACGCTTCATTTCAACAACAGTGACGGAGATCTGCACAAAAGACGCATTGCTTTTGGGGGGGGGGGGGGGGGGGGGGGTAATGAGTTGAGACGCCACAGGTGACAGTGCCACAGGTTTGAGAGACTTGCTGGACATAATGTGCATTACTAAATCTCATTCATTTGAGTCTGAATGATTCAGGAAGTGTCTGCTGCCCATGTACCTGTATAACTGCACATTTGTTCTCGTTTTGTAATTCCAAACCAAAAGATATTCACTTTAAATGTTAAAAATAGAAGAAGGTAGAAGATATCTGTATTTTAGAGGCTAAAACCAATTGTTTTTGCCATTTTTGCAGGAATAATGCAACAATTATCTAAATATCTGTTTTGTTGTTGCAGCTCTAGTGACTGGGTCAATGTGTCTCTTAATTTCTTCTAACATAGCCTTCAAATGTTGCAACAAGATTTCTGTTCACTTAACCGTTGCAAACACGCCCAAACTGTGAGTAATTATCTGGTCTGATTTGAACATGTCAAGGAAATCACGACTTACTCAAAAGGAAAGAAAAAAGGATAAGAGCTCCGAAAGTTCCAACCTTAGTGTTTAACTATTGACTTTGTGTGGTATTTTGGTATTGGGTTGAAATTCATTTGCACCTTCTAACTGTACAAAGTGCCCTGAAGCAACGTAAAAAGAGTCTTTGTTTTGTGTACGTTCTGCAAAATGTGACTATGCGTTTTTAAGTCAGTTTGTTATAAGATGCATTTACACAGTAACAGTGGAGTTGGCTTAAATCCAGACGCCTGTATCTGAGACCGGCTGTGGTTCTCTATCTTATCTTAATCTAGCTAAACTTTCTCACAGTGATTTCCTGTATCTGCTCAGATAAGGAAGCGCCTGATATAGGGGCCATTACTGAGCTAACAAACAAGGCGATGGAGATTAAAGGGCCCTGTTCTGCATATGGCTAACTGTGCTGGCCTCTGTCCTGGCACCTGCATTGCAATCTTGTTAGCAGAGTTACTACGAATCAGCTCCCTCGCCCACATCGCCTTCCTGCACTCTCCTTCAACAGCTCCTTTCATCGCGACTTGTCTTCGCGTCAAACATTTACATGAGTAATTTGGGGTTGTGTAAGCTCCACGCTCCGAAGCCAGTGGAGAAGTGACACAGTGGTTAAAGAATGCCTGTGTGATTACTGGAGAGTGGGTTTGAGGTTAGCTGTGCAGCTAAATGAAAAGGACCGATAACAGCATGTGAACGCAGCAGCTGCTCGCCTCGGCTTAGTCCCTCTGTGGGACGGAGGATAATAAAAGCGGTCAGGAGACTCGGGCCGCTGTGTCACATCAGATAGGACACGTCATTCAGCAGATAACAAATATGCAAGGGCATCCGGAGATATGATCTGACCCCATTGGTTATGCTAAAAGAGCCTGCAACAGAAAGGAATGCTAATGTTTTGTGATGTGGTCAAGCTTCGCTGAATCCTCGGTGTGTGTGTGTGAGAGAGAGAGAGAGAGAGAGAGAGAGAGAGAGAGAGTACGTGTGTGTGTGTGTGTGTGTGTGTGTGTGTGTGTGTGTGTGTGTGTGTGTGTGTGTGTGTGTGTGTGTGTGTGTGTGTGTGTGTGTGTGCATCTTGGTGGAGAGACAGGCTCTGCCGCTCGGAGAGGAAACACAGACATAACAGCATGCCTTTGCAAACACCTGTCCTCTACGTACAAAGCATCGGCACTGCCACCTCTGCTCGCTGTCATCGAACCTCAAACTCTGTGAAATTAGAATTGACATAAATCACAACGCCACGCCACACAGCTATTCTGAAACTGAAAACACTGTGATCATCATTTTTCTGCTCATGATTATCTGTTTCAGCTTAAAGAGTAATTTAACACTATTTTTCTTTGTCAAACAATTTTCTATAACACATGTTGTATATGTCCTCGTCCTTTTATATAATGTTATCTGTCTTTTTTATATTTTCAAAAATAAAACAGGATGTTGAGTTCTTCAAATATTAAAAGTGAAAGTGCCGTAAAAATATACATTTGTTCAAATTAATGGTCTTGGTCGAAATAGTGTTTAAAATTTGAGGAGAAAAGCACCTAATTTCTAACTTTAATAACTACCTTATTAAACCTTCCTAATGACTTCATGGTCGTAATCATTAGTATGCAGGCTTTTTTTTTTTTTTCATTAAGAGTAGAATAGACTGTGTCTGTCAGCTTGCTACCATGGTGTTGTCTGGTTAGGGTGCTCTCTGTGTTTTCGTCTTATTAACTGAAAACACAGTAAAAGGGATTAGGTGTGTTTCATGATGTAGGAAAAGAGTCAGGGAAATCCATCTGTCTTCATATCATTGGAATGAATCCCCAAAGCAGAATTACGCAAAAACACAATCAGGGATTTGACTCCTGGCTACTTTCTATTCATGGCATGTTGTTTGTATTCTGTTGCTGCGAGCCCCCTCGCTAGGGAAAAGGTGTGACCCTCTCTTGCCTCAACACGTGTTAAATGCGATCCCTCATAATGGATACACAGTAAAAGCGCTTCCATATCACACATCATTAAGCATCACTCCTGACCGCACATCCACAAGTTGCCCGGTGATGCTCTTTGAGACACGACACCTCCCTGTTTGCTACTGTCGCCACCTCGTTACCGCCACTCCCCTGCCGACCTGGGGGGCTCACCCGCTCTATAATTAGAGCCACTGTAGTGCCCCACCCCTCCACTGACCAACCCCCCCCACCCCCCCCCCCCCCCCCCCAATCGCTAATGGCACCAATTTGTATTCACTGTCAGCTCTCATGCGAAGAAATGGTCTTATCACTGGGCCTCTGGCTCCCATCACCTAAGCCCCTCTACTCCTGCCTGCGAAGCCTAGAGTCTGATGGACAGGCGCAGAGGGGGTGGGGTTTAGAGGGGGTACACATTTATCTCCATTTTCATGTAAACTCATGTAACAGCAGACAGATGTGCTTTGGTACAGAATCGCTTGAACAAGAGAAGATAAGAAATCCACGCTGAGAACTTAAATTACAAAACATTCCTCCCATGTTTCCTCCTTTAAATCTTATAAGGCCAATCGTGTGCACAGTTGGACCTCTCTCTAAACAAATGGAGCACCTTTCTCCCTCAATCTGGCAGAAACATATAAAGGTGGAGATCCAGCTGAGAAGGGTTGTGAAACGTGGAGAACAAGTAGGGAAGGAGATCCTCCCATGAGAGTCTTGATCTAAATCGCACACATCTGCACAAACATGGCTCTGTTTTAACTGACATGTGTTTTATTAACAGTCTCCAGCTCAGCAGCGACACATCTTGCCCTGTTCCTATCCCACATGTCAACACCTTCAATCCTCCTGCCACCCCTTCATTGCATTATTCAATCACAGGAAACCCGACCCAAATGTTGCTGGTTGCTGCCGAGCGGCAACCTCCTGGTCTGAAATGCATAACAGGCCTTTAGTCTTTTGAATGACGAGCAGGGGACTCCACACAAATAAGTTGGATTGTGTAGAAGTGTATGAGAAAAATGTTATTGTCTCAGTTAACATTTTCATAATAAGTCCAAAGGTCTCTTAGATAGCATGATGTTCATTTCAGTTTGTTACCTTTTTTACATTTAGTTTCAAGCATTGTTTTGCTAGCCAAAATAAGCATCCTAGTTAATATAACAGTTGCTGAGCAAGCTAGTTAGCTAATGTTAGCTTGTATCTTAGCAGGCCCCACTGGGTCTCTTCCTTCCAGCTCCAAAGTCCCTTTTGGCTCCACGAAAACAAGATGTTGACGGTTTGTATATCCAATTCTTGTATATAGCATATGGATTAAATCTGCTTTTTGCAAGCGCTGGTCAGCAGGGCTTCTGCAGGCTCGGCGGGGAGACGTGGGGAGGTCAGAGGTCGCTGGGCAGCAGTGGCAGTTCTGGTTTAATCTGGGATTAGCTCAGGGTCAGGGTTATCTCTCCTCCGCCTGACAGGAATCAGGAAGCAGGGATTGCCTGAGGTAAAGTGGCATTACTGGATGGCCTGTCCAGAATCCCAATGAGGCTGTGCTTACAGGGGCGAGGGGAATAAAAGGAGGAGAGAGAGTGTATGTTCAGCATGACTCTCTGGGCTCTGGGTTGCAACCTTTCTGCCGTCACTCAAACACTTCCCAGCCCTGAGTTCCAGCCCAGTGGAGATACACATGTGAATGAATACAGCCTGTGAACCAATGCATCACTATGGTATCTCTCCAGCCTGTATGTGCATTCAGCAAATACCTTAAATTCTGATTTAGTACAGAAGCCAGAACAGAAAAACATGAACTCAAGTGTTTGCTTCAGAAGAACAAAGGAACAGCAATGCAGAATTAGCAGAAGAACTTTGTGGGAGCAGCCACAAAGACTAAACATAAAGCCCAGAATGAAACCTTTAACCTCCCTTATCTTTACCTGGCATGTCTCAGCCTCATGTCAGACTGTAATCCCCACATAGTGGACACACTCAGGGGCAGAGACACACTCTACCATATCTGGTCCTGCTGTCTGGATGTGTGCAGCTGGGAGAAACAGTCAGGCATGAGACCAGAACAGCCTTGTTGTAATGAAGATGGATCTGCCTCGCAAAAATGTTAAAGCTGGTGGAAATGGAGAGGTCTTAAACTCCATGGGAATATTGGACGGAAATAATCTGAAACCCTGCTATGCAGCAGCAAAAAGAGAATTATAGGAGATAGACTGTGGACAGTAGCCCATTAAAGTTGTTTTAAACCAACATCCAGCTCTTAATACCATAAATTCTACCTCTAGTTGTATCAAAACGTATAAATCTGTCAAACATTAGCAACAAAGCAATTTTTTTAAAGCTGAATCCACAGCGGATCTGTCTTTTTGTTTTGAAATGCCCTGGGGTTCCAATGGAAAGATATTTGCTTGTCATCATATGTGACACTGCTTCTCATTTTTTTTTTTTTATGTTGATCTTTCTGGTATAACAGAGAGTATGTAACGTTAATGTCAACTTCCTGACATAATAAATTGCATCAAAAGGCGTCAGAAAGGCAGGTTCAAGCTCCCACAGGCTGACTCCCAGCTAAGGTATTCAATTATCTTTTTTCTCATATACCTCGTCGACGGTTTTCCACGCTGTGCCCTGTTAAAGTCATTCTGCATCCAAGTACTTTCCATCCAAATACGGTTTTATTTGTAACAATGGAGCAACATCTTATCCTTGAAAACAGTGGATTTAAAGAGAAAAAGCTTTTCTTGGCAGCTTGACTGAGAGAACTTTGTCTACTGCCTCGCTGTGACAAAACATTCCTCTCAGGTGCATCCTGACAGGCCAGTGGGAGATGTACAATTGAACAGAAACAGGATAGCGACCTAATGTATGTGTGACACCAGTGGCCCACTATCTTGCCCTGTGGTTATGAATGCCTTGTTTGTTGCAGCAGTGTGGGGTCGCAGCGTGGGAGGCCAGTTGTTCTAGCCCCCTTCCTGAGAGTGACAGGAAGGCAGGACAGATTGTGACAGCAGCCATTGTGGCTCTGCTCCAGGTCTCTTCCTCCCACCAGGCTCCCGCTGCTCCTTCAGTCCTGTGTTACTGCATGTGGTGCCACCTCAGCGCTAATCTTCCTCCTCCTTGGGCGGGCGGGGGGAAGGAGAATAAGGGCCGCGGAAGCTTTTACCGTTTGTCTGTCCTATCATCATTTATTCTGAACAAGAGGTGATGGATGTTGACCGAAGCAAGACGGGACATCCCTTCAGAACAGATCAGCGATCAGTTGAGTTCCGATGCGCCCCTGATTCCCAGGCCTTGGGGACAGGAAGTGGGATTAGGAGACAATCCATGCGTATGTCAGCAGAGTCATCACTTTTTGCCTCATCAATTACATTCTCTATTCAAAGAGCGCTCATCTGAAATTAAGCAGATTAGCCTTTTCCAAACAGCTCTATGTTTTCGGCTGCAGCCGGGGGAAGCCTGCAATAGTCAGCGTCTCATACAACACTAAAAGGACACATTCACAACTTCGTACAAACTAGTTTTGTTCAAGCATGTTCCTTCCCTGACTTCCTTCTGATTTGGGAAAGTTCTGCAGTCATTGACGAGACATTAGAGTTGAATTATGCAAACGTTTTATAATGTTAATGTTAATAATATATGTCCAATTGCATATTTCCAGAATAGATATTAGAGATGTCTCGATCCGATCACGTGATTGGGGATCGGAGCCGATCACGTGATTTTCAAAAGATCGGAATCGGGAGGAAAAAAATCGGGGATCGGGATTTTTTATTTTTTTTTTAAATACTTTTTTTACATTTTGTATTCAATGTTACAAAACAAAAATGGCCATGTTCAAGTCTTAAAGTCATCCTGAGGCCTTAGTTTTGGTTTCAAATGACACAACATCATGTATGTGTTGCTTCTTTGGGGCTTGTTTTCATAGACCTGGTTGCTTATTTCTCTCAAATCTGGCAACAGATTGGGCGCAGAGTCTATTTGTCGCAGTAAGCTAACGAGTACTGATAAGCTTTATTTTGTTTTGATCCAATGCTGCACAACTGAACTGATCCAATGCTGCTGTGAAAGAAAGAAGCTATATCCATGTTGGATAGAATATCCAATTTAAATAAAAAAATAACCTTAAGGGACAACTTGAATGCTTTTTTCTTTTTTTTCTCTTAATGCATTGCATAAAGATCGGATCGGGAAAAATCGGTATCGGCAAATTGTCAAAATCAAATGATCGGAATCGGATCGGGAGCAAAAAAAGGTGATCAGGACATCCCTAGTAGATAACATATACAGTAAAGCTACTGTAGGTTCATTTTGTTAACATATTACATTCAAAGTTATTTTAAGGTGAAGAAAAATATATATATCGCAATGAAAGTTCCCTGCTTGATTATATACATCAAAGGCATTTGTACTAAACGTTTTCTGAAATGTTACGTTTAACTATGTAAATGAGGCTTTAGCTTTGGGGGATTTAGGAGGAATCTACATATGGTTAATGGTCTGTATTTGTATAGCGCTTTATCCGGTCTTTACAACGCTTTACATTAACGAGTCATCATTCACCCACATTCACACGCCGTTGGCCATGCCATTGGACACAACTGGGGGTCAAGTATCTTGCCAAGGACACATCTACTGACTGAAAGGGGCTGGGATTGAATCGACATCCATACAGTGCAAATCAAGAGGGTTTCTTTACGCAACGAAATAAAGATAGTAAATTAAAAAACACCTAAATGTTTTTTTGTATGTTTTCCAAAATATATGTATCGAGGCCGATAGCCCACACATCTCAGCATTACCAGTGCATGAAAGTAAACCCTGTCCTTGCCTTTATCTTACGAACTAGCTTATTCAGGACTTATCCTTCCCTAACGCCTTCTGACCCAGCACGGTGTCTTCAGCCTCTGAAGGTTCAGAGGTCAGAGCAGGGAAGATCAGAAGTCACTGATTCAGTCGTGTGCACTCTCTGCCATAATCCTGCTGGCTCCTAAACCACGGCTGTGTTTAAAGGGCCTTCTAAGTCTCTGTGCTCTGATCCTATTTCTGAGTGAGAACAAGATAATAGGTTCCCTTAAGGCGTGAGGAAGAAGATGTCCCCAGCTGACCAGTTTCTCTTTCTATTTGGGTTAATGTAAATAATACAGACTTGTGGAACATGTGCATCTACACCAGCACATTGTCAGCACCCTAACCCTAGATCATGGAAGATGTTACCAACAGTCCATTTCATTTCCTCTATTTAACTCAGTATTTGGTTTATGAGTTGATTACATTGGTCTGAATTTTGGGCATAATATTTAAATTCTTCAGCTCCAAAGCTCCTCAGAGCATTATCTGAGTTAAGACTTATTTTGGCAGACCTTGCTCGATGCCCATTTAAGGTGGTGTTGCGGAGATAGCCAGGCAGGGGGGGGGGGGGATTGCAGGGTCACAGAGTTTAGCCGATTTAGCCATCCCAGTTTGTCACTGGTAATCTCCCTGCAGCTAACAGGGTGATACAATCCGCTCGATAACTGCGGGAGATGGACAGAGAGCGAAGCAGAGCGGGTGTGTGTGTGTGTGTGTGTGTGTGTGTGTGTGTGTGTGTGTGTGTGTGTGTGTGTGTGTGTGTGTGTGTGTGTTATCCCTCTGTCTCACAAACTCCAGATAATATGCATAGCATGCACATGGACACACGTTAGCTTAAGCACCTCGCACACAACAAGTGTGACTCGCGATGGTTTGGACATGCAGCAGCTGGAGGAACATAAGCACAAAGCTATCATGATATATGGTAATGGGTAGAAAAAATGAAAATGGCCTGTTCTGCTACTCGTGCAAAACCAGCAAGTACAAATGAGGGTAATCCAGTTGGAAGGCAGAGAAGGCAAGAAGCGTGTGAAAGGTTCCTCTGAGGTGGAATACGGAGGTGTTTGCTTTGGCGATGTTGACCAAAACCTCGAGGGGAAAAAGAGATACACATTGCCAAAGCATCTTCTTTCAAACCCCTTCAGTACGGCCTCTTCTCTAAACCCCACCATAAACACTTCATTTCTTTCCCAACTCGGGCAATGTGTTTTCTAAATCAGGGGACGCTTCTCCTGTTTCTCCCATTCCCAGCCAAATTGGATGAGTGTTCGAAGAGGTCAGACCTTTACGAACTGCACCAGGAGCGATGCAGACATGTGAACTCAAATAAGGAGCTCATAAGTGCTGAACTTGATGGGTTTTGGTTTCCTCCGACAGCCCAGCAGGACTTTCACTTAAACACATTACGAGGAAATGTGCTTGTCAAAATTCATTTAGTGACTGGAGGTGCACGCGGGTTAAGCAGTAATGTGAGGGTGGAAATGCCAATCCACAGGTTGTCTTGGCTGAGCTCTGACTACAGGGCAATACATCTTCTTTTCAACAGTGTGTATATATTACAGGAATCCAATGGCTAAGAATAACACACTAACATGTGATTTACTCATTCTGAAAAGGAGAAAAACAGAGATGTGGATTTGTCCCAGTTTGATTAGCTGTAGCTGTAATACTGGACTGAAGCAGCATTATTCCAGTAGCTTGGTGCAGATATGCTTGTTGAGACAAAATATCGATTTCCCCCATGTCTCCTTTCAGCCGTGCTCTGTCCTGCTGAAGTACTACTGTGATTGAAAGTCCTTCTAAGTTTGACCTCCCTTTGGTACAGCAAAAATCTGAAGAGACAAAACAAACACTCTTTCTCGCTCATCACTTGATTGCCCTGCAGCTTTTCATCGTGCCGAAATTGGCAAAGTGACCTTGATGAGCGAAATACCAACTGTCAATCATTGATTACCAGGACTTTTTAAACATTCACTTCAGGGCTCCCCTTTCAAGTTTGATCAATATCAGGCAAAATGTAGTCAGAGAGTAACCCAGGAGTGGCTGTTAAGGGAGCGCTGAGCCTCAGGGAGGATTTGAAAATGGGCACGGGATGAGGGAGGGGTCTCAGTACCACGGTCCATAACACTGAAACAAAACATTTAAAGAATAGGTGTAGAATTTATTACAACTTTCAAATTAAATCTCAACCTTCAAGGTGATGTGTTCAAATGTTGGTTTGTTGGATTAAAACCCCAAAACACCCACTTAATATATAAATCAGAGTAAAGTATGAAATCTCTATATTTAAGGGTTTGAAAATGTTCCAGAATGTATTTTTAAAGCTTAAAGGTGGGGTAGGTCATTTTGGAGAAACCAGCTCGAGTGCGCTAGAATTTGAAAATACACAACCGTTAAAAATCTGCCCCTTCCTTACAGAGCCCCTCCTCCAACACACACGAACGCGCACATGACCAATGAGCGCACGAGATATGCTTGTGCACAGATGGAAGGCTGACAGGCAGGTAGGCCATCCAGTTATTTGTCGCGAGCCGGCTCAGATGATTGGTCGTGCTTTTTACAGCGCCACGGCTTCCACAGATGATATTTTTTTATGTATTTATTGTCAAAGCATTTAATGTATTCATTGCTATCGGGATGTTAAGAGCATTCCATGGAATATAACAACAGGTGTATCTCGAACCGGTTTCTCAAACTTACCTACCCCACCTTTAATCAATTATCAAAATAGTTAGCAGTTATGATTTCATCATTTAACTAATCTTTGCAGCCCTTAGTATTTCCTTCTACTATTTTGCTCTTGTGTTCCAATGTGGGGACACAACACACTAGCAAGTAAACATATTGTTGAAATAAATGTAGAATCATTCATACACATCAACTAATGTGTCCTAAACATGCAACCAACACAAGAAGACAGAGGATTGACAGGCTGTAGAGAAACCCTTTGGTTGTCCATAATGTACTTCTTTGGAAGAGGAACAGAAACTGAAAGCGAAAGCAATTGGTCAAAATATTACCCAAACTATGAGTTGTAAACAACTATCATACAGTAGTTAAAAGGTTTTGTGTTGGTTTGTCTGTTTTTAAGTAGACTTATTTAAAACTCCAGGCTGACTTTGATTGATTCTTGTTGTATATATTTACTGTCAAAGCATTTCATATATTCATTGCTATCGGGGTGTTAAGAGCATTCCATGCAATATAACCAAAAGTGTTTCTGAAGTGAATTACCTACCCCACCTTTAAGTAGCTATCTTTTATCAGCCAGTTATTGCATTCCACGGAAAAGCAGAATCCATAAATGGTGCTTAATGTAAACCATGTCAAGGTAAGAAACCTACTGGCTGCGCTGCACATCTGAAATGTGTCAGGTGAAAGGTTGATGCCCTGTCTCATCATTCCTCGATAGCATATTAGACATGGAATCAGCCTTTAATCCGGAGAAAATCCTGCTGGGTTTTCCTTCCAGGACGGCCTCACTGCAGGTTGGTTGGAAGCGGCTGAGGGATTTCTGGCCTGCGTTGCCGCTAAGCCACGACTATAAGCATGCCGCTTGTGGCCAGAGCCTTGCACTCCCTGTAATGACTCATTGATCAGAGCTTCTCAATCCCTGCCTGCCTTATCTCAGCTAATGGGACGGCATCATGGTCTGTCACAGGCTCAAATCTCTCCGGGAGACCGAGTGCACTCAGAGGTCAGAGCTGCGCTTTCCAATAGTGTTGCACTCATGCCAGGTGGGGAAAAAAAATCCTCTTTATGTTTCATTCTGAGAATTCACCCTCCTTATTTGACGGATCCAAACTCCCTCTAACAACAGTCTATTTGTTTTTTGGAGTGATATGATATACTATCCCTCTAGGTCTTCCTTCTATCACTTCAATAACAAACTCGCACTTCTTACATCCATAATTCTTCTGGGTGTATGATAGCCTCGCTTTGACCCTAAACATTTGAAGCTTACAAAGGGACTCCCCTACACAAACCCATGAAAGGCTCACAAATCCACCGCCATTTATAACTTCTGAGGCGGGCATGACAGCAGTGAGGGGGAGTGGGCACACAGGAGGGGAAGAGCAAAGAAAAGTCTAAATGGAGCAAATACAACTTTACCCTAAAGGCCAATGCTACTTAGAGAACGTAGAGAGTATGTTTGTCAGAGAACAGTAACTATAACCCGGTTAAATGAACCCAAATCAATGTTCCTTTTACTTAATTTTTACAATTTCAATACCAAATTCCTTTATGGTCAAATGACTTAAAAGCTCTCCCTCCAACAAAATTAAGAAATGCAAGACAACATGTCCCATATGACCCTGGGAGGGGTCTACATAACAAAAACACTTCTACAACGTTAGAGCCATCACATCTACCCCTGCAAGTCCTCCTCACCTCTGTCCCCCATCTTCCTCATTAACCCAGAGGAAACCTGTCTCTCTTGACTCAGTCGTGCCTGCAGGTGACTTCCACACATGGCAGCAGGCATAAAGACAGTTTGACAGCTGTGGAAAAATATATTGAGCTTTGGCGAAAATCAAAACTAGGCTTCCCTCTGCGAGATTTTAATGACTAGTCCGTCTTACCACAACTTCGGTTCAGCGGAAAAATAAAACCTGACAGCCCTGACGTTTGACTGACAGGCAGGATATCCTCCTGTGTGACCCCGCGGCCCTCCTCTTGAGAAGTTCTGGCAGCAGGTAATGAGCTTCGGGGGAGGCCGGAAGTATACATTGCAAAGTGACTAAAACTCAGCTTTTGTTTAGATTGAATTCCTAGATGCTAAAGACAAGAATCCTGCGTGGAGGATGAAGCATCCCGGGCCCAGAGTGAGAGCGAGAGTAACTGAGATAATTACAGTTATCTCTACCTTATCCTGGTTTTAGGCAATGTTCTGCTTTGACAGAGCTTGAGGGCGTCTTTTTTAAGAAGACATGGGTATTCAGACCAAAAAGAGCATTGTTTAAAATAAACAAAAAAGGGTCTGTGTTTGTGGAGGCGTGTTGCTACAGGTGTGGAGAAGATTACCAATGATACAGGAAGTTTGGGATCCAGTTTGAAGGCTACCCACCTCACAACTCTGCAGAAAGTAATCAATGTTATCTTCTTTCTTAGCTACCCTGAGGTTAATGGCAGAATATTTCATAGCGTGGCGGCAAAGTGTGAGGTTATTCATCCCATAGTTCCTGAGAATACCCAGAATCCATCTGTAATGCAAGGAAAACTTTATACACAAATATCCAAATCTAGATTTAGACTGTCAAGTCCCACAGACCTAGAAAACTCCACTGTGGATGTCCTGTTCTCACACTGTCCGTGGCCCTGCAGCCCTCGACAATTAACCGTCAATTTGGTATGAAGCCCCTCATGGGTCGAGTCCTTCTTCTCCCAAAAGACAACATTGATAGATATTTTGCAGTTTGCCAAAAAGAACAAAACTCAGCTCCAATGCGTAAGCAGTTAATAGGGAATGTTATCATTGGCCCCATTCATGCAAGAGATACATAGAGAGTCCTCATGGTGATGACCCTCACATACACTGAACAAAAATATAAACGCAACACTTTTGTTTTTGCTCCCATTTTTCATGAGATGAACTCAAAGATCTAAAACATTTTCTACATACACAAAATAACCATTTCTCTCAAATATTGTTCATAAATCTGAAAAAATCTGTGAGAGTGAGCACTTCTCCTTTGCCATGATAATCCATCCCACCTCACAGGTGTGGCATATCAAGATGCTGATTAGACAGCATGATTATTGCACAGGTGTGCCTTAGGCTGGCCACAATAAAAGGCCACCCTTAAACATGCATTTTTGCTTTATTGGGGGGGTCTGGGGGGGTCCGAAAACCAGTCAGTATCTGGTGTGAGGGTTAGGGTTAGGGTTAGGGTTAGGGTTAGGGTAATGTTGTGAATCGAGTGGCCCATGGTGGTGGTGGGGTTATGGTATGGGCAGGCGTATGTTATGGACGACGAACACAGGCCACTCGATTCACAACATTACCCTAACCCTAACCCTAACCCTAACCCTAACCCTCACACCAGATACTGACTGGTTTTCGGACCCCCCCAGACCCCCCCAATAAAGCAAAAATGCATGTTATTTTGTGTATGTAGAAAATGTTTTAGATCTTTGAGTTCATTTCATGAAAAATGGGAGCAAAAACAAAAGTGTTGCGTTTATATTTTTGTTCAGTGTAATTTGCCATCATTTTTAAAAGCAGGAAAGATTGTAATGGTGACTGATTTAGTTTATTATCCATTTCCTAAATACTGCACTATTAAGATGTTTTACCAAACAAAGAAGTACAATTTAAAGAAGCCCTATTATGCTTTTTGAGGTATTCCCTTTCCTGTAGTGTGACAATGAAACCCCTCCTTTGGTCTCCTTTGTTTACTTCCCTTACATAGTGACATCACTATGTAAAGATTGTGCTTCTATTGGCTAGTTCTCCAACCCATTGTACATCGAAACATGTCATAGTAGAAGCACAAAATACAAATATGAACCTGAACATTTGCATAATATGTATTTCTTTAAATCAACAGCAGCTACAGATTTATAATACTCTGCCTTATTAATCTTGATAAAGGTTCCTCTCAGTAACTGTTATCTCAGAATACGTTAATCTGATTTGGACAGGAAAACGATCGCTTGTGTTGGCTGCTCACTCAGGCAACCCAACCTCACTGTCTCTCTCTCTCTCACTCGCTCTCTCTCTCTCTCTCTCTCTCTCTGCTGCAACACTGCAGGCAATCCACAGCTGTGAACAAGACGGAGCCTCGCGGCCCCTTCCCTGCCCACATGATTTCTATGAAAAACATTTTTAATTGACTCAGCAATTAAGCGAGGCAAGTCAAAACAGAGATCTCGTGGAACCTTTGTGTGAGGAGCGAGTAATCTGCTTCCTCAGGCAAGTTTATCTTGAGAATGTCGACTATTCATCAGAGATGTGTGGCTTGTATCTGAGCCAGAGAGAGTTCACCGCAAAGAAAATATTTGGGAATGATGTGCGTTTAACCGAAATACATCACCACTGGAAACAGGGGGGGGGTGGGGGGGTAATGGGTACAAATTAGGGAAAGGGTCGTGCCAATGCTCCTGCATATCTCAGCCCATTCACTGTTAGATGACTACCAACCTTTTATCTTTCCAGAACAAAAGGTTATTAAACGTGGATGCATTTTGTCTATCACTAAGAAGTTTTTCATTCATTTCTGTTTAAAAATACAATTGCTGATGTTTGAAACTTCCTGAAAAAAGTGAGAGTGAAGATTATGTAAAGTCCTATGTTTATTAAATCTCCAACTTCTCGATCAACTTGAAGGCAACTAGGAGATCTCTGAAAATGCTGTTTCCATAACTGAAAAGTGTTGCATGTCTCCAGCCCATAATTGGGATGTCAATCTGACAGCTTGTTGTGATTAAAGGGTTGCTGTTCAAAAGTGATCTCAAAACTCGTGCTAAGATCTCAGCTGACATTACATTACATGTTAGACGCTTTTATCCAAAGCCACTTACATACTCAATACTGCGGACAAATCCCCACAGGAGCAATTTGGGGTGAAGTGTCTCGGGGACACAACAACATGCTGGCTGCAGTGGGGTTTGAACCCTGATCCGAACACCAACGCACAACCCACTGCACCACACGCCTCACTGACATGATCTCAAATAGGGATTTCTACTACATGGTGGATTTCTGATGACGAACACATAAAAAAAAAAAGTGAACATCTGCATCAGAGTTTGGATTACAATCAGCAGTCAATTCATTTAGCAGTTAAGTGAGTAAGACATGCAGTACTGTAATTATCCTTAAAAGACATGCAGTATATTATCCATGATTCACCACCAGTCGTATAAACCACACTTGGGTTTGGCAGCAAAATGCTGTGGGTGAGCTGCTCTGAACCACAGAAGAAAAGATCTGGAAACACTCATTGTTGTATTGTAACGCAGAGACTAAGAGTTCAAATACATTTGTGCACAGGATTATGTATTTAATTGACTCCCCTTATAAAATGTCGCTTTTAAAGCAGCGGTTTCTCCAAGGAGTTTCATAAAAGAGACATACCTCATAAATATCTGCCCACTCCACTGCTCACTGAGTTTAACAATGACGTATTACCGGTGCAGACTTGTTTTTTCAGATACCTATCACAAACAACCTCAAGGCCTTTTTTATTCCCTAACAAGCAAGTGAAGAGTGAAGTGTGAATCAAGGCTGCAGCTTCCAGCGAAATGAAGCATTCAACAGTAGCACTTCCCTTCTAACATTCATTTTGTTGCCACTCCTCATGTCTGACTAAACAAATGTCGTGCCAAATAAGAGAGAAAAAAATATCTAATGGTATACCGACATAGTGTTGTATCCTTCATCTCCTTTAGAAATAGCATTTTATCAAAAGTAGACCTTACTTGAGACACTGATTAAAGAATGATAATGTCCAGAGGGCTATCAACGCCTGCTAAATATAAGATGAAAGCATCCATCACAAAACAACTCACAAATTATAGCAGAGAATTAAAAAGGAGAGGAAACTCTTTGACAGGTAAACTATCAGGTGTGTCAGTGTTTGTTCCCGGGCCATGACAGTTCTTTTCAGATCTTCCCCCTCTGGTTAACTCATGAAAGTGATTTTTTTTTTCTCAAGAGACAACAGTTGCAAAGCAGCGGAAGCATGTTGCAAAGGAAGAGACCTGGGGACGTGTCGAACTGAGAACAGGCAGAGGTCGGCCCCAGCTGTGCGAAGAGTCCTCAACACATCTATCAGCGAATCTCGTATCAGCCAGTTATTTCAGAACTTGACACAACTTGGATTTTGGATTATGTTTGAGGTTTTTATTCATGCCATGTTTTGATAAAAGGGAAAATGGCAAGCTGGTATTATGCAACTCAGTGTTTCCCCTAGGTGTACTGCTTTGGGGGGGTGCTGTCTGAGCGTCGGGGGGGAGGGGGGGGCATTGGGATATATTTTTTTTTAAAGAGAGGGGAGCTGTGGATTATTGTTATTGATTAGTGCATCAGTGTTTCTTAGGGTCAAAAACACTAAACTCACAGCTTAATATGAAAGCGTTTAGTTTATTTAATAAAAGAGCACATGTTCAATGTGAAAAGTGGCAGTAGATATAGATTAGCTGCAATTTGGTGCATATATATATATATATATATATATATATAAAAAAATAATAATAATAAAAAAAACAAAATTCAAATATTCTTTTTTAAACACCTTGAATTTCAGGGGGGGCGCGGGGCTCCGTTGGCGGGGCTCCGTTGGCGGGGCTCCGTTGGCAGGGCGCAGCGCCCCTCCAAGACAATGGTAGGGGAAACAGCACTTCATTTAAGAATCCCATGGTTTTTGCTCACTTTTTTTTCTGATGCTGCTTCAGCCAAAAGGCATTCCTGTGTTTCCTTCCAACCAAGCAGATCAAAATAACTGGAGTCTTTATATCATTATATCAAAGTTATGGTTGTTTTTGATACAGTGTTAGTCCCCATCTCCAAAACAAAACTGTTTTCTTAGTAAGAAACCAAGGATAAAGAACACTTGCACGATAACCCTAAAACCTACAGCTGCATTCCTAATGGCCACAACCAGCAGGATCAAACACTAGCACAGGCAACAAGTGTCCACATTTAAACACCTTCAGTGGCCCTACATTCTTCTTCCAATGCAATACTTTCTTTCGGGAAAAATCGTAGCTCAAAAACAGCTTGGAAAATGTACTTGATGTATACGCTGTAGAGCTGCCTATGGGTCATAAGGTGGCTTGGAGATTAACACAAACACAACACAAACACCTGACTGAGCTCTACTCGCTGTAGAGCTAACTCCACAGTGCATTCCATCCCCACAGCGCGTCATTAAAAGCATCTCACCTCACCATCATTTATCCCTCCACCACTAATTAGTTCCGATCAATTACCTTTACTCAATGCTGCTTCCACGTTTAACAAAACAGGAAGAGCTGCTTATTCATTACTGCTCTTTTGCCTGTCTTTTAAAATGTCCCTCGAGTTGGTTTCACTGGCTATAGGGCCTTTTTTTCTACAGGCAGGCCTCCATTAAAAAGCTATCCCTCACTTTGGGGTCTAAAATGTGACAGAGGTGGCCTCTCAGACCCCCTGAAACCCTTCTCTGGTCGCGTAGTACAACTGAAGAAGGGGAAGTTAACTTGCTTAATTACAGGCTTTAAAATAGTAAACACTCGCTATGGTTGAGCGGCGTTACTGAGGTCCGCCTGACAGATTTGTGGGCAGAAAAGGGGAAACTCTGCAAAGGTGGGTGAGAAAATCAGTCCATACCTGAAGTGGAGCTGGGAAGTGTACAGCATTGAAGGGGACAGGAATAAAGCCAACATGGTGACAAACGTGTGGCTGGCTGCCTGATTACACTGCAGCTCCAGTGAAGTGACAGAATATAGACGCGTCCAACAGTGTACAATTACTGACAGGACTTTCTACCCTTGAAATCTCATCCAACAACTTCTACACTTTCTGCAACTCCAATTTCTCAGCGAGCACCACTCCGTCTTCTATTTCAACCCTGGAAGATACAACGTAAGCATGTCAAAACTGGGAAGGTGGGATAGGACAAGCGGGGGTAAAACCTGATCTACGCTGCAGCCCAGGAGAGAGAGGTTTTGAGGGATTCAGAGTGAACGAAGTAGGAGTGAAATCCAAGCCTTCCTTCTTCCTCTCGCTGTCCCCTATATTCTCCGTGTGCCCTCCCTCTGACAGAGAGGTTCATCTTGGACTCTAGGCCTGTTTGTCTCCTCACAGAAAGGAAATGCAAAGTAGGCTGCTCAGAAACTCTGGGAAACGCCACAGGACGTCCCCAGGGGGGAAATTAAATACCTTCACTCTGATCCACATGGTAAAGTAGCAATAAAGTATTCATTAACCCTCCATTGAAGGGGCTAAGCAGGAAAACAAGCAACTGAGTTAATAAGTCAAACAGGGACTTAGCGCTCATAATAACACCATTCCAGGATTGACAAAACAATGAGAGGATTCGCAGAGCTCAAGAGTACGTAAACCCCACTACAAGATCAAAGACTGTGGGTGCGTCACTGAACAAAGTGAGCATCATTAGGGCATTACCAAATTGCTTCACAAACATTACTTGTAATCCTTGTGCATATTGCAACACATCGCCCACTACTGGTTTGGCAAAAGGCCAAGCTGTAGATTCTCCTGACTTTCATTTTCCCTCCGTCCGAGGACCTCATTTTTCACCTCCATTCTAAACCGCCGTCCTGCCTTTGCAGCTCCACAGCGGCCCTCCTTGGACCTGGTCTGAGAAATCTAAAGGCAACACAGAGAAAGGCCTGCGGGACGCTGTGCAGCGCATTCATTGAAAAAAAAGGGTCTGATGCCAGTTAGACGCCCACCCCAGGTCTCCCAGAATGCGAATGAACTTCTGTGAATAAGAGGCAAACCTACACAAACACCCCAGCAGCTATAGGACCGTCACAGTGGGGAAGAGTGTGTGGGCGACGCCAAATAACAACAACAACAAGGGGAATTGCATGCCAGGGCTCCTCTTTTGCACTTCTTCAAGAGGAGGCTCCACCACAGGAGGGAGGCCTGAAAGGATGGGTCATTGACAAAAAAACGCCTGTCGGGGGGTCACCGCTGGCACTGGCTCGGCCTCAATGGATGTAAATGAAAGTCCATCCCCACGCATTGCAATTAACACCTACTCCACCAACAGGCAGCAATAGGGAAATCTCCAAAATCAGCATTTCAAAAACATGCCACTACAAAGGCATCAAAGTGCACGCATTGAAATATCCCCGAGTGCTCTCATGGGCTAAACTCTTCAGTGTGTCTTCTCAACAGCCTCATTTCCCTTTTCAAAAGTGGAAAAGTATATGACCTCACCACTGACCAGATGAGGAGGTGGGAAGCAGGGGCAAACATGTTGAAAGGATTGGATTGGAGGGTTGGGTGAAATACTGACGGCAATTTACTCTTAACATGCTCCAGTGAACTCTGAAACAATGATCAGTATAGCATCCTGTTACTGTGGTCTTAACAGAAACTACTTCGGCTCTAACTTCTAACAAAATAGAACAGTATGGCCTTATATAGTATAGAGTAGAAACAGTCGCGAAGCTGCATCGTGTCTGTACTTAATCTTGTAGGTTCACATTTTTTAAACTTGTAATATAAAGCCGAAACACACCCGGCCTGGTTCCCATCAGTTTTACCTTTTGATCTGATACATTACTCCACCTAATCAATGCAGCAAACTGCGCTGATTAACTCCTGAGACACATCGTACATGCAGAACATGTTGCAGACGGAGAGTTTATTTATGCACAGCTTCTAATCTTGCATGTGTAGCTCTGTTTTGAACATACTCAGCTGTTTATATACTCACTTAATTCCCATTACCTCATCATCATTGGCGTGACATAATGTTTACTTTTGTAATCAGTATTATTGCAACCTTTTTTCAAGAAGACTGTGAAACAAAGATTAGGTGCAAGTGAACTTTAAATAACTTATTAGCCATCTTATCCAATAAATACCGTACGATCCCTTATAACAATACTGCAGTTAATCCAAATACTTCATCTGTATTAACCCTTTAACTATATGGGGAGTAAAGGTTAGGGTAGGGCTGCTCAATTAATCGTATTTTAATCGCAATTACGATTTTGGCTTGCAACGATTATGAAAACAACATAATCGATTAATTCTTTAATTTTGTATTATTATTTATTTAAAAAATAAAAAAGATTAGATATTTTTTTATTGGTTTTTCAATTGAATTACACTTAAAGTTCCGGGTAATTAACTGTTAAAAACATACTACACATTTTTTTTTTCAATGGATAATCGTTTTTAATAATCGTGATATCAATTATTGACCCAAATAATCGAGATTATGATTTTTTCCATAATCGAGCAGCCTAGGTTAGGGTTTACATTGTTGTACATTTTAAGTTCTGTTCTAGGTCAGAACTGAACAAATAAGACAATAATCAAAACCTCCCGTTCCACCAAGATGTTGGACTATTTTATTAAGTGAATAAATGGTTAAAATGTTGAAAACTAGAACAATTTATTGTGATCGTTCCATTTTGCATGCACAGTCCTTGAGTATGGGTAATATGTTTTGCCACAACTGCAGTACAAACTGATTGTCTGTCACAATGTCGCCGCTTTACTTGCAAAATGCTCATCACTTGTGTTTGATCTGTGAATCACACACAATTGTTTTCCGCCTCAGTCGGAGGTTACGGTACAGTGGAGCATCTCAGTCAAGGTGTATTTACTGTAGAACTCAATGAAGGGAGGTCACATTAGTGGGCCCGAGTCTCCGAGGCAGTGAGACGTATCTGAAACTCAATCCCCCTCTGACAGAGGGTGAGAAATGATGTTGAGGTTGTAGATCAGAGTGGGTGCAGTGGCCTTGACCTCTTCAGTCAGGGTCATGCCTCACCACTTGACCTTTCCCCAAAACTCCCATATACTTAGAGTCTTCAGGGATTTACACATGCATGGAGATGGGCTTTAAGCAAACCTTGAATTGGTCAGGAAGTGCCCCCTACATATAAGATGTAAAAATAACACTATAAATGTCCAAATACAACCAAGCCCCAGAAGATCAAATCAGTCTTTGGTATTTTATTCAAAGATCAACAAAAAAAAGCAGCCAACTAATAAAACAAGCGCATGAATCTGATGTTTCTCATAACTACACCTTGTCCATGAAAGAAAAAAGTTTGATGCATGAAAAACATTTTTAACCCAAGGACACTGTAAGTGTTTCTTTCTAAATAAAAACGACTGTGAGCAAAACTGGGAGTGACACCGCTGGGCAGACCAGAGCGATGTAACCTTTCGGGAGCCGGAAGGAAGGAACAAGAGTGAACAAGTGATGACTTGGCTTTTTGTAGCAAAGTGGGAGCCAAGAGTCTTCTTGTAGCTAAACGCAGAGCAGGGGGGGGGGGCGTTGTGTTGTGTAGGGCTGGAGTTACAGGCCTGGAAGTACGGGGGAGTAGATCCCTTCAAAGGATGGTATGCCACAGCACTGGGCTTTGAATATGATACCAGTAAGTAACAGACAGCAAGGGTAGTGAGTGAAGGAAGGGAGGAAGGGAGGAAGGGAGGGAGGGAGGAGATACTGGGAGAATTTGCAGAAGTGGAAGACCAGGCAGTTTGCCCTGTTCTGGATGAGTTAGACAGGGGCCGAAGGGAGTACTTTGACTGTCCATTTTTAAAACAGCAAATATAAAGTGCATGTCCTTGTCTGTTGAACTAACACAACGTGATTTGTCTGGGTTTGGTAAATGCTAGGCCGTCATGGTCAAATCGAGTAATAATAATAATAATAATGCATTTTATTTATATAGCGCTTTTCACAACTCAAAGACGCTTTACAGTATGAGGGAGGGTAGACAAACAAGGACAGGCAAACAAGTAAGTATAGTAAAATAAAAAAATAAAAAGGCAGTCAAGAGGAAGTTGATTGAGAGGGGGGGGGGGGCTTATGGGTAGACAGAAGTAGCACTTCCTAGCAGGTGCTCAATGTATATTTGTTCACCTAGTGCCAAATGATTTCCTTTTCACGCATATTCTCCGACATCCTCTAACCCTATCGCCTTCTTCTCCAATGTTACTGTTTCCCTTAAAAAACACTTAACGGTACTAGGAGAGGGCAGACTTCGGGCCAAGGCCATTTTGAAGTAAAAAATATTTGGATCTGCTCCAAAAAATGTTGGGTTCTTCCTTCGCTCAACACAAGATCCTTAGTTGGAGATTAATCTATCACATTACGTCACATTGTAAAGTGTAAACCCGAGGGCAGGTTTCGGCTGCACGAACGTGTCTAATCCGCCTGGACCATTATTCTACCTGACACCTTAATCTGCCACAAGAGAAACACCAGCGCTAAGAATATACAGTGTTCAGTCCCAACGGCGTTACAGAGACAAAGCCAGTCTGATTCCTCAACCTGTTTATCCAGTCCCCATAATGCCCTGCTTTCACACGGGAGAAAAGACACAAAATCCCACAGGAAGTTGTAATTATGCCACCTAGAAAAAGGACCAACCTAGAAGCTTGGCTGGTGTGCTAGATACCGAGTCGCAGGCTCAGATTGAGAACAATGTCATGTCTTGAGAGCGCTTCATCATTATCTGTTGACAGTTTCTTGAACAAAGGGGTAGAATAATAACAAAGGATGCTGAGTGACAGTTTTCTCTACAGCACTGAGGAGTTTCTTAAAGTGTAATGCCACCTGACAGGGCTCCCATGATGTAACTTTAGCAACCAGAGTCAGAGTAAAACCTTCCTCTGGCACTTCTTTGATTACAGGAAATAACCAACTACTGTCTTTGGTTTGAACATGTGAAATCAATTACATCTCTATCATGTTGGCCTACATTCTGCAATACATAATTGCGTGCGCTCCGCTCTGTTTGTAATTGCTGCTCTAATTCTGTAGTTTTGGCCATTTTAATTGAAAACGTACAATTGTAGTCCCATAAATAAAGAGCACATGGGAGGATGTGGTGCACTAGTGAGGAGAAAGTGATTCACAGTATCTGGACAATTCGGCTGGTACAGTCTGATGAGGAGAGGAGAGGTTGGGGGGGGGGGGGGGGGGGGGGGGGGGGTGTGCAACAGATGCAACAACATGCCTGTGAAAGACAAGCCGGACAGACAACACTGGGTCCTCAGTCCTTTGGAGGCGAGGCACTGACAGAGCACCGTAACCCGACTCAGGGGACTGCTCCACAGGTGAAGCCCTGACCAAAGAGGGGAACACCACGCTCTCAACACAACACATCCCTCTTTCTGCAGATGCTAAAAGAGAGCAGGACTTCCATGCCAGGAATCCCAAACACCTCGGGCGCCGTGCATTTACTACCGTTCCCATTCCAGGGGAAGAGAAATGAGAAGGGGAGGGAAGACAGACAGACAGAACTGCGGCAGGAAACCGAGCATTCAAAGATGAGTTGGACTATATTTAGACGACACCTTCACCTTCTCCTGCACACAATAATCCCTTAGAGAGCCTTGTTACCTGCCAACACATGCACATCTAAGATATATCCAGCAACCATTGGCCAGATGTTGGAGAATCAGTAGGCAAGCGTTGATACAGTTTCCTCTTAATCAAATATTAGGACCACCCAAACTGCCAGCGATACACTTTACAACCTCTCGGCCATATGGTGTCAGAATCAACTACACCAAGGTGTCAAGTGGCTATATTCTATAGCACTCAAGCACAATGACTCGATTCATCTGCCTTAATAAAGAAAGAGCTGTGTGCGTTTAACAACCATGGGAAGGAGAGAATAAAACAGATATTCTATCAGCGCTGGGTGGGAGGCAGACAGTGGCTGCCTCGGCTTTGAGATGACACTGTGACCGCGATGTTATCTACAAAGGGAAGCTGGCACCATCAGAGACAAGCACAGAGATTGCTTCTGGATTCAGGGGCAATGTGCTGAAAGGTGCCAACATGCTCATCTTTTTTGAGGGAAAAATCACACTCCTGTCCCACACATACACCTGACAAGGAGAGAGGGGTGAGAAAAGGAGCAATATTGCCTTTTATAACAGAGATTCGCAAGGCTGACAGATATAACAGTGAATTGCAAAGATTCATGGAGAAGAATTTGAGACATATTCAAATGAACAAAGCATTGCACACATTACATTACTTTGTGTGGATAACATGCCAACATAAAATGCATTGATGTTCATAAATCTTTCCAAGCAAATTGCTACTAAAAGCTTTATATACAGAATGTTGTGCCCAAACTCTATGAAGCGTTGAAATACCATCCAGATAGATTTATTGAATTCCATTGGCGGTGTGCTTCAGATGGGACCAAAGTGCACTTTTTTTCCAGCTGTCACAATCATATTCAATGCATTACCAATTCAAACAATGTACCAATTGGTCCGGAAATAATTTGCAATCATAGACCCATCAGTCATACACCAAATAGGTGACATAGTTGATGTGACAGAGGCTCACAGGCAGATAGCTAATCGATCTCCTGGACCTGTCAACCTGAGACTATTGGCTATGTAGGCGTCTAACGATTACCTATGACTAGATAATCATACATGCTCCGAGTTTGGACGAGGAATGCGGCAGGTCAGCCATCACATGTCACTTTAGCACGGCTGTTGCTGATTGAAAATGCAATGAAGAGTACCATGACAGTTCGAGATCAAACTATGAGCTCAGAACAAAGTCTTTTCGAATGAGATGAATGCATTTCAAGCTGATATTTACGATTTTTTAAGCATCTGCAACATGATTTTGAATGAACTAAACATGGTTCCCGTGTGGAGGACACAGGATCAAATCCAGCTCTACATTTACCACATGCCATCGCCTCTGTCTCCCCCTTTCAACACTGTCACTTCAACAAAGGCACTGGTGGCCTGATAAATATATTTTTTTTAAACAAAAACAGGTGAAGGCATGTGTACTATGTCTGATATTTGGATTTAAATGTGGTGCAAATTCCACTCCACAAAGCTTAGGGAGCTTCTGTACGGTGACCTCCAAGATACAAACACATACAAGTCATGTGAAAATGAAAAAGATTAACACTGCTTCTGGGCCTCACACTTTTTGCTTCATCACGCGCTGTCTTCTCTACACCCACACACATTTCAAATGTTTTACACAGTCAAAGATGGCTCCTAGCTTGCCAGCACCTAACAATAAAGTGACATTCCTGACAGCCAGATCACAGCAGAGTGCAAGTTGTTCTGAACCAAGCTGCGTTTGCACTTAAACCGCCGCCACCACCCTGCCGACTGCGCTCAATGGTGAACCGCTGAGCTACAAATGACCGCTGTGCGCCTGCTGAGGGAGAAGAGAGTTTTACACTAAATATAACCTGGCTTAGCTGCTGTGTGTGGAGAGAAGCTGAGGTCTGGGACATGGCCAAAGCAATAGTGGTTTTCAGTGCTTTGTCAGTCATTACTTTGCTGCCGTTGGGATATATGGACTCAGCTCTCACAAAGTGTAATTAGAGATCACAGCGGCAGTGCCAAACTACTGGGGCAGCAGCTCCTGCATGTGGTTCAACAATACTGCAACATTTCAGTTAGGGCGGAGGTATGCCAATGTGCTCCGGGTGTCTTGGAAATTAGACAGCGGCTAATCATAATAGAAAATCACCCGGAGCAATTCTACAAGATACTTTGCATATTGTATTTTTATTGAGTATTTTAAATACTGACAGTGCAGGTAGAGACAAGTACAGTGTCAGATATACAGACAAAAGAAAATGTACAAGGTAAATCGAAAACAAATGACAAAGTGTGTGTGTGGGATCGACAGAGAAAAAGAAGAAAATTAAAGAAAAATAACAAAATAATAATAATATTAATGAAACATAAATAATAATAGAAATAGTATAATCAATCATTTCAAATATACGTTACAAAAAAAAGAGAATAATAATAATAATAATATAAGATTATAATGATTGTTATTGAACATAAAAATAAATCAGGTTGCTTTTAGCAAAAGAGGCCTAGATGCAAACTCACTAAATAAAAAATAATAATTATGTAGACCCAAAAATCTATGTAGATTATACTTGGCTCCAGCCTCATAAATGCATTCTGCCACAGCCAATCAGGTCTGATAAGAAAAACCCTGACCACTGAGATGTACCTCCGGGGCGCAGAGAAGAAAGTGACCACCGGAGAGTGTTGTGTGCACGACAGTAATAACAGTTTAATCATTGACTAGTATGAGTGATGGGGCGGCAGTAATGGGGCAAGCCCAGAGATGAACTGATAGCAAACTGTTGACTTATCAAAACAATTACCTCACTCCTAAACTGCACATTTATTATATGTAATCCTTATCTGTTGTTATTCCTGGGAATTCAAAAGACAAATGACTGCATAACAAGGGGTGACACATATCAGAATGCCTGGCATTTAACCCCAAAGGGGAGTTTCTAACCTTTTACGCTGCCACCCACCCACCCACACACACACACAGTCACACACAGTCACACCCGATATAGACTAAATACTTTTGCTGAGGAGTAAAAATAGGAGCCTGCTGTTAGCCCTTCACAGGAGGGCGTGCAGATGAGAAATATGTGGAGTAATGACGGGCCAGAGCTGCTTCCTTTCACTGCCACCTGCCCCGTCAGTGCTGAGCTTTGTGCATTGTGGCAAAGCTGACCCACATTGTGGTGTTTCACGTGTGGATTTGGCCTTGTATGTACACAGTAGGAGGAGGGGGGGGCTTTTAGGCTGTAATCCTTATTATGTTATGGCATTTAAGGGACTTTTCTTTTGTACTGACACACCATAATTCAATCGCTGTAGCCGTAAAAGCAGCAGTTTTAGTTTCATTTACACCCAGTGAGGTGTTGACGGTTCTCACGTGACTTCATGGTGCGATGCATGGCCCCACCCTCAGCAGGAGATGACGTCCGCACAAAAATGTACAATCGTGGGGATACTTGACCCTGCGCCTCTGTTTACTCCGAACAAATGTTTACCTGCTGTCTGTTTATCTAAGCAGACTGAAAAAAGCTGTTGTTTAAAGACCTTAAAAATGCCACTGAAGGCTTTTAGTCGCCTGTTACCTCTACCGTGTCAACGATGGCACAAAGTGCTTCAGTTTGTGAGTGAATGAAGTTGTGGAAGCAGTGGTTTATCTGCCAGAGCCATAGGCATGGATTTAGATTGGGATCTTCTTAATGCATGAACTCAAATATGTCATGGAGGGAATGTGGGCCAGCAGCGATATGTTACACTCATGGCAAAACTTCCCTGGAGAGTGCTTTGTTCATTCAGAAAACGCAGTGTTTTTCACAGTGTAATACAAAAGCAAGAATCTAAAAAAAACAACACATTTAAATCAGTCGACCTCTTAATGGATTTACGCCTCAAAGGCACTTGCATGACTTAGGAGTCTCACGGAGAGGCGATGCTCCCACACCATCCTTTCACATGTTAATTCACTAGTTCCCTTTAGTGATGGAAAGCTTTAAAAAAAAAAGAAGAGCGGGCTGATTTGGCGGGACTAGATTGTAACGGAGTTAAAGAGTGACGGCTTGACTATACTAGTACTTCACTCCTGCACACTTTGGTCACTAGCTTAAACACCTACATGTCTTCAAAGAAAGTTTTAAACTATTCCAGATAAGAAATATTCACCAACAAAATAAATGGTTCCCACTTCGGATAAAAATGCTATTGCAACACGTAGTTGATTTATCAATAAGTCAATATTGGCGTTTTAGTGAAGGCAGTTGGTAATCTATTTAGCAACTGTTCAAGCAAAGATTGGTGAAAACACACTGTTTCTAGATTCTCAAATTTGAAGATTTGTTGCTTTGTTTGTAACATATGTCAACGAACTGAATACGTTTAGGTTTTGAACACATGGTCGTAGAAAATATGCAATCTAAATACATTCCCTTGAGCTGTGGGACGCTATAACAGACATTTTACACTATTTTCTATAAGAATCAGCAGAAAAATCAATATTTAAAGTAAGCCCAAGATGCTCACATACTGTAGATGGCATTTGTTCCAAACACTGAACTTTACAATCAAGTGTCTTGACCATGAGTCACTTTGGGGCGTGGAACTAGCATATTCTCAGCCTCTCAACTATTTGCTCTGACCCCTCTGTTGGGGGTTTCTGGCGACAGCAGTCTTGTCAAAACCAACCTTAAAATCTACTGATTATCCACGGCGGATTTGTTTTGCTCCTTCCCTCGTTCCACAAAACACTCGTCTGACATTGATTTCATTTATTTGCTGTCTGAACTCAGGCAGACTTCTTTCTTTTTGCCGACTCAGCTTGCTAGCTCAGAAAAAACCTGATAAGCCCGAACAAAGTCTACTTCCAAGGTTTATCCCCCCCAGACTCCACGCACTCTAATCTCATTGAAATGTGTACAAGTGGATGCATTTTTCTGCTTATATCTTCTAAATATTTGGACACCCAATACCTCCTCCTGTGCGCATTACACCAAGCCAAAACAAAGCAATTAGGTCCCATGATTTACTCTACCTGCTTTAATAGGGAAGTGAGAGCCTCCCAGATGGAGGTCACCGTTCTCAACTTCGCTCCTCAAGCTACCGAGTTAATCAGTTTGAAACATGTGTTGTGTTCAACGCAGAGAGAAACATCCCGCTTTATAGCCTCAATTTAACTTTCCCTTAACAGTGCTGCCATAATGATCAATAACAATAAACAGGGGACTGATTATTAACACATTCTTTTCCTGAGTGTCGTAAAATACAAGCTTGGACACTTTGTCTTCATCCTGGTTCCATTAAAGTTGCAGCTCAGAGGAAAACAGCGAGTAGCTCAAGCACAAACTTAACACATCATGATGCATCAGGGGAAGTAGTGCAGCCTTCTTGCCAAGGTAAGGACTACAAGGGCCTCTCAGAAAGCAATTAAGGGAGAGAGAGTCATAATATTGAATGGAGAGGGGGGGTGCATTCCTCTGAGAGAGGCAGCGGCAGTAGACTGTGAAATTCATATTGACTGGAGAGGCAAACACGCAGGTAAGCAGCAGAGCCGAGCTTTTTCCACTTTGCTCCTCGGTATATCCGCTGCTTTCACATATATTTCTAGTGAGTTCAGCCATCCAGAGACGCACCTATACAACAGCCTATAGAGTGAAACACAATTTACTCTCTTGAAAACAACACAGCGTTTGTGGAACTAAAATGATATTCAGGGGAAAAAAGAAAAATACTGCTGAGCTCTGGATGTGTGCTCACTGATGTGGTAAATCCTACTTGATTAAAGCAGGAAAACGCCTTCGACAATGAACTGTGCCAGTCCACTTAATTAAGTCAACTTGTACGCGGGGAGCGCTGGGAAATGGAAAGCAAAGCAAACAGGGGCGCTCTGCTCGCTCCCTCGGCTTTTCTCTTCTGGATGCTAATCAAAGGCTTGATCTCGGAGCAGGACAGGCCTCGGGGACGTGGCTCTGCTCGGCTGATCCTGGCAATTTGCTCTTGATAATACCCTCGCTCTCACTCTGCACCCCTTTTGGAAACCATCTCACCTAACGTAAGCACGGGCGCTGGAACGCAGCTCCACTAAAGTACACGTCTGCATCCCCGGGGAATAATCACATAATGACCGTAGAGTTATTACATGCTGCTTATTATCCCGTCTCCCTTCGTGCCTCCAATTTAGGGATTCCATTATAAAGATGATTGAAGTTAAAGACGCTGCATTTGATCGGCTAAAACAACAATCAAGCATATTGTTTCGAAGGGAACAAGACGCACAATATCTTCAATATGTGCTTCTGTTCAGCTGCTTTTCTTAATTGTTTGTACATTATTAGCCAACGGAAGCATCTGGTGGTTATTAAAACGCCTGGAGGTCTATTGGAGGGGGGCAGCAAATCAGAATTGCATGATTTGTTTGCGGTGTTCCTTGCAGTGAAACACGAGTCCGGTGATGCTGTAAGTTTCCCCATTTGCAACAACCCCTAAGCGCTTATCGAAGCCACAATCGCTCCAATTACACAGCTGTCAAGTCATCAGTCATACAACCAGCAAACACATGGCGGAGTTGATTAAACCAGCACAGGATTAGAAGAGTCCCAACAACGGCTGCAAACCAGGAATGAGAGGCAGGTGGGAGTAAAGAGGAGAGGATCAGGTTCTGGTTCTTACCTTTGAAGGAGATGAAGACGCGGGGCGCGGCCAGCGGGTCGTTGATCAGCAGGTTCCCCAGAGCGGAGCTGGACAGAGCCAGGAGGAAGAGGGCCGTCCACAGACCGGCCGGCTGCATGGTGGAGCAACCTCCAGCAGCACACAGAGAGATAAAAAAACACCTGCAAGGACGAGAAGAAATGATTAGAGCTGTTCTGTGACTCTTTATTCGGACGATGTATTGTCTACCTGATATAATAATGACAATATACTAGCATTATAGTGCAAGTACAGACTTTCAAAGATCAATCAACGTTTAGTTATTCACACAAGACATTGGATGAAGGAACTAAGTGAATGAATTATAATTTAAATAAAACCACAAAGCTCAAACAATAAATACAAAGGATTGTTGGGCTCTTGTAATTGCAGCTAAATTAATAAAATACAATTGGCACAGGAGTATAAAGTCATTCTTTCCTCACAGGTAAAATACGACCAATCCTGATTCCCAATGGTTAGGACCATTGGGACATGTGAAATGATATTAGCTACAAGTTAGGTACTGTATAGGTTTAACAATGACAAAAACACATAAACTGGAGGTTCAATTCCATAAGGTATACAATCAGTCGTAAACGTAAAAATGATCAGGGTTATGTTCATAAGACAATGAGATGTTAGTGTGAAAATCATCCATGTAAATCGTAGAATAAATCGAAAAGATGATCTCCATATATTGTAGAATAACAGGGTAATGTTATTATTTCAACAGGTCTACAAACACGTGAGAAGACAAGATGCTTTTTCAACTGTACTCTGCAATAACAGAAAATCTGCCACCGTTTTTTTAATTAATTTATATGACATGTCAAATCAAAGCTCCCAAGGGACCCATCCCTGCTGAGGTGAAGAGATTACGCCCAGATCTCTGAGAGCTTCATAACAACTGATTAGTCCTGATGGAGAAGAGCCAAGCTGTTAGAGATATTTGTAAACACTTCCATTTGGGAACTATTAGGGTTTTTTTTTTTTCGGGGTGTGCCTGTGTGACAAACTGGTGGGAAGATCATGCTGACTCTAGTGATCTTCTCCACGCACCCAAAACACATTCCTACGTCATGACACGGTATGAGAGTGTGCTGCTCTGTAATTATCACCTAATACCGGGTTGTGGTCTAACGAAAGAGACACAAAAAGTTGTGATTGGTGTAATTTAAGTAAAATATTAACTCCTAACTAAAAAGGGTTTACAAATGATGACAGGCTTAAGCGTTCAGTTTAACAAGTCCTACAAACAAAGAGGTGAGGTCATCAATAAAGTCTCCAGTTAATAAATCATCGACACCAGAGAGCAACCACAATGTCACAAATCAGCCGAAAAGGCTTGTCTAACAGCCACTCTGCCCTATGGCTATACCCCATCCAATCATTGGACCATGTTGTCATTTGCACTGCATTTTTATATCCCATATGAAACTTTTTTCACCTCACTATTCCCAAAATAGCTGATAAATCTCTTCTCTCTTTCTTTGACTGCAAACCCTGAATATTTGGAAAAGGTCTCCATCTCAAACGCACCTTCAGAGCCACAAAGATTCCTCAGACTGCTTGGCTGCAAGTGGATTTATGAGCAGAACCCAGCTGTTTAAACCTCGGCTGTTTACTGACAATTTGTTAACCATCCAGCTGTTTATTCTGAGACAGAGGCCAAGTCCTTCACACTAGCAGATTAAATCAAACAAGGCACCGAGGAGCCTGAAAGACTGAGTCCACTGGTTCAAACTGTGCTATAACGATAAACATTTATACTGTCCTCAGGTGATTCTAATGTTGTAAAATGAATACGTAAGGTCATCATGAAATAATTTCAATCCATGCTCCTTCAGAAGATATTACATCCACTAATGCTCTCAGTTTCGTATTATCCTGCAAGTCATTAACTGCCACATGTTGGACAAATGTAATGCAACCAATAAAACAACAGCTATTAACCACAAGTAAGGGCAGAGGCAACATAACCTTCCTCCTGAATCCTGCTGGTATATTCAGTGGAAAACTTAAAAGACAATAATACTCTTCTTTATCAGAATAAATGCAACAAAAATATAATAATATCAAACTTTATTAGTATATTTCCAGCTCTATGTTGTTCAGCAGTGAATGATACTAAATGTAAGCAGAAATAAAGGTTGAATGTTGCTGAATGATACAGACTGTGTGTGACAGACTGGCAGCCTTGGCCACACATGGACGACAGAACTGTAAACAGTCTGGTGTGGTATTAGAGCGCAGCGTAAATTGAAATAGCAATACACTAAATAGTAATAATGAAGAATAAACGGTGTGATCTATCGGGATGATAAGATGTTTTAGTTGAAATGTGTATGAGAGAAAAATAATGCATTAGAAATAAATAAAAAAACGCTTAACCAGACATAAAAACGCAGCTTAAATAGATATGAATGAGCACAATAACGCTTACCTTATTGTTACAGCTCTCCGAATATAACTTCAGATCCAACCCCGCAAGTCATTGAACAAACCAAATCCAACAGCTCGCTCACTTTCGTCTCCAAGTTGAAATAAGAATATAAAATCCCGGTGCTGCTCAGGAGGGCAGTCCGTACCTGTGCACACTGCGCGGTTATTGGCCCCGGAGTTTGGCAGTGCACAATGGGAAAATGAAAAAATAAAAATGTAAAGCAGAAAATCTTCTCTAGCTTGTGCGAGACCGCGAGGCGAGGAGATACTGGCGTCGCACGAGCACAATCAACATCTCGTGGGAAAAAGCTTTGGAAACAAAGTCCCTGTGGTGTAGAGAGGTCCAGCGGCGCGTGCTCCTCCTCAGGAAAGTTGGGCGCTCCTGACTGGAGGGAGGCAGCGCGAGCAGGTGGATGCAGAGGCCCGGAAACACACCCACAGGGCGGGCTGAGCAGAGCCGCCCCTCGGCCAGCCGGGAGAGAGGGATCTCTTCTCGATCTTATTTATTCAAGAAAACATGTGAACAACATTCATTTTATTCAGGGGTTGGGAGGGTTTCTTTAAAAATGTATTCCGTTACGTCTTTTATTATTTTATATATTTTTTTTTTTTAGATTGAACATCCTATATTAATACTTTGGAGTCTTAGTTTACATGTATTCCAATATAAAGATAACATGCAACAATAGGATACATTAAATTCAGGGATGGTAAGATGTATTCCATTACAATGACTGATTACTTGTATGTAATCTGGAACTAAGTATCACACAATAGTATATTACATGTAATCTGATTACTTATTGTTGCTTTTGGATTACCTTTATATCAAATGTAGAGGTTAACGTTACAATAGAAATATTTTTTTTATTTTTCTTTCTCAATTTGACCTTTCCAAGACCATAATATATAAACAGTAGGCCAATAGATTTTTTTGCACGTTACATTTTTAAACACTTTTTCTCAGAATGTCTTATTAGAGAACATTATGAACATATAGACAACATTCAAGTTTGGTTAACAAATATTATGCTATTACAATGACTGATAACCTGTAATGGAATCAGTAACTAAGTATCCCAATGTAAAAGTAATGTAACCTTACTTTCAGTTACTTTAGGATTACTTCGATATCAAATGCAATGCCAATACAATTCAACTAAATATGTTTAAGTCTAAAACATAAATTGAAGAGAATTGTATTTTTGTTTGATACATTAGGTGTCTACATGCGGTAACAAATGTAAAAAAAAAAGAGATAATAAAAGTAACATTAATGAAAATGCAGGCAGTAGGCTATACCTACCTTTTCCAAGTATAGTGGACAACAAAATGGAATAATTTACAGATAGTTTACCTGTTAATGCTTCATCCAATTAGATGTTGTCTCCTTGGATATTGAGAGTTTATTAACAGCTGGAAGGCACAGCTTGTTTGGAGTCCATCCATCTCTTTATAGGAATGTGAAATTGCCCCATAAATATAATCTGTACTGTACACAAACATATATTCCATCAACTTTTAAGTATATAAAAATGCCTATATCTTGGAGTTGTAATGTTTGCAGTTTTTACTTTTAACTACTAGGCTACTGTCTTCATTCCCCCCCCCCTTACTTTGGTGTTCTGTAACTGCTATTACATTAACACAAAAACCATTAATCATCACCAAATTTCATTTAACACCCTTTCAAACTGTACATATTGTATCAGACTACTGGTATACATGAAAAACTGCATTAAATACACAAAGAACAGACACTGAACATGTATTGCGTGTGCCAGGTGTGATCCATGTGGGGGGATGGGCACATAAGAGCGGGAAATGTGTCAAATTGTTCCGTGTGTGTGTGTGTGTGTGTGTGTGTGTGTGTGTGTGTGTGTGTGTGTGTGTGTGTGTGTGTGTGTGTGTGTGTGTGTGTGTGTGTGTGTGTGTGTGTGTGTGTGTGTGTGTGTGTGTGTGTGTGTGTGTGTGTGTGTGTGTGTGTGTGTGTGTTTGTGAGTGCCAGGATTCACATCGGGGGATTGGGCACATAAGGGGGGGGGGAACACATCTAGAGTGTGTGTGTTTGTGTGTGTGTTTGTGTTGGTGTGTGTGTGTTTTATCTGATCCGGATGGTTACTAATTCCTTTTCTTTATGGCGGTCATTTTTGACTGGGAACACCATGGGTGTTTCAAACTTGACTAAATCATCCAAAATTGAATGAAAGTGGTGATCATTCGGATCAGCAATTGTTCAAATGTCTACTGTGAAGGATATCATAAAGCCTTAATGCAATCGAATGTAAAAAAAAAAAAAATAAGTGTGATGAAAGTAGTGAATCGGTCAGATTTGACCCAAAGACAACAGGAGGGTTAAAGAGTGTTGTTCTTACTAATGTGTTTATCAATTTGTAGGACACTTTAAACTTATGCTTTCCTTTTTAGCGATTAGAAAGAAAAAATGACTGTGAATGTACAGTATGTTCATATTGTATATGTTATACAGCTGCTATGTGTTTTTCACAGAAGGGGTGTTTGCTTGCTTTGAATAAGTCGCCTGTATTTTCATCTTCTTTCACTGTGACAACCATTCAGCTACCGTCTGCCACCCACACGTGAGGTGTGGAGGGAAACTGTTCAACAGGATCTGGCTTAAGGGATGTCTACATGTGTTCGTTTTCTCTCAATCAACAAGTGAGTGCTTTTAAAAATACATCCTTTTTTAATGCAAGTTGACTTTTCTTGCCTGAATTATACTTTTTAAAAGTTCATTATACAAGTTTATAACATTGTTTCATTCATTTCTTCCCATTGAATATTTGACCTCTCAAGTCCATTTGAGCCACTTAGAGCACTGACAATGTAAGAATTAATGGGTCCAACTTATCAGAAATTAAAAGTCTTATCTTGGTTATGTACCCATTGATTTGAGAAAAGGGTGAGCAATGTAATTCATTTGATGCTACACGGAAAACACGATTAAAATGCTTAATTTGCTTCTCTATTCAAACACTGATTGGACGCTTCAAAGCGACTTCAGATTTTCTAAAGCTCATTGAGAAAATTAAACATTTTTCCCATTTTTAATCATATTCCATTCACTGTCCTTTCACACCTGCATTATCTGCCCCTCATTCAATCTGGAGCTTTAAATTGCATGTACTTGATTTACCATGAAGACGCCTGGGAGTTAGAGAGAAAGTTAGTGAGGTGTTCGACTCAACGGGGTCAAAGGAAGCTGTCCTGCCCAACTTTTCTTCCATATAAAGTCATGACGTTGGCACTGTCGCCTCCACTCTGCAGCTTGGCCAAACATTAAGGTTGGTTTTTAAGTGACTTGGCCAAGGTAAAATAGAAAGGGATCAGTTTGATGAGTCCGAGTTGACGTCTTCCTGTTCCAGACAAGTCATCTTCCAGTGAGGACACGGCAGATTTTGTGAGAGTTGGGCCCTTTCTCTTCTCCAAGGCAAGATCGGTAAACATTCGTCATCTGGTTCAGTCTTCTAAAGATGTCTTCTCACGTGAACTCCGGACAACATCTAGTGAACAAAACCAAAGATTGTCTGTGTCAGAAGCATTTTCTGGAACTGGAGGTATGGTTTGGTTTAGGCGAGGATTGGTGTCCTGCAGCAGGCAAGACACGATGCAGATTAAACCACGGTTACAGAATTTGGTCATAAACCAAGTCATTTGCTTGTTATAATGCTACTGATCATGATAGTCTCTATTGCACATTGGCTCAATCGGACATTACTCATATTGTGTTCCATGAAGCTGGTAGGATAAAGTGACTTTGATGTCTGGTACAAATGTTCCATTCATTTTCCTTTTCAGAGAACCATAATTATTCTGCATTTCGTGGAATGCAATGCCCTACTGGGACACGAAGATGATTACATCACAGTCATGAAGCCGATTCATATTTTGATCAGAAACAACCAAGTCACTTATCATTCCTTGATTTTTAGTCTGACAAGTTTCCTCAGCATCTTTCTGTAAGTGCCCCTTCTTTTACATTTACAGTTCTTCGTTTTTTTTGAAGGTCAACCGGGGTTTATGCTTTCAAGGCTTAATGCTCCTGATCACATTTGGCTCTATTCTCACTTTGACTCAATCTGACATTACACCGAGTTTATATTAGGAGAGCTGGCAGGGTAAAGTCAGTCGGATGTTGAGTTGGATTTACTTCTAGGAACCATCAATAACCCTGAATTATTGGAACTCAATGCCCTAGTGGGTCATGGCACAGATAACATCCCTGTCACAAAGCTGACTCATACTTTGGTCAAAAACAACCACGTCTCTAGACGTTACTTGAGTTCATGACCAACGTTTTTTTGTCTGACTAATTTCCTTAGAATCTTCATGGAAATGAACCTTCCTATTTGCCCTCCAATGTTTGCTTTCTTCTAGCTCCGCACATGCCACGATAGGAGTTTCTTCAACATGTCCACTATCTGGCTTTGAATGCTCCAACCATGATCAGCTCCATTCACACATTTGCTCAATCAAACATTACAAAGACTTAGAGAGCTGGTAGGATAGTCAAAGTCAAAATCAACTTTATTGTCAATCTTTCAGTTTGTGTGTAGAGACAGAGAGATCGAAATACCGTTTCCCACAATCCCGAATACAAAAATACAAATATATATAAAAATATGTATAAAATATGTATATCCTATATATACACAATCAACAGACACATGTATACATATGCACACATTCAAATAAAAACAGAAGCACAACAATCACTATATACAAAATAACAGCCACTTAGATATCTTTGGGAAATATTCATTAGTGCAAGATTGTCCAGAGCAGCGTAAAAAGTGTCAGGTGCTGGATTTGAGTGTCTGATAGGGTCAGTATGATGTTGGGTACGAATGATGGCACATTTGAACGATCAATTATCACATACAGCTCCTCTGGGGAATGTGTAACACATGTAGGTGTTGCAGTGCAATGGAAAGGAAAGTGAAAAGGGCTTGAAAACATTTTTAAAAGTCAGCTGTCGGCCCTGATTGCCCACAGTTCCTCTTTTCTGCTTCATGGGAATCCAAGGAGAGTTGTGTGCAATACGCAGAAGGACTTCTTGCTCTTAAGTGGGCCTTAACTGTAATATTTGTGATAAAATCTTGCCAGTGCCTGATTCCAAGTCGCTGTTGACATCTATCTTAGTGGGGTATGAAGTTGTTTTAATGCTCTGCAGAGGAGCCTGCATTCCAGCGAGGTGTGAACAGTGCTTTCTGTGGGTCTCTGCTGCAGGGCATGAACAGATGCCAGGTGTTATATCAGCATTTGTGATTCTTACATGGTTGAAAAGATCATCCATATCACAATCTCAGTTTCAATGTGTGTGGAAAGATGTGACACTCTGTTGCATGCTCTGTAGAGGCTGCTTTGTGTTTTTGTATAGGGTTGAACCATGAAAGGTGTCAGCTTCTATCTTGGGCTGGGGAGGTGAAAATGCAGTGACAAGATTCTTCTCTTGCTGTTGCTCTGATTCGTCTTTTCCACCTCTTGATAAACCTTCCTTCTAACTTCTGTTTTGAGGGAAATATGTGTGACAACCAGTGTTTGGCCTTTTACCTAAAAAACTGTAACTGTTACTTTTCTTTTTAAACGTACACATACTTAATTAAATTTGCCTTTAAATCATTACAAAGCCAAAATACATTGCATCAATGGTATGTAACATGCATTGATTCAAAGAAAGAGTAGTGGACAAAAATCCAGGTTCTTTACATAAGTTAAAAAACATTACAATATTTTAAAAATACTGTATTAAAAGTAAATGAATGATGGGTATAAAAAGTTAATCAAGTAAAAGTACTTAAGTATCAGCTGATAAATGTTTAAAAAGTTGTCATGTCGATCTTAACATAGTCTTCTATATTTATTTAATAATCATTACGCATTAATATTTACATTGTCAATATATTGTTTTTTAAAAATCCTACTCCTAATATTATTGATATCAGTGTTGAACGAAACTCCTGTAAACAAATCTCGCCCCAAAATAAATGGATAGTTACTGGGATTAGTAACTGTTGTATAAATACTGAATTTAGAAGTAATCCCTACTTGTTGCTGAAGAAAGGCAATCACATGTTGACGCATTGCTAAGTGATGCTTTCTGATCACAACCTGAGGTACTGTTTCAAACACAGACCACGGCCCTCTTTCAAAAGGAGTGCATCTAAATCACAATGTGCTCTTTGCTTCACATCGGCTTGGTCAACCCATTATTAGGCATTTGAACATAATTCTGATTCCTGAAAGCATTACGTCTGCGCCTCACACACTCTATCTCGCATAAACACACACTGAATGCACACAGCGTTCAAACAAAGCTCAGGCTGCCCTGTAGCGCCGACAACAAGACTTATTTCAAATTCAGCAGGCAGGTGCTCACCTTGTGCTGCAACAAGATAGCAGAACAGCTTTGCTCCCAGCACTTTCTGTGATGATGTTCTCAAAGTTATTAGCATTTAAATGAGAAAAGAAAAGCATCATATCTAGATATCACAGGGACACTCCACAATGTAAAACTTGTTCAACATTTCAAGAGTGTTTAAAACAAACTTTTCTCATCTCCTGAGGTGAGTGACTGAATGTGAGTGTGTGCACTTAAACAACCAAAAGAACCAATTAGGTAGAAGAGGATGGAAGAAGGGGATTTGAGGCTCTGATCGCACTGAACCAGGGTATGCAACTCCTTGGAGCGGAGATTACAATTCAGCGGTTGGACCACCTTCCTTTCCCCGTCCTGCGGTTGGTGCATTTGAGCCATGGTTTCCTCTGTTGTTTTTGGCAACATATGGAGCTCCATACACTTCCCAGACTCTGCACGCTCAACGATATTTTACTGCCAGCCTCGGCCCTCCTACCCCAGGGAACCACAACCCACAGCGGCCAGAATAAAGGAAATGGCTTTGATTTCCTTCCACTTTTCACACATCAAATTGGGAAAGGGACAAAGTCCGAGCTGGTCCTGACCGAGCCGGATAAACAAACGCAAACCACGGTGTGTGAGCACATATTTCTGTGTCATTTAAATTGTGGTCCATTGGATACAATATAACGTGTGTGCTAACGAACAGGTGACTTAATTTCTACCCGCCGCTGCTCTACATCAGTGTTGACATTATGTGAAAGGTAAATACTGTGTAATTGAATAAAATCACAAACCGAGACATCGGCCTGCGGGAGAAAAGCCAACCCACTTTGAGATTCTCAATACGCCTCTGTTCTCCGAGGCCGGTGTTTTTTTGGCTGTCACTGCAGAGTTGAGTGGCACAATTTGAACAAATAATCCATCCACCCAAGTTTGAATGGTGATTTCATTCAGCAGAGGACTGGGTCTGATTGTAAAAAAGTCTCTAGGTGGGTCTTATATGATTCATACTTACTATGCGTCATACTTCCTCTTCACACCAACCTTCTGGGAGGTTCTGAGCGAGGACAGAGTTTATGCTGTGCTGCTAGGACTCTCGGGAGGGGTAAAAACTGGATTACATCACTGCGCCACTGAAGTGTTTAGATACGCATGTTGGAGAAATCATTTTCACACATAATCAAAATATATCTGAATCTGTAAAAGTAGTTATCTGGGAGGTCCAGCTACCATCCCGGGACAATAAAAGCATAACAGTCCCAGAAAAATGGTAAAGACTCTGACAAAAGCTATTTCCTCCAACAAATTGTCTGCTATTGCATACCTTCATACTTCATATGTACTATTTCACTTACTGGACTACTTTGCCACAAAGTAGTCCCACACATGACCCCCCTGTAATACCACAACATGTTTATATACTTACTGGTACCTACTTGTTTTTGTACAAATTAAAGATGGATAAACATTATGTATAGTGAGCTAGGCTGCCATTATTCTAGTTAAGGTGGTTTCTTTGACCGATTTAATGCATGGTCAGAACTCAAGTGCTCCCTAATCTTGTGTTCATATTCACAAGCTATCCACATTATATCCACTTTGTTCCCACAGCTGCAGTAGATGCTTCTACAAATATCAAACACTTACGAGAAACCCATTACACAACCACTGCACTAATAGCTAATACCACTCTTTCCGCTTCTGTCAGCAACTCATGTATTGTGACAGTCTGGCTAACAGAGAAGCAGAGAGACCATGCCATTAACTCTCCTCTTCAAAGTTAAACGTAATACTTTGCCAAAAAGTGGCTAGGCCCAGTGGCGTTCCTTTGAATTTGGGTCAGGGTTAGAGAAGAGACCAGGAAAATTAGGAACAATCTGTGCCCTCTCTCCCATTGGCTAATTATCTATTGTGCTTTTGATACTGCTCCACTCCATGGAAGTTTCCTGAGGATGTCATGGTGAGTAAGAGCGCAATACTTCCTCTCTAGGCTCTCGTTCACTTCCTGCCTTTTGATAGGAACTGTGAGGTCCTGACCCTGTCAAGCATATTCAGCTTCTACTAATCTGACTGAGCTCCTGGCATGTTGACATTGGCGCTAAATACTGTGATCACTGTTCAAACCTGCTCGGCCCATTGCACCGTGATTTGATTATAGACATCAATAGCAAAGACATGTAAGTTCAAGTGAAGTATTGAAACACATTCAGATAGTTGACCGGTTCAATGTTAAATGATCAAATGCCCATATAAGCATGCGTAACTACAGTGTTTTTAGCAGAGCGACGGAAAACCTAAACATTACAACCAATTTAACTTTTTTGTACGTTTTCCCTGTCAACTTCCTATAGGGATTAAAACAAAACATTTCTTTAGGTAATCTCTCATTTTGATATATGATTTTCAAATGTACTACTCCTTGATGTGACTCAGTGTAAACTTCTGACACTAATTGCCCCAGAAAGCATATACTGTACCTTTAAAGAAAAGTATAACTATGCAAGGGTAAATCAGTGGCATGATCCCAACCAGTAAAACAAAGGCAGTGCCACTTTTTATCTGAATCTCTATTTCCATGCCAACCATGCAAAGCCTGGTTGAAGTGCTGGGAGTTCCCGCTGCTTGAGCTGAAAGGTTATCTTTAACTCTCTATGGGACCTAATCCTGCAAACCTTCGATACTGGCCTTGACATCTATTGTTTCTGCAGAGACAGGATACTCCCTTCCTCTCCCACACCCTCACCCGTCCCACCATGAAGTCACCCCCAGAATCTCTACCAAATTAAAATGACCTGATTCAAACCCAAATGGATGAGCCAAACTCATGTAAATACAATTTAAAGCATATACTCTTATTACTAATCATTTTAATAATGCGAACTGAACTTGAACTGTTGAAACAACATCCGTAACATTCATCTGCTACTTAGTAATTATTTATCTAATATATCATTCCAATTGCTTGCATATAGACTCTCATTTCACTATTTCACTTTTTTTTAACTATTTTTCTTTTTGTATTTACTTTTTAATATTTACTTGCACTATATTTTTCGGTTTTTCTGTATTATTGTGTTGCACTGTTGGAGAAGCCTTTGACCCAAGATTTTCATCGACACAACTACTCTGTAGCTATGTTTGTATGACAAATAAAGAACCTTGAACCTTGAATAATCAAAGTAATTACAATTCTGAGTTAATTGTTGAATGCAATATACCCTTATTTGGGTATAATTGCAAAGTGTAAAGGGTGCCTTTGTACAGCAGGTAAGTGTGGATGTTAAAAACCCTGACCCAAAGTTACAGGGGTGGGTTCAAATTTGTGTTTTCACTTGAACTTTACCTGAGGTACATTTCCCATGTCACACTTTTTAAAAAAAACTCACATATAGGTTACAGCTGCAGGGATGCTAAGGAACACTCCTTGTTTCCCTTTCCCTTCTGACGTTGGGTCCTTTCCTCTTTACCAGCTCACATGTCACCAGCGCCATGGTAACAGTCCCAATATTCAAGGGTGTGCCCTACACACATTAGTCGGTGCCTTGCATTGAACCACCCAATAGTGACGGAAACTCACTACAAAAAGGGTAAACTATTACAGCATGGCATCCTGAAACCAATTGTTCGCTCCTATACCAAATCCAAGTATGCTGACTCACATTGTGTCTCCGTTGCTGTGCTACTTTGACAGAGATACAGTAGGTGTGAGCCTGAGGAAAATACTGGCACTTCAGTATCACCCATAAATCTCTGAGCTAGAATCTAATAAAAACTGGAAACGGGAAGGATTTCTATCAGCATCCTAAAGATTTCCTTAAAGCCATCTCTGACTGCAGCGATAGCAATGAGAACAAATAACCCCACATTCCTTAAATTGTATGGAACATGGCTGCATGTGAGATCTGAGGGTGACGGGAGATTTAGTAACATTGTGTGTCAAGTACAGTGATACATCTCTACGTGAGGTACTTGTATTGTCTGCCATAGTGCCGGAGGGGCTGTGGGCCTGCATGTCTGTGCAGCTCTGCCTCTCAGTTCGTAGACTACACAGCGCCAACAGCGCTAAAGGCCAAAGCCTGGATTAAATTAGTTTCGTTGGGAACAGAGTAACACTGTCAACATCACTAAAAGATACACTAACTTTACTGGTTTAAAGTTTTGATTTATCCCTAATCACTACAAAATACTTTTGCAGATTTTACGCGAACAGGATCAATCCTTTATAATACATTAATCCTTTATTGTGTTGGGTGTGAACTAAACCCACCGGGACTCAATGATGTCATGGGAGAGGCGGCTGGGCTGAACACATTGTGTGTCCCTGGATGTCCTCAATCTTCTCTTCAATAAAAACACAAAGTCATGTGACAGGTGCCAAAAATGATCATGCATTAAGAGAGAAATAAAGACCCATGTTAGAAGAAAATCCAAAACTCACATAAGGGGATGTGTTAGTGCGGGTAGCAGCAAGACACTGCAATAATGGTATGCGTAGTAATTTAAGTATACAGTATGAGACTATACAATTCTGAAATGGTAAATTGGTGCTAATCCGACTTTTGATTTATATTATAATAATATAGGTTGAAAATTTCGTTTTTAAGTTATGTGAGGGTTTGGTTTAGGTAAGATACAGTAGGGGATTCCCAATGTTAGGGTTATGGGAAATCATTGTAATTCAATGTAATGATGGAATCGTGAGTGTGTGTGTGTGTGTGTGTGTGTGTGTGTGTGTGTGTGTGTGTGTGTGTGTGTGTGTGTGTGTGTGTGCTCCAATTGGGCAACCTCAGTAAAACAAGTGTAGACCCGCCCCTCTGCTTAAAATAACCTCGTAAACTGTCAAATATCCTTTTCCGTAGTCTCAGAGAAAGATCGCGTTACCTTCATTGTATTGTTGTGGCAACCGAAATCTCCAAACCTGTCCAAATGAAACCATCTTTATGGGTAGAAACCGCAGTTGGAAAATGTGATTCTATTTCGGTCTCTTATTTCAATTTATATTATTTTCCATTTACAGCTATAAAAAAGAGTCACTGCAGGTTCAGCTGTGCGTGGATGACTCAGCAGACAGTTGGGAAACACATCATGATCAGATATCATCCCGTGCTCATATCCTACAGATGTTTTACCCAGTGCTCCAGGTGACAAACTCATTTGGTTTTATGCCTTTCTAATCATTTGTAGTGTTGAGCGCCATGGTGGCTCATCCTCTATTAAGATGATATACGAGCAAGTTCCGTCAAAGCCTGTGCTAAAAAGCCCCCCCTCTAAACACCATCTGTCATGTCCTTTAATAGCTTTCAATTTAGCAATAACACAGCAATCCTGTCAGTACCGCGCTGCGTGAAATGACACCATGGCTTTCATTTCGTTCAAAACCAGAGCAGAAGACTTCATCAAACTGCGTGAACCTTTTGAGCCACAAACTGTTTTGGATTCTAGGCTTGGCTGGATTTATGTCCTTCCGCGAAGACCCTTTACGCTTTCCTTATACGACCTATTGGCAGTCTCACCTCCAGAGGGATTTCCAGTGCGGATCTGCTCCCTGGCATCAAACATTAGCCTGATGTACAAAAGACACAAAGTCTTTTAGCATGACTCATGGTCCGGAAAACACCCTTTCACCCACAGTTAGAAAATACTTAACTTCAAAGCACCCTCGCAAAGTTTTGCATAAGGTAAACATATTTGCCCCAGGAGTTCAAGTCTTAGTATGGTATAAAGTGTGAGGGGAGTTTGAGGACAATGTAAGCATGTCACCCATTCGGACTGGTGCCAGGTCATTAAAACAGGCCGCAGATGGAACAAACTCAAAAACACTACTTATTTCCAAGGGTGGATCTGTGGCTCTTAGTTCTCTGCAGGCAGTATTGATGACAGGCAAAGAACTCGTCATATACGCTTCATAAAAAAGGGGGAAATAAATCTGCTGTGCAGAGAGACTCTATGAGTTGTAACATGATTGATGAGCAGATCGCAACAGCACAGACTGGAGCCAATGGCTTAGCATGTTGGCCTGGTTACTATTGAAGGGGCCATCAGTCTTTGCATGTCTTGGGGTGCGTGTCTTGGGGAGTGTGTGAAACACTAAAAGAGATATCCGTACACTTAGTTATCTGCATTGTTTCACTTTACTCAAACTTTTAGGACAGGACTTGAACGTTGCTTTTATCCGAGCATACATGATTGAACAACAGACAGACTGTGAACAAATCCTTGCCAGTGTGCAACACACCTTTGCAATCCTCTAAAATACAAAAAGGGGTGGATAGGGAGAATAAAGAGGAAGCATTAGCTACTATGGCACTAGAAGAGTTCAGACATCCGCAATGGTCCATTAGGCATAGATGTGTAAGTCAGTTTTCCAACTTTGGTATGCTCAAAAGCTTTACGTTGCAATGTGTTGACACCATAGAGGCAACACAAAAGATTACTTTGTTTTGACACATAAAAGCTATCAAGATTAAATAACATCTTGATAGCTGTTTTTGAATTGCTGTTCCAAATTGAGGGGCCTTTTGACTGACTTTCAGCCCCTGATTAATAATCATCTGCTGCTAATTGTAATTGGTTCTTCATTGACACATACTACACTCTTCTCACAGTCTAATCAAATATGCCTTTTTTTTCTTCCTATAATCCTCCTGACGGACAAACAGAGTAAAACATGACCTCCTTGACGAAAGTAATCAGCTTGCACATTATAAAAGTATCATGTAATATCATCAGATTGTAAAAGGGGCTTTGAAAGGATCAGTCTTGGGCCAGAACATATCAGAGATCCCCGGATAAATAAGAAACTACAAGCATGTCAAAGCAAAAATACAACAAAAATGGAACAAATGTTTATGGATGGGGTTCAGGCAATTGCAATCATGAACTATAGACCTCCCATGTTAAAGAGAAATGAAGAAAAGAAACACCGTGGATCACTGCATAGCTCTCAATCAAAATCCTCCCTGAGGCCTGTAGGATGAAGTGTATCTAAATGGTCAATCCCCAACAATTCCCCTTCCATATCTCCCCCTCTTGGCAATTCAATGTGTTCAATGGATTAGGAGATAGGGTGTGAAGAAATTGGGGTTTGGGTTAAAAAAATCCGTCCCAGCATGATCTGCATCGACACTTTGAGGTTTATGACTAGAAGGGCATTGATATTGTTATATCTCCAGTGTAGTACTTTGCCATCTGGCTTAAATGTAAACGCCACTGGCTTGTCTTTATTGGAAGTACTACATTAGGAAATGACCCACTACCTGAACGTGTTAGCAAATGTCTCCGGGGCACACACACTATTTCCCTCCTGAATACGAAAGGATGAAAGGATCTTTTGTTTGGCTCTGGAGTAACAATTGTGGCAATGGAAGGACTCCTTACCTTTGAATGAGACGTTTTTTTTCTCGTGAGAAATACCTGCAGGGATGCGTGCAAATAGGGACTAATTTGAGGACTGTCACTACTTAGTAGGTGAGGAAAGGTAACGAGGGAATATATAACAGAGGGAGGGCTAAAGAGGGAAACATCTAAAACCTGCAGCTCTCCCAGATAGAGAGTGAGGGAATGCAGCGTGAACAGGTGATCAGATAATCCCCCTATCCAGCATGAAGCCCAGCAGCACACTCAGGTATTAGCAAACTCCTCTCTGATGGAGGTCTAGATACACACAGCCCAGGGATGAGAGAGGAAGGATTAACAAATCAGATTAAACATATTGTCTCACAACAAAAGTCCTGGAAGAGATGCACAGACCTGCAGCACTTTGTGTCTTTTCTTTTAACTTCTGGAGAAACAATTGCATTGTTGACGTGTGCTTAGCATCAGTTAAACTAAATAAAATCTGAGGAGCATCCAGGATTTCTCTACGATAGTGTATTTCAACGGTTGTCAAAAAATCGAATAACTTGCATGCACAATACAAAACTAGTCTACAGCCATGCTAGCAGCTCTGATGCTGGACTTGCAGGCACTGTTTTGCATTGAAATGCTAACGTTAGCATGCTTACACAACCCAGTCTCACGGAATTTCGTGTTATAGTCAAGACATTTAATCTATTGATTCGTGTTCGCCAACACGATTTTCCCCTTTTTTTCTTGTCACACAGAACGATTTTAAAAGCAATGTATTTCTATTAGTAGTATGTTTCGTGCCTGCAACACGTCTTTTTGTCCGGTCGGGTCTTGGAAGACCGGAAGCTGTGCGGTTCATAAAAACATTTTCTTACTCAATATCAAGCCACGATTACTGTTTTTTTTTATTAACTTCTTTTGCAGTTCGCAAGGAAAATAAATGGGGCTCAGAGCCTCAGAATACTGAAATCTGTATTTTTTAAATATTTGTTTCCTTCTAGTTTGTTATTCTTTTCTAAATGACACACTGTTATTTACTCAACAATAACACACAATTATCCTTGTTTTTATTTATTTGTTTAATTCTATAATCTCTGGCTTTTTTGGCGTCCGTCAGGAACTGAATTTCAAAATAAAATAACCGGAAACAGACGTAGGCCTATATGGGACATTTCGAGCATCATCGCGATACACAGCCATGTATACAGCCACTAAACTGATTACCCAAGATCCTCAGCTATGGTTTAAGCTCGGTGATTGGATGTTTTAGCCGCAATGCACGTTGGGATATGGTGTTAATGCGATTTTAAATCCGAAAAACATTTCGGAGTTTAGGATGGCCGAAAACACTATACACTACCCATAATCCTCAGCTATCGTTTGGGACTACAGTCCCTTTGCTTGAAAAACCCCGTGATTAATCTTCAAGCTCTGGGATTGGATGTTGGAGTGGCAGTGCGCCAAGGTTACGCCGAGCGTCAAACAGCTCTTTGAAATGGAACGAAATCACGGCAGACTATCCAAAACTGGACTTCCCCCCCAGAACTACACATGCTGTCTATTGTGTTTCGCAAAATGTTCTACGGGACGTCTCTACTGGGAAAAACCCCTGACTATTCTTTCAACTCAGTATTTACATTCTTATATAAGAAAAAAGTCATTTTATATCAGCTGTGCACCGTTATGGGGTTAATATACCAAATTGGTAGATTTGATCCAATCTACCAATTAGATCAAATATAAAAGTCAGCCGACTTAGTGTTGATACTGCAAGGAGACGTATTGTGTGAAGCGAAATGTAAGATGTTGTTTAATTGCTGATATATTTATGATCCACGTCACATATTCAGTTTCGGCGGCATTTCTTCCAGTTTGTCCAAAGGTCTTCGCATCAGGGCTCTATAAATAAAGAACTACGGCAGATGTGTAATATTTAATGCAGCCTAACCGTCTATTACAATGCCTTTATGTGATGACTTCCAAAGAGAAAAGCAAGCACACTCGGATTAAAGTATTATTTTTTTCGTATTTCATATCGCATTAACACCATATCCCAACGTGCATTGCGGCTAAACAATCCAATCACCGAGCTTAAACCATAGCTGAGGATCTTGGGTAATCAGATCATTGGCTGTGTATCTGTTTCCGGTTATTTTAATTTGAAATTCAGTTCCTGACGGCGCCAAAAAAGCCAGAGAGATTAAACAAATTAGAAGGAAAATAATATTTTAAAAATACAGATTTCAGTATTCTGAGGCTCTGAGCCCCATTTCTTTTCCTCGCGGACGGCAAAAAAAGTCTGACATTATACGATTTAAAATAAAAATATTGAGTAAGAACATGTTTTTATGAACCACACAGCTTCCGGTCTTCCAGACAAAAAGACGTGTTGCAGGCACGAAACATACTACCAATAGAAATACATTGCTTTTAAAATCGTTCTGTGTGACAAGAAAAAAAGGGGGAAATCTTGTTGGTGGACACGAATCAATAGATGAAATGTCGTGACTATAACACGAAATGCCGTGAGACTGGGTTGGCTTACAATGACAGCATGGTGATGCTTACCAACAGCTGATCAAACTGAATACCACACACACACACACACACACACACACACACACACACACACACACACACACACACACACACACACACACACACACACACACACACACACACACACACACACACACACACACACACGCGCGCGCACACACACACACACACACACACACACACACACACACACACACACACACACACACACACACACACTTTCTTTGTGTTAAATGGTCAGTCACTTGAGCACTGTTACATAAAACATGCATCCCTTTCAGACACTGACGAAAGAAATCCCTCCGTTTACAGAAACAAACCCATCCATCATGTTTCAGTCTGAAGAAACACTTTCTGACATCATCAGAGGTTGTAGTGAACACACTGCTCAGTGACCTCTGACCTGGCCTGGTGTGACTGACAGAGCTCATGCCTGACAGAAGTCCTGTTCTGCCTCTTCAAACCATTTCTTCTCTGCCTCTTTGTTTCCTTCCTCAGTATTCACGTCAAAACAAACACTCACAACAACCCAACACAAACCCACTACACACACAAACATGCAGACAAACACTGTTTCGACCACTACCTGTACCTCACCCTTAGGCTTTCCTGCTGCGGGTATTTGCATCACAATCAGCCCCAGGACCCTGGTGGTCTATTGACGGGGAAATGGGAATGTTAAGAGGAAATTGTGTTTTATTAACAACAACAAACGGATCAATATAAGTGGATCCCACCTATTACTTTCAGTTGTTGCAGACTGCTGCCTCTAGATATTATAGATATTTAATTTTAAGAAACAGTCATGTGAAATGAAGTAGCATGGAGTTCTTAATGGCAAACAGCACTTTGTTTGACAATGATACAGGCTGAATCCAAATGTCCACATCTCCGAGCACTTTCAGATTTTCAGATCGTGCAGGAATTTGTTATTAAAGACTTTGTGCGAAGGGCTTTTTCAATTCACAATTCATCAAGTCCACATGAAGCCTGACTTTCTGCAGACATATTGCTTCTGCCCGGACTGAAGAACCAAATCCCAAACTTTCCGCAAGTATCCTATTTGTGGCTAAATTAAGATATTTGGCACAAATATTTAGCCACGCGATCAACATGTTGCTCTAGATTTAAATATCTCAACAAAAATCTGAGAAAGAAATCCAAGAAATTACATTTGTAAAGAAATGTATGTTTTGATAATGACCAAGTTTAACTTTAATGATTCATTAATTTAACTTGTAGCGCTATTATGAGGTACAAAATTATAAATTTGCCTTAAACTTTTAGTTTGTGACCAAATGCAAAACTTTTCCATTCTCTTTAACCTGAGTTGAACTTTATAAGAGCTTATAAGCAAAAGTTAGCATGCTATTAAGCTGAACTAAGGTGGTGAGCAGGGTAAACATCTAACAAGCTAAATATCAAGAGATCATATTTTTACTTGAGCTGTTTTCTTATCTGAATTATGTACCATGTCCGGCTAATCAGGTTGGACACAACAGATAATTGTTGCTATTTATTAGCTTAAAATGTAAGGTCAAGTCTCGCATTTCAAGTTTTCTAATGAAGCTATAAACAACTGACCTGCTCGGGGCAGAGGAAGTCTCGGCTTATATCCGCTCGCTAAACCAAAACCCCAGAAATATAGCCCCTTGCCCCAAGATGCTAATTGTGGTCAGACTGATAGCCGATTAGTTCCAAGATTTCAGTATCCTACCAATATCTGCAATGGCACTATTTGCAAGGTCAGAAAGTGCACAAAAGCCAGTTGTAAAATCAAATCTGAACAATGGCATGCTAAGTGAGTTTGAGCTAACGAAATAATACTATTGGATTCAGATTGACATGGAGATGGAATGGGGGGGAATTAATAAACCAGATTGAAATTCTCAATTCTGAAAAAGCCCTGCACTGTTTCTCCCAGGAGAGCAACCAAGCAAAAGGAATATCTGATAAAAACAGAGGAGATACAGGCAAAGAAACTTTGTAAATTATTGAGGCATTTTGTGGTTGTAGTGTGGGTATGTGGGAGACCTCATGAATGAAAGCGCATATGCAGTACTGTAGTAGCACATGGGCTGTGATACTGAAGGTGTGCCTTGGAGTTAACATTGTTTGAGTCAAATTCAAATCCCTCATAATCCAGTCATACCTCGATTTCTTTCCCCATATTCAAAGCCTTGCTCGTGGCTCAAACATGACAAGATGGAGTTAATGACAGTCTGTTTGATAATGATCTCTATCCTGTGATAGTTTAACCGGCACGAAGAGTAAAAGCTTTCATTTCAGATGCTTTGAGTTGGATCTCTGAGGTAGTGTGGCCTTCACACAGTGCCATGTGGAGAGTAATAGAAATTGGTGATGAGTATGTGGTATCCATGGTGACCAGCTCATAGTTAAAGGCAGGGATTCTCTGCCAGCATTGTGTGTGTCTAGACCATGTGAGCGTCTCCAGTTGGGTGAAGCGAGTCTGGCACACATCGCTTTCATGTGCTAGATCAGAGCCATGCTAATGTTACTTTCAACAGAACTGTATTAGCAGCACTCAGCTCAGTCTCGCTTTAATTGGAAAGTGCCCATAGCAACCAGTGATTGTGGCAGTGGCGAACCGTCAGGGCCTTCAAGGTATTCAGAGAATACCCTGGAACACTCAGATAAAACAAACAAAAAAATCAGTTTAATTATATAAATAAAATGTATGTAAAATGAATAAATGAGAATGGTACCTGTGTTGTTGATCTGTAATATTACAGTGTTACGTTGATTTGTTTGTCCTTCTCGGACCATGCACTACGCATTTCAGTGGTTTTGTGTTAGAAAAGAAAGCAACCAATCAGATCTTGTTCTGGGTCTCTGGGTAGAATATCCTTAAACAAGGTATTCTGTATCCTTGATAGAATGCCCTGGCCGTTGCACTGAAGGAGAGCCTACATTTTGATTGACACTTTGATCAACCAATCATATATTGATTTGTAGCCAATGGGCATATTCTTTCAGAGTTTCCCTCGGTTCCAGGGTACTCTAGTCTAGAAGGCCCGCTAGTTCATTGACAATTCAGTGAAAAGACGGACATTATAACGGTGGGGGGGGATGTGTGTGTGTGTCTACAGAAGGTACAGTTGGGATAGACACGGTTCGCCACTGGATTGTGGATAACACTTTTGGGTTTCTTATTTGTTTGTAAGAGCAATGGCAAAATCAGCAGGTCTTAAGAAACAAAATTGAGAAATTACAGGTGAATAATTCAGCTTTAATCTTATTGGTAAATTGCTGACTTCATCTGCAACTACAAATGAACCTGGCAAGAAAACCTTTTTCTTATTTAGAAATGCTAATGTGTGAGAAGCACCAAAGTTGTTTTAAATAATATAGACCTATTCACTTTTGAGCAGCTTCCTCTTTACTGAGTCAAGAATTGTTGCACCGGGTTAGCCCACAGCAATTCAAAGAAGTATACAGCTCCAGTAACGCTGCTTCTATAGGAATGCACTCAATAAAATAGGATTTTTTTTAAATGACATATTGAAATACACATATGTAGTATGTGTTGTTTTTACATCCAATTTCCCAAAGCCTGTTTGGCATGCAATAAACTGGACAAATATTGCGATCTGACCTGACGAACGCAATGAGACGTTATCAGTTCAGGACACCTGTGAACGCATCCTAATGGAGGGCTCCGAGACCTTGACATGTCATGATGATGAAGGTACAAAATGTATCCCTGAAGATTTACCCAACATACCAGATAGGTTACCAGATACCAGATAGAATACCAGTCTGATTCCATAACAACATTCAAAACCCAACTCAAAACCCACCTGTTCAAACTGGCATTTTCTTTATAATCTGTACCCTGTGTCCTTTTGTGTCCTTTTGTAGTCCATTTCCTGTTGTTTGTCTTGTCTTACCCCGACTGATACTTCACTTCACTAAATCCACTGTTTTAATTTGTTCCCTATATTGCCCCTATGCCCTGTAAGGTGTCCTTGGGTGTTATGAAAGGCGCCCCCCAAATAAAATGTATTATTATTATTATATGGCAACACCCCTAATTCAATGGCGGACTAGATTGCTGGACACTGTTTCTCCACCAAATGTGAACTCATTTCAGATCTTATCCTATGGAAGCCTTTGAGGGGTCCTTGTGACTACCATAGGCGACCAGAGATGCTGGAAGACTATAGTGCAAGATCTCTTGACTTTGGGTCAGATTGCACTATGATGATAATGTTTGTCACAGGGTTGAACTTTTTTAGCATATTGTTTATTATATTATAACGTAGTACTTTTTTTAACGCATTTAAGATATGCAACATTAAGCTGTCTGTGGCTCTTTCCTGCTGTAACGCTGCAAATTTCCCATCTGTGGGACTAATAAAGGTATTCTGATTCTGATTCTGATTATTTACTACAATAATCCAATCAAAACGGAAAATCACTTTTTGTTGAGGGAACAAGGGGCGATTCTAGCTATAGTAAGGTAACCCTGTGCATTTAATGTGGCAAAATCGCACAAAAGAATAAACCCAGTTGTCACACATTATATAAGATAAGCATTAGTCGACTAGGAGGGACCCGGGAGGGGCTTTTGAGGCTCTGATAAGCATTTACCACCTGTTCCCAAGAGCCCTATGATCCTGGCATTTGATAGCATCTCAATCAACATGGCATTGCTGGTATTTGGCAGGGTTATCGAGTGACGGATAATTACCTCATTGTCCCGCATCCATGTCCTGCCACCGCTCAATACCAGAGCTGGGCTGAAATCAGCAAGCGAGCGGTGACCCTTAATGAAATACTGTATTCTAATCCAAGCAGGTATCTCATTAGCTGTGTGGTATCAGGAGCAGGTGGGCAGCCTTGTTGCAGATGCTGACTGACATACCCTTTCATCTCAGGCCCAGACCTGCTCTTTCTTTCATGGGACCCAGCCTCACATAATGAGAGCTGCAGAAAAATAGATGAGGGGGGACTACATTATGTCTCCACCATGTCTTTCATGGGACCCAGCCTCACATAATGAGAGCTGCAGAAAAATAGATGAGGGGGGACTACATTATGTCTCCACCATGGTGACACATGTCATCTGGCTGCCCATGAATGAGATCACCATCAATAAGTAGAAGGTGGCTTTTGATTAACTCTTTGTTTGGTTAAGCACATGAAAAAGGTCTTCTCATGTGTGCAATTTGGCCACCGAAAGAAATATGCAAACGCTACGGAAACAATTCAAGTCTGGGGACAGTAAAATTAATTATTTGATTCTAAAAAAATGCTATAAATAATTGTTTAAAACGTGAAAAGACTGTGAAGCTCATAGTACCAAACTGTGGAGCCAGGCTGGTGTTTATAAGATTTTTCTGTTTAGTATTATTTGGGAGGGTCTGAAATCATGGCTTGGTGACGCACTAGAGCCATGCTTTGCATAACGCTTCCCTAACACTATAGAGTGCATTTCACTGGTTCTATCACTCAATCAAAAGTCCATCAAAACAACTATAAACAAATCCATCTTGTGGTGTACTGGCCATCTGGCATAGCATGACCTGGTCACATATAACGTAAAAAATCAGTTCAAATGTTTCCAGCCATCAAGCCCGGACTGTTCACTGCTGTTGGGATTGTAAAACTGTGAATATTATTTGTTTTGAGTTTCACCCCCAACCCCTAAAATGACCCGCCTCACTGTACTATTTGATCAATGACATCCGATTTCGTTAAAAGCCTCGAAGAGCTTCAAACTGAATTATCCATTTTTTAAGTTAGTATAGGGCCAAGAAGACTCTGAGGTACAAATTCTGCTCATAGAGCAAAAGTACCGGGCAATATTGAGATGTCAAACAAACAATGTTTAATTTACTGTGCGTATGTACAGTTGCAAGAAAAAGTATGTGGACCCTTTGGAACTACCTGGATTTCTGCATAAATTGGTCATAAAATGTGTTCTGATCTTCATCTAAGTCACAACAATAGACAAACACAGTCTGCTTAAGCTAAAACCACACAAACAATTATATGTTTATATGTTTTTATTGAATACACCATGTAAACATTCACAGTGCAGGGTGGAAAAAGTATGTAAACCCTTGGATTTAATAACTGTTGACCCTCCTTTGGCAGCAATAACCTCAACCAAACGTTTCCTATAGTTGCATATCAGACCTGCACAACGGTCAGGAGGAATTTTGGACCATTCCTCTTTACAAAACTGTTTCAGTTCAGCAATATTCTTGGGATGTCTGGTGTGAATCGCTCTCTTGAGGTCATGCCACAGCATCTCAATTGGGTTGAGGTCAGGACTCTGACTGGGCCACTCCAGAAGGCGTATTTTCTTCTGTTGAAGCCATTCTGTTGTTGATTTACTTCTGTGCTTTGGGTGGTTGTCCTGTTGCATCACCCATCTTCTGTTGAGCTTCAATTGGTGGACAGATGGCCTTAAGTTCTCCAGCAAAATGTCTTGATAAACTTGAGAATTCATTTTTCCGTCGATGATGGCAATCTGTCCAGGCCTTGAGGCAGCAAAGCAGCCCCAAACCATGATGCTCCCTCCACCACACTTCACAGTTGGGATGAGGTTTTGATGTTGGTGTGCTGTGCCTTTTTTTCTCCACACATAGCGTTGTGTGTTCCTTCCAAACAACTCAACTTTGGTTTCATCTCTCCACAGAATACATTGCCAGTAGTGCTGTGGAACATCCAGGTGCTCTTTTGCAAACTTCAAACGTGCAGCAATGTTTTTTCTGGACAGCAGCGGCTTCCTCCATTTTATGACCAACTTATGCAGAAATCCAGGTAATTCCAAAGGGTTCACATACTTTTTCTTGCAACTGTATTTGCACAGTAAAGTTTTGTTTTTGGCGCCATCAGTAGACACACCTCACAGTGTTTAACCCTTTCATGCATGAATTATGAAAACCTCAGTCAGGATTTTTTTACCAAGTGTTTTTATTGCTCTTGGGGCATGAAAAATAAGATTTGAACTTTAGTTTTTTTTTATCTAGTTTTTTCAAAGAGATTTGCATATCACTCAGGTGTTGATGGTGCAACTATGCAAAAAAAACAATGCATATACAAGAAAACACCTTTTGAATAGCTGTCCACTGTAGTGACCTCTATGCATGAGCAATATATGCTTACATTTTTTTTTTACTAAGATTCAATTAGGGCAATGGTTGAAAAAACTGTTTTCATTTGTATGACACACTCATAAATGTTTGCTTGAATCAGGCTTCAATGATGTTAGAACAAGGACGAACTGAATTGCATTGATCTAAAATTGATTTATGAAAGTGCTAAAAAGCTACTTGTCATAGGACAATTCACGGCATGGGGCAGTCCAGGGTTGTGACCTATCACACACATTCACACACACAGACTGACATGCTTTCCCACACACTGACCTCATGTTTGGCACACATGTTACAGTGTTTTATCTCAGCGTCTGTAAGCCAGGAGACAGCTGTGGAGCAGCAGCGGCTCTGTCACACAGCGGGACAGTAACATGGACGACCGACAAGAAGCTCCACACAAAACATAAAGTAGACACAAACGACAGGCTTAATCTTACCGCTACAGATCCACTCTCACCTCTGCTTCAGCATCTGCACCATCTTGGGTTTATCCAACAAGCAGTGAAGAGTAACTCTATTTTAATTGTTGTTTACAAATGCATTAAAAAACAAAACCTGTTTACATTCAGTCTATCATATATTTGTGAATAAATTGACTTTGATAATAGTATCACACATTCTTATTTTTTTTAAATAAAAAAATATCTCGAAAAATACAACTTCAACTAATAATTGATATAATAATTCAAATGTTTATTAAATACATTTGTTGAATTTCTCTAAAACGTTGAAAAGGGGCTATCAAAAATGACCGGACCTAACATGATTTATTTTTTATCCAACAGTACAATGTTAGTTATTTTAATTATGTGAAATGGTTCTGTAGGGAGATTGGTGAGTTATAGCTTAACCCAGGAAGAAAAAGAAAGCGGTATAAAAGATATTCTTTCCAGCAACGATTAATCAGATTAACAAGTCTTATCAACATTACACAAATACCATCACAACCCTATTGAACTATTCAACTTATTTCAGAGCTTTAGGTGGTTAGTGATAATTGGAGCCTAAACTAAATTTAAACCTGACTGTGGACACGCAGACGAGGTTTCTCTGCCGGTTAAACTCTTGTTACACCTGGTGCTATATCTCAAAACGCTTACTGGTTGTGGATGTGTATTTTGTAAATTTTAGATTATGTAATTTCTATTTTTATTTTGAAAATATGTGTATGCATGCTCCTTAATTAATATTAAGCTTTGATTCGCTCTTTACTTGCTGTAACAAATATACAAATATTTGATTCTGTGACGAATTAAAGTAAAGTTATTCTGATCCCAGATACTTGACTCTAAACTCTGACAAGTATTCCAACGTAATGTCAAAGTAGGACATATCAAAAAGGCGTTAACAGTATTAGCATTAACCTCTGGAGTGCGTTCAGGCTGTCACGCAGCAATCTGACGCCAGAACAGACACTTCTCTCTGACCTCTCTCTTAAAGCCGCTCTGTAATTACTCTGACCTGCAAAGACTGACTGGCTGTCCCCTTCACACTTCAAAAGAGAGCGTCCCTCACACACTCACTCTGCAGATTAATACAGCTGTTACGATATCATCTGAGGGTGAACAGCTCCAAGAGGTCAAATTCCTACTTTTCAGTAGACTTTGTGTGCATCTTCTGTCTCTCCAGCAAAGACAAAATGAATGTCATTTATCATCCATTTAAGAGGTTAACGAGTGCAGATGTGGTCAGCTATAATGTGTAGTGAATGCTGGTATACACTGATGTGAACACAAATCTTGGTACCACAAGTAGAAATGTACCAAACACTAACTTTATTGCAACAACACTAAAATGAACACGGAAATTAAAGTATTAAAATGTATTTAGAATGAATAAACTACAGCCTAATTATGATATTTTTACATTTTAATTGACAGTAGCAACTATAACGCATTGACCACAGTTCCAGTAGCAGCATGGCAATCACTGATAAAGTGTTGTATTACAAAGCCTTGATTATCAAAGGTAAGCTGTGCGCAGTGTGGAGCAACAGACACTCGCTTGGCCTCCAGCCATTTCCAAATGTATTGCACATGGCTTTGTACCAAAGTGCAACGGGTAAAGCTGTCTAAAAACACAATGATACATTTCTTTAAACATATGTATTATCTGGTTGGCAATGCAAAGTAGGATGCTATGTGCACATTTTTGCTATTGCACAATGTGCTGTTATTAAATCCATTACACCCCTCTGGAAGCTTTGAAAATAGGTAATTTACATACAATCTGAATAAGAATTCACCGCTCAGTTTCCCTGCAGCTCCACCACCAGCTTTCTCACAGTGCTCGCATGCAGAAGCAATTATGGCTTTGGTCAAAACTCAAAAATCCAATTTCTCCTGCTAGTTTGTCTGTTATTTAATTTGCTGTATTCATTAAATCAGTCATTGATCTATATAGTAGTTTGTATCTTCAGGATTTGCCATTCTCTAAACAAGGGATTCACACAAAGGAGAGCTGGCACATTACACTTATTTCTTGCACATGTGCATATTTCTTGTTCTTTATTGAGCAAACCCTCGTTATATTAAACTCAGAAAACAGATACATGAGTTGTACTACTTCGATGTATTTTTTAGTATCTGCGTGTGTTATATATACGTTTTTGTGCATGTGACAGTGACATCACGATGTAACACTAGCTCTTCTATAGACGCATCCTAAAACCCGGAAGTAAACTCCTTCCGGTTCCTTCGACAAAAAACCAATGCAATTTCTCCATAGGACTTTGGAAAATAGCTGGATAAGGTCTGTGGTTGAAACACATTGAAGAGACGAATCACGTTTTGTTCAGCTGTATAATATCCACATGTCTCCTACTTTTATAATTTTCTAATCATAAATCGAATCGCCAGAAGCAAAATGCTAACGTTATGCTATAAACGAACTACAGCAGTGTCGCTGCTTCAACGTCACGCCAACTTAAGATCCATATTAAAAACTACAGATTCTAAATTGTACAAGTTGAAGCTTTTGTTTGAACAGCTTGCAGGAGGCAGGTACTTGCTTTTAAGCAGAACAGGGCAAACAAACTTAGCGGGAGTGTTTACGTGTTTGGTGTAATGACGTCATCGACAACTTCTGTAGTTCTATTCAGCCACATGCTAACAACCATTGTTTTTCACACACGTAAACTCTTCAAAAATCACCAGTGGGGTCACTGCTGATGTATTTAATGTCGTAGAACAAAACGTGATCTGTCTCTTCAATTTGTGTCAAACACAGACCTTATTTCCACATATTTTCCAAAACCCTATGGAGAAATTGCATTGCTTTTTGTCGAAGTAACCGGCAGTGGTAAAAATGCTAACTTACTTCCGGGTTTTAGGACGCGTCACTGTGGCACTCTATTGGCGTGCCCTCCAACAAATGGTACGTGATTTTTTGCGATATTGCAGTGTGAGAAAAATGTAGACCTTGTTGAACATTAAACATCTCACGGGAGAGGCACAACATACCAATAAGAACCTTGAAAAAGTGCATAATATGTCACAGGTTGAAAAGTTGACCTGTGCTAAAACTCAAAAATATCAACAATCAAATTAAAACAAAGTATTATAAAAGTGAAATCATTCTCATGTTGTCTTAACCAAATCAATTTGTTTCAAAATCAATCATTCTGCTTACAAAGGTAGCAGAGTTAAAACACTTTAATACATTCAATGTCTGTGTTCCCCTCACACACTGAGAAAACAAAGTGAGTTACTGAAACTTCAAGCCTCGTGGGAGTTGACCGCCAGCTTCCTCCTCCCAGATTTTCCATTCTTCATCAGCTGGTTGATTATCCCAACAAGCCTAAACCATGTCTACTCTGGCTTATGACAGCCCATTACCACCAGGCTTAACATGAGCCTTGTTCAAAGCAGAGAGGATTAGAGGGTAATTAAAACGAACATCCTGATGTCATCATTGTTTGGCAGAGGGCACCAACTAATACTGCCCCATTGAATCCTCTCATCACCCGTATGCCTGGGGGCAATTAGAAGCAACACTTGTGCCACGAGGGAAGTTACACAGGATACTGCGGTGACTGGCTAGAGTCCGAAAGTATTGGAAGACTTGTTTTGAGGAAATAATGTGGGTATCGGGGGTTGGCTGACATTTGTGTTTGGTCTTAGAGTAACACATCCAATAAAAGATAATATCTCAGCACAGGAATACCACTCTCCTCGATGGGAGGCATGGTTATAACTCACTGTCTTCAGTTAAAATACCTGTTGTCATTCTGTAATAAAATGTAGTGACTTTTTTTGTAATTTGCAAAGACCTTACCTTGAACTCAGCTTGAAAGCATCATCAAACACAGATGTTGTGGCTGGGCAGAGCAGTGAAATAATGAGCAACACGTAAAATTGTTTTTGCAGAGAATTGGCAATTTGGCAAAGTATCAGGGAGTTTCTGTTGATGCCATCCATTTTGTATAATGCGCCAGTGTACAATCTAGCCAAAGAATTCGATCACCTCGACCCAAACATGAATAAATAAATAGTGGGTGTCACAGCTAAGTGTCAAGTTAAAGGTCAGTGACTAAAGAGTAGTTGAGTCAGACCAAACCACAGTGCTGAAAGGAGGTGCCTTGTTTTCAGGACCGTAAGTGACAACATTTCACCATCACTTTGGCTGATGTACAACAGGGTCTGCAGCAGAAAGACCCTGGTTTTGTCGCAGTTTCCTTCTCGCTGATTGTTGCGGCACCCTTGACCTCTATCTTTCAAAACTACAAGTAAGTGAGTCCATTAGTCCTTAAATACGAGAAGTTAAAGGACAAGATAAGGAAGGAAAGTACTTAAAATGGTTTTTAATGGTTTTGATGTTTCTGTGGGATTAAACAAAAATAAAAATAAATGAATATTGCTTAACATATTCTTGAAGTAAATAAATACTAGGGCTGTCAAACGATCAACATTTTTAATCCGATTAATCACAGCTTAAAAATTTATTAATCATGATTAATCACCATTCGAACTATGTCCAAAATATGCCATTTCTTTATGTATATTTTTGTGGGAATGGAAAGATAAATGAAAGAAGGCGGATATATCCATCTAACATACAGTATGTATGTTTATTATAACATTGTTCTGTGTGTCAAAATGAAAGACAGCCCACACACCTATCAATCATCAAACCGTATTTCATTACGTGTTGATTTCTATCAAAACGTAATGTTGTATCGATGTAGAATGTACGACAGCAAAAGTATTCTCCGTCTGGACTTCGTGCAACAACACCACGCCGTTATCTTGATTCTGATTGGCCAGAACATTATCAAAGATGTTCTATTGAGAAGACGATCACTACGTGACAAAAGTTTTCAAAACCGTTTCTAGTCTTCGGTATTTCCAGACAAGCGGCTGCTGAAATCAATCTTACTAACTGCCGTCTGTGCAATTTACTCCGCGCGAGTTGGCGGACTTTATTTTGTTTATTTTAACATCATTTTTCATGGTGGGGCTAAGCCATTTCTTGGTATGGCTGTAGCCTACCCCAGCCACACCCTGGTGGTGCTCCCACTGGTGGGATGTATGGGGCGGGCCATTCTGCGCATGCGTTAAATGCGTTAAATATTTTTAACAATTCATTAAAAAAAATCATTACCGCCGTTAACGCGATAATTTGGCAGCATTAATAAATACACAACATATACACATCATTATATTGTTTTTACTGTATATTTCTATTGAACAAAATCGTCAAGAGGTAAATTAAGGTAATACACCCAATGTATGCCAACATAGGATTAGGGTTAGTATATATAAAATAAGGAGCAGTCTTAGTCAATGTGACATCAGCTAATGGTTTGTGGACTATGGTTTTGAAGCCTTGGGTTTGCCATTTTGGCTGTCTCCATTTTTTTAAACAAGCTCAATTGCTGAGTGTGGGATCGAATGCTGAACAAGATATTTGAGGTCACTCGTAATATGAAAGTTAAGTTCTAGGACGAAAACAAGGACACACCCAATACGCTGCTTTATTGTCTATTGTACTCTAAATGGGACAAATGTATACAAAAGGAAAATCATTTTGAATTGAAGAAGCTGGTAATTGAGACCATGAACTCATGTTTGCCAAGGTTATAAATACATTGAGAAGTAGGGTCACTATTTCAGAGATTGCCGCTGGTATGCTACCTTACACTTCTGACTCCAAAGGAATATGAATGTTTCTCTGTTTTGAAAATAATGCTCTGTTTTGAAAAACTGATTTATATAGTTATATATATATATATATATATATTTCATCAAAGACATACAAAAAAATGAATTGCCCTGCCGCAGAGCAAGAGAACTAACAACAGTGTGTAACAGTGATTTTAGGGAGCCATAATGGTGGTAGAGGTTCACTTTTTTTTACAAACACCATACATGTACATAGATCAAAATGAAAATGAAAATGAGTTGAAGCAAGCCATTACTCTTATTGAAATAAAAGCTTTTAAAGGAGTAATCTGATCCTAGATCCCCGTATCTCAATTACGCTTTCCTACTAAATCTCTGCTGATAGAGATGCATTTATTTTCCTGCTTTCCTCAGAGGAATCGGAAACAGATGTAGGGAAACACTACCACTGGCAAAACAACACAGCATGATTAGGAAAAGAGGATGAATGACAACATATGGGGCCTCAAAACCTATAAACGAACACGATTCAGGACAGGCAACGTTGTGTGATCTGAAGCAGAGGTGCAGTCGCTTCACGCCAGCAGAGGCTCTGTGAAGCTTTCAGAAAAGTGAACTCTGAGAAAGTGCCAGGTCACGATGAGGGGAGGGGTGGATAAACAGCCCTGATGGTGAAGGCCTGACCGAGCATTTAGATGAGCCTCCACGTCCTACTTGCATCAGGGAATAAGCATGAACTCGAGCCAGAGCAGCTTTCTGTTTTTTGCATTTGCGGAAATGGCCGCTAATTCCTTTTCGGTTTATCGTATTACAGTGTAGCGGATATCTGAAGGCCGAAGTGTTAAACTTGGCTGAATTTAATCCTAACTGGTTGGCAGTTGAATGCGCTGTGACAGGCCTCGGCCCTGTTCTGCTGCCCCTCTCCTTCCTTCTCTAAAGGAGACTTGTCAAGCCCAAGAGTCTGGTTAATACACTCTCACCAACTCAAACATATACAGACACACACACAGAAAACACACAGGACACAAAACACACAAAGAGCTTTTCACTTTCTCTCCGAGGAAACTAAATCATCCACCATCTTCGTCAAACCAAACAAAGCGCCTCGTATACCACCTTGGAAATATTTGCAAAGGCTTACATGTTAGATGTTCCTACTAAATAATGCATGGTTCAATCATGGATAGGTTAATGATGTTCCTCGAACCAACTGAACAAAGGCGTCTGAGTTTGAATACCACCAATACTTTTGAATTGGTGTATTTAACCATCATTTCTATCTTTTATGATATAATTATGCACACTGCAGTTCTTGCTGGGATTAGAACGAGCGAACATCATTACAAAAGAGACAGAGAGGGCAGAAGATCATACAGGTTTTAATCAAACTCCTACTTATTTGGGAGAAGGTTTTACAATAAGATTCAATTACCTAAAAGGTCTGGTGATATGATTGCTTTGTCTTGAACTTTGTCCAATCTGAATCGAAATAAAGGTAAGGACAAAGCTGTTTAACTGTGAGCCGAACCCTCCTAACTGGGATTTCATAAAAACAGAGAAATTAACCGAACTGTCCTGTTCGTACAGTATAAGGAATTATTATCCATATTTATGTGTGCTCACTTAATCTCCAAATAAAGCAGCCATGATAATCTTACTAAACTGCTTTCAAAAATAAGTACAATTGTATAAAAATCTATAAAAAATGACAGAACTAAGTTGATTTATTACCTCACTGAAAGGGGTAACCATAAATGTTTAATCTCAGGGCATTTTAGGGCATGGCTACCGTGTGAAGGGTGAAGGTCGATTCCACAGTATATATATTTTCACTTTCTGTATTGTGATGTTTTTCTGAATTTTGTATAACTTGACTCTCTTGTTTAAATTCTGGCTGCAAAAAAAACAAGATGGTACCTGGCAAATCCTCCACCTCCACTTAGTATATACAGTCTCTACTAGAAATGCTAATTGCTAATA
>NC_136903.1:85096334-85158834 GCF_949606895.1 Notothenia rossii
GTTTTGCCACATAGTACATCATCTTTACAGCTTACTTTCTGTACATCTGCTTTTCATCAGACAGCTGTTTGCGCATGATTTTTTACAGACCACGTTAGTATCGGGTCTCCGTTCAAAATCCTCACACGGATTGTCGCATTACAGATTATCAGGTGAAAATGGAATTCATATGGAGGCAGTGATTGAAAATGTGTGGTTCATAGGAAGCTGCTGATGAGGTGTCGCTTCTAAGCAAGAACGAACGTTTAAAAGGCAATCGTGAAATGTAGTACTGGAAGTTGAGAGGATGTTAGATGTCTGTTTCTTATTTGCTCATAATACATTAACACACGTGTGCATGGGCTTATTGCTTTGCAGCCATCACTGTAGGCCTCAGATATGTTACGACAGGGGAAACATGATATGGTGATAACCCAGTTTACAATGTACTTCAGTAAACTACAGTATGTATATCCTTTATTAGATTTCACATTTACTTGTACTATTCACTGACAGCCCAAAATTGCACAGTGAATAACAACCTTAGCTAGTCAACCTATGCTTACAAATAAGTTTGTATGATGTCAGGAATAACATATTTTTATGAATGTCGGATTTACGTTTGCAGTAAGTAAAAAAAAATGCTTACATGCTGATTGCAGAAACCTTCCTCCCTCATCCCTATCATGAAATCGAATTAATCCATGATAGGGGCAGATGAGAAGTCAATTAATTTGCTAATAGGTATATTTACCAATTTGGATGGAAATTGTGGATTGTGGTAACATCCAGGGATCACAAGTAATTAGCATCACCCTCTTGGGACAATGAATGTCTGTAGACAACAGCAATGGATTTAACAGTTGCTGAGATATTTCACTAAGAGCTTGAAATATTAACTTCAAAGGTGTGCTGGTGTAAAATTCTTGGGGGCGTTAACTTAACAGAATGTCAATCCATCCACAGTTATTTCAGTCTGAACCAATGTGGCGAACCAACCAACATTGTTATCCTCAAATGACTTTTTCTTGTCTTTCTTTAATGGCAGCATCTTTCACTGTCACTACAATGCCTGACTTTATCATTTTGCGTAGCTATTGTTTACATTATTTCAACGTTAGATAGTAACTCTGAAGTCATTCGTTGACCAACAGCTTTTTTTTCACTTAAACTGTGCAATACATCACAAATTATCTTCACTTGATAGTCTAACAATAATATACCGGGTCACCACAGTTTCATTCTGGTCGTCAGATTCCAGTTAAAAAGTCCATTTAAAGGGAACCCATTACAGCCACATCATTGTTCCTGAGATTTGCAACATGCAGCCGTGATAACACAGCCCTGATAAATCCTCCGCTGATTGAAAACAGTGAACCCTACACCCTTGGTTGTTGTCTGGAAATGGAGAGCCGGAGAGTTTGTTTGGCTGACCTTTCCCATCATTAATCAGCCGGGCCAGGCGCAACTCTGCGTGTGTCTGACATGCCGCCCCAAACAACACCGCGCTACAGTTAAGCCTTCAAATACTACACAGATAATTTCTAATCAATGTTAGCATGCTAATGAGATACGAGTGAGCCAAAAGGTCATTCCTGTCCGAGGTCTGGGAGATGGCTCGCTAACACAGCCTCTGTTTCCAATTTATAATCCATTATCCGTGACAGTATTTAGAGGTACAACTTTTTTCTTTTAACAGTATAAGGTGCCTTTCTTAGATCAATGATGTCATCCTACGTCTAATGTTGGCAATGTGAAGACTTTTGATATTGAATACACAGTCAAGAGCTCATCAACTTTTAAAATAGGATACAGATCATTTGGAAACTATACCACATCTGATCAGCCAAAGTGTTACTCTGATTCTGCGGTCGCATGTACACCATCTGGTTGCATTTGCTGAAACAGGTCCAGAAAGCACATTAGAAGAGGAAGGTTCTCCTCTTTCTTTGGATTATTTTCACCGCCATACTTGGAAAGTAACCGATGACCCCCCCAACCTTACAACTTCATGCATTGCTCTGTATCTGCCCTTGTGCCATCATTGACAGAGTACCCACCATTCCCTGTAACACGAGAGGTGGCGACTTCACCGCGGTAGAAAAGCCGGAGCGCTGAGCTATAAGAGGCGTCCCATGTCACCGAACGGGGGACTCCATGCAGGGAAGGACAGACACGAGCGCGGGGAGACGCCATGGAGATCAGGGCGGCCCGTTCTGAAGGAGGATCTGCCGGCTGCCCGCAAGGAGATTAGGTGTCCCAACAACTTGTTGCCGGGTGCTAAATAAACGCTGGCATGTCGTGTGGAGACACTTGACACCCTGGCTGAAAGGGTTGCTCACCCCGAGTTGTTCACAGCACCCACTTTCTGACCCTCCATGTGCCCTCTTAACCCCTTCATTCCCCTTCTCTTTACAACCTTTCATGCCCATTGCTGCTCCTGTCATTGCTGACCTGCCAAACATTGCTTCCTAACTGGTAGGGCAGCGTCGTCCGTCACTAACAAGGATGGTTTTTTATTGTAACAGAAAGGCACTGCATCTCATTCTTGATGATTAGGCAATCAAATACTTATTACTGCAAATCTTCTGCCTGCTGTGCACTAAGCAAGCTATTGACCCTCCTCCCTATAGTGCTGCTTTGCTTCAAGACCCAAGGCAAATTCCAGACGGCACATAAAGAGGCGGCTTAGATTCAGAACTCCAAGGATAGACCCTGATATTTTTCTATTGCCAAAACCATTTCACAGAGAAAAGGTCCGCCCAGTTCTACAGAACAGGCTTCAGTAGCACAAAGGGAATTTATCATTAAAGAAGCACAATCAATATCTCTCACCCCCTGCATGGTGGAAGCAAAGCGAGGCCCGATAGCGAGGCCCGGTGCTGAGCTCCGAGAGGGAACTGAGGGTACCAGAGGAGCTAATTAGAGTGAATGTCGGCTATCTTGTTAGCCCACATCCAGCGGTGCATGGGAATGGTGCTAATGAGGAGTGGTGTACCAACATAGACAGGCTGTTATTGCAACATGGAAGATCACTGCACTTCCTAATCTCATATGCTTGTATAATCATTCAAATAATACATAATTGATGCTTTAATTCCCTTCTGGAGCTTCGTGTTGGCAAGCGAAGGAATTCTGCCAGCTACATGGACTAAACATGCAAGATCATGTCTGACACCATGGAGGCGCTTCAGAAATGCTCAGAACATTCCTGAGGCATGTAATATATGCTCGTCTCAGAAACAACATTCATGTATGCATATGAAATTACTTACGAGGACATATTTTAGATGTAATAAAACAGAATAGCGGTTTACTTCACTGTTCATTTTGTTTGTAGACACAAGAACACGATGTTCCAAAAACACACAATCCAGTCCAGACGCGGATACTAAACTTCTACAAATTGAAAAACCTGCCTCTGAGTGAATCCTTGAGAGCTACCTCCATTGGTGATTAATCTGGTAATTACCAATTAGCCGTGGTAATGGCTTGAATGCAGGCAAGATGCTGTGCAGCGTGCCTGTTTTCATCTTCATTAGAAAGAAGCGGGCTGTAAGCAGCGAGGCTCGTTTTGACCCCTCTCTCCTGGGATACGTCACTTGGCAGCAGGTCAGGCTTCATATCAGACTTAAAGTCATTCCTTTTCCCCTCCTTTCTGGTCTTGTTCTTAGAGCACATGCTTTTTACATGCTCTCTTGGGAGAGGTTAAATAGAGGTTCTCCGAAGTTTACATTTCATTCATTTGAAAGAACAGTCATAAACCAACATTAGCTGCTTGATCGGTCTAATCAGATGTAAGGTTAATATGATAAAGAGTATATCAGGATATCTTAACCACTCAAAGCTCAGCAGGGAACTGTAATGTAAAATCTTTGCAGGGATGGAAGTACTTAACTGATGCTATTACTCCACTTTAGCTTCAGTTCAATATCACTCCAGTCTGGTTTACAAAAAATAACTTTCCCATAAACAAAACTTTATTATTAATGACCTTTTTAAGGGAAGCATATTTTGTTCCTGTATTGTGTCTTTTATTGACAAATGCGTTTCTGATCAAGGTCTGCAAGTATAGGAGGATGCTCTGGACGTATTGCTAAAAAAGACCCCTTTAAAGACAGGACTTTTACCCAGGAGATTGCTTTTCGTGTCCCGTGCGAAACCAGAAGTCAACTTTGTTTGAAACAGATGTCTGTGACTTCAATAAGGTTGACACCATTTTAAGCCAAACCACGATCCTTGACTAATTTTTTCCAAGCAGTTTTTGTTTTGTTTTAATTTGTTCTGTTTCTTGTTGAAAAGGACATTTTGTGTTCATTTTTTGCTTCATATTAGTATTTAGTGTCTCTACTGAGACATGTCTCCATGCTCTAATGTTCAAAAAGCTCTTTATTTTCCTCCTACTGCCTGTGCTGCAGCACCTCTTTTCACCCTCTGTCTGAAACCAGAGCCCAGTCTGCTCTGATTGGTTAGCTGGCCGGTGTTGTTGTAATTAGTCGACTGCTTAGAGATGTCCCGCCCCTTAGCCTATCTAGTACAATGTGTTGAAGTGCTAGCCAATAGAAGTGCAAGTATTACATTATGATGTCACTATTACCTCATTCACACCAACAGTGTTTCAGGACCGGTTCGGAGCTGGAACTTGAAAAGCACCGGGTTTTCCTGTTCACACAGCAGCGGAGCAGCCTCTTAGCTCCGGAATCTGGTTCATTTCGAGCACCAAAAAATTGACCGACCAGAGCAAAACCACCACATACGTCACGCTTACGTCGAGGCGGGGGCAGGGGCAGGGGCGGGATCAACTCCGCGCGCTTTGGCTTTATGAAGCAGGCACGCAAACGGTTATGTCATGACGCAAACGATTACGCAATGAAGCGGCACCAGTCGGACTCTGGGCCGTGTGAAAAGAGCCGGAGCTAAACCGAAGAACCGGTTCTGAACCTGAAAAGCTCTAGCACGGAGCTTGAACCGGAGTTGCGCTGGTGTGAATGAGGTATATGTTGTTCAGGCAGGGGGAGTGTGTGGGAGAGAAACTCCCTCTGAGGGAACTTTTGGATTTTAGCCTTTGCAGACCATTTACATGCACACAAACCTATAACACACAGAGAGTGTTTCAGAGAGAAAGTACGTTTGGAGAATGCGGTTGTATAAGAACATTTTTAGGAGACAGGGTGGGCCAGTTCTACAACCCAAGTTAATCACATCCTCCTATAGATTGGTTTTAAACTTCCCCTAATCTTAAAAAACTGGAATGCTCTGTATCGCAGCCGCACCTTTTCATCGCGACCTCTCAAATTGAAAACACGGAGGCAAAATATCTGCCGCTCTGTCAGCGGACGGTGCACCTCCCTCAGATGCATAGGCTCCTCGACAGGGTAAATATTTACAAAAGTGCACTCACTAACATTCGCTGCGGTTTGGGCTCTGCAGCGTGCTGCAGCAGGGGAGATGGAGCACATCGTGAACTCATGGGAACGAACATGGTCTCAGGTTCCATCCTCTCATCGGGAGGCTTCAAATGCCACAAACAACCGGTCCCAGATGTCCGCCATGATGCAATGCAGATGAATTAAAAGCTCAGGGGATATCTCTGATTGTTTAGGGTAAGGAACAGATAAGTGGCAGTTGGCAAGATAAACGTAGTGTAATTCAGATCAGCAGATGGGACTCATGTAAAACATCTGGGGACACAAGCATTTTCCTACACTCTAATGAATCAGTCCGTGTGGGGTAAATTAGTGAAAAAGCACATTTAAGTTTTTTTTCCCAGAAATCAACAATTATATAATTATATTGCTAAATGACTAAATTGCAGAAAAATGCTAGGCATTAAATGTGACTTAATATTCTTGAAACCACAAAATCTGAAAATAAATATTATTATCAGTTCAATTCATCAGAAGCATTTTCCTACACTCTATAAAAATCAATCCATATGCTCAAAGCTAAATTACAGAAAACATTCAATATTAATCAATATTCTTAAAAACCAACTGAAACTGACAGTGAATTCGAAAAATGTAATTAATTAATATTATTTCATAGCTATGGCAGGAGGCGTGTTTAGATACTGATAAGAAATCGTGGAAAGCGAAAAAGAAATATCTCAGAATCCATTTACTTATATTTCCATGCTAGACGTTGTGTTTTCTGCTATAAAAACAAGACAGTTGTTCCAGAAGGGCTTAAAGCAGGTGTTGAAAACATCTAAATCCTGAAACAAATGTGTGGAAACATCCGTCTTCAACCTGTCTGGAACCTGCGCGTTCAGCACACAAATACTCCAGTGTATCCCGACAGGTGCATGAACACACCCCGCTAAATGCTTTTTCATGCTCTACCCTGGGAACCTCGCTGTATCTGCGCACTTCCACCAGAAGCCCAGTCAAATGTTAAGCTTTGATGGAGTGGACACATGGGACGAATGGAAGAAGAGACACCTGCTAGGACACAAGCTACACTGTGTGCTTTGTAGCCAAACCATTAAAATGTCTTTTAAATCACTCATTTAAAAGAGCCATACCAAGTGGTGAGTGGTATGTACTGTACATGCATGGGTCAAGATGAGGCTGTCCTTGTTGAGTTACACACTGATGATTTAAATGACATTATACATGCCTAATCAGCTTAGAATGCAAAATGGTGACAAGTACTCTTAAAGCTCCTGTGTCAACCTTTTTGCAGATACAAAGTGAATGTTAAAAAATGGAGCAAATTAATGTGTCCGCATTAATTATTCCCTGTTACAATTCCCTGCTTCAGCTGCCTAACAATTGTGTTGAGTCTTAGTTAATCATTTATGCAGGAAATATTGTATCTGCCCTTTTTGGAGGGCCGGAAAGACGCAGCTCAAAATGATTGGAAAAGACAGCTTTGTAACCCACTCACATTAACAAACATGCACCTCCAATATTTGTAGTGTGCTTTATAAAATATTGAATATGCATTTGACTAAAAAAGATGTGGCCTCTGCTGGGAACTTTGCGGGTCAAAAGAGGACTTAGTGTCTCGCAAGGTCTTGAAAACAAAGATACATGCTTATTTAAAAGGTGTTCAAATACAGAAGAACAAGCTTCAACCTGTACCTCACAGACAAGGTCATCTACAAGTTTACACAGCGGCAAAACAGTAACCAACTAATTCAAGTTTCAAATCATTATTGCACTGCTTAAATGATTACTCCGATTTCTTCAGCAGGGGAGAAAGCAAACATATCCGAATACTTTGCATACAAACATATTTAACTTTTAATCCCACTGTGTACCAAAAACGACTGCTGCTTATGACACTAAATGACTCTTCAGTAGATTTAGTGATAATGTGCGTATGTGTGCCTCAGTTTTGGTCACTGCTGAGTCACTCACCAAGAGAGGTATGATTCAGCGTTGGATTAGAGAATAATCAACTGAGGCTCTTAGATGTGGGCCCTCTGATGTGTTGCTCATACTATAAACACACACTTATATCCTGGCTGAAAACATCCGATACGAAAGAGAGATGAGCAACAGGAGCTTAACGTTCAAGATAGGCACATCAATTACCGTATTGACTTATGCACTTGAATGCGGATGTTGCCATTCCTATGTTTGCTTATGGACGTCACAAAGGTCATGGTCTTTGGGGGCTCCAACCTCCACTCTCACTTTGGACAATGCACTATAAAAAAAAAAGCTCCACATAGCCCGATGGTTAACCCTCTTTCCCACGCTGGTGAGAGCCGGGGCCCCTGGCACCGAGGGCTTATAAAACGGAGCCCAGGTTGAACCCCTCGAGCAGCGTGACAGACAGGGCACCACACTGCTCCCACACACACCCCCAGCATAAATAATGCTTGTGTAAGTGAGCTGCGTCCCCCCCACAGCTGCTGTGACCGTGTTTTTTTATGAGTCGTGGCATGACACTGTGCCCCATGTGAGCCGTAATGAGCCCTCCCAGCAGCGCTTGCTTACGGGATCAGGTAGGGTGTTTTTATTGGGTATGCTGTTTAGTGTTAAGTTACTTCATCATTAAAGTGATGGCTGCCACCATGGCCTACTGCTGACCAAAGGTAAAATCAAATGAGGAAATGGCAAAAACACCCATATAAAAAGGCAGGATGGTGGCCAGAGTGCAAGTGCCAGTGGTCTTTTTCTCCCCATGTGCACAGTTAGAGGTGAAGCAAAATAGGGCTAGGCAGAAGGATGAAAGACATTAGGTTAGGAAATACCTTTCATACAAAGCAGACATGGCAGTATTCCTCTTATTTTCTGCTATGTGTGAAATCGGGCACCCTCATAACTTTAATATCCGTCACTTCTGGAAGGTCTTAGGACACACGCTGTAAAGGTCAGAGTTCAATTAAGTTATAAAAACCAGGTCCTTGTGTGGAGCTGATACGGCTCGTGCAGCGACCCCCGGGCGAGTGCCACCGCTAAGTAACAGCATTGCTCCAATGGTTGAACTTGGTGTGAAAGCAGATTAACAATCCACTTTAAAAACTCTCTTTCTTCAGTGATGCTGAATAGATCAATAGATCAGTGAAGAGCTCTTGAGCAAGGCACCAAACCCCAAACTGATCCATGGTGACATGAAATATCTTGACTCCATTGAAAAACATATGCATATGTTTTTGCACGTGTGTATTCAGACCTAATGTGTAAAGGTCCTGTGAAGGTCTGCATTTGTGCTGTGTACATAGTCAAAAACAGCATTTCCCTGTGTGGGATAATAATGTTGCTTCTTCTTCTCAAAATATAAGTACTTTATAAAATTAGTGCTATAACTGTCTATACCCTGCACTGCCTTGTAGCTACATATCACTTTAGCATTAGTTCATATTTGCATAATTTGAATGTATGTAAACTTAAAGTGCATATTTAAGACTGTTTTATTTTAAGCAAGGCAAGTTTATTTATACAGCACCTTTCAACACAGGGCAATTCAAGGTGCTTTACAAAAATGAAAGAGATTCAGACAAAGGCATTTAAAAAAAGTTATTAAAAAGAAAAGATAATAAAAGAAACATTAAAAGAAAAAATACATGAATAAAAAGTACATGCATGAAATAAAAAGTTACAGTGCAGTTTAAGATTTGAATAGTTCAATCAAAAGCAGCGACAAAAAGAAAAGTCTTCAGCCTGGATTTAAAAGTAGTCAGAGTTGCAGCGGACCTGCAGGTTTCTGGGAGTTTGCTCCAGATATTTGGAGCATAATAACTGAACGTTGCTTCTCCATGTTTAGTTCTGACTCTGGGGACAGAAAGCTGACCAGTCCCTGAAGACCTGAGAGATCTGGATGGTTCATAAGCATTAGTTCATATTTATAATAATAATTGTAATGTATGTAGACATTAGATTTAAGTTTGATTTTACATTGATAATGATGCCTGAATTTGATGTTTAAAGCTCCACAATAAAATCCTACATCGTCCCATCCCTGCCTCAGACGGGGGACGATAAAGGGTCTATTGTTTCAGAAAGTAATGGCATATGTGCTTTGTGAGAGTGGAACGCTTGACATAGTAACAATAGGTCAGGGCTTAGCAAAAGGGTCAACAATAAAGCTCTTTAAAGTACATAACATACACTCTGGTCACATGGTATTGCTGACCTATTCATTCATGCTTATGTGACATACATTAACCACATTCCTCTTTGCTTCATGACTTTAAAGCAAGAAAACTGAGGTTACACAATGTTCTATAAACCAATGAACGGCCTGACACAGTGATCTATAAAAGTCGTTGTTAACAGACACAGGGGGGAATGTATGTCTTTTGTAAGGAAGGAAGGAAAATGTTAGCTTGTTAGCCAACGCTCCGGAGGGCTGAAGTCTCGAAGGTGGAGGCTCCTCTCTCCCTTTAGTTCCCATTAAAGTCACACGAGCAGAGTTAATGCCCTCCAACTTGTGGTGTAGCATTACAGTGAACCCCATGAAACTATCCTGGCTGTGCATTAACCAATGTCGTATGTTTACTGAGCGATGGGCCCGAGACGTCTTAAACCCCATTCATGAGTCTGAGACGGCAGGAGAGCTTTTTTAACAATGATTCGAGGAGGCACTGAGAGACAGGTCGTGTGAGTTTGAGAAGTTATCATATGTCTTTGTCAATCGACAGCGAGCCAACAGTAAAAGGTGCTTCATGAGGTGAAAGTCTAACCCAACGAGTGTTAACACAAGTAAGCATCTCTTGACACACTGTTCATCACTTTTATGAGGGTCAAGTGGCCATGAGGAGGCATTGAGGGAAGGAAGCTAATGACTCCATGTTTACTCAGGGGCACACACAGCAAGAGTATTGGCTCCATGCATGCCCTCTTTCCACCAACCTCACCCTATTGCACAAAGCCGTAACCATTAACATTATATTTACTTAACCTGACTCATACGTTACTCATACTGAATACTTCTAGCTGCTGCTTCATCACTGCAGATGTCCAAGATACATTTGAAAGGTCGTACCCTCAGCCGATTTTGTGTATGAGGAAAAATGGATGGATCCGTGGATGGATTCCTGAAGGAAATGTGCAGCCCCACTTACACAATGTCACTCCAAAGGTAAACAAACCGACCGGGGAGACACTCAAAATGACTACAATGAAATATAAAATGATTACAAGGAGACACAAGGGACCAAAATAATTAGAAAGTGAGGAAAGATTGCTGCAAAGCGAACACAAAAAGATCACGAAGAGACTATGAAAAGGGGCAAAATGATCACAAAGTTCCAAAAGAAGTACAAAGGAACACAAGATGAATACAAAGATACACAAAGGAACTACAAAGATACACAAAGGAACTACAAAGATACACAAAGGAACTACAAAGAGACAAAGAACGACCACAACGAGACACTAGAGACTCAAAATGTCCACACAGTTCTAAAACAAGTTCAAAGAAACACAAATCAATACAAAGGGTCAAAAAGTCACAACAACAATAAAAAAATGAACTACAAATAGACAAGAAATAACCACAAAGAGAGACAGTTAAACATCTGAGGGACGACAAGTCACTACAAAGATACTCAAAATGACATCAAAGAGACTCACAATTACCACTAAAAGACCAAAAATGTCAACAAAAAGACATAATTCAACTACAAAGAAACGGAACATGTTAACAAAGAGACGTTTAAGAACAAAATATGCTATACTCTGTAGAATAGGTAGCCTTTGGCATGTCCCCAGGGGTCCATCGTCTCATAAACATGTCCAAATGTCCTCACAGCTGAGCTTCATTCCTGGCTGCTTATTGCACCAGTGAGGGTGTGTTTGTGTACGACTGTGAAATCTAAACACCTTCAATAGTTGCTGGTTGGAAAAGGCTGCAGGGGCTGTTTTATGTCCCACAGGTGTTACTTTGTCATGTGTCAAACCGACAGAGGAAATGCTCATGTTGATAGACGGCAGACTCTTTCCTGCTATCCAGTTCTTCTGAAAGCACCACAGTGTGCTGTATGTCTCTGTAAAAGAGCAACTGTTAAGTATTCAAAACATGCTGAGGGGGGGGCCCCTTTGACAGACATACAAGTTGTAGGCAGGTTCTCTGAGGTCATTCTGAGTGACAATGTAAAGGGAGAGAGGTCAGCGGGGAATTGGAACCTTGGTCTCTTTCATTTCCTCCGGGGTGAAGCGCCTGTCACCTCCTGCCTCCTCGTCTGAGGCCGAGACGCCTGATGGGACCCAGAGAAAGGTCAAGCCACAGCTCAGACATTCAAACCTCTGGACAAATTCTGCACATACCAAGATCTGATCGTTCAACAAAGCACTCCGTCCCCCCTCTGCTTTCACGAGACACAACATGGAGGAAGCAAAAGAGTGGCAACGTATCTTTGCAGGCCGATCCCTAAGAGAGCATGGATCCCTCGACAAAAAGCAATGGAGTATCCCAATTGGATTGTTGGTATATTGCAGACACACACTTTTGGTACTCAACATGTTTTGTTCCACAGGATAATCTCCACGTACACTGAACAAAAATATAAACGCAACACCTTTGTTTTTGCTCCCATTTTTCATGAGATGAACTCAAAGATCTAAAACATTTTTTCTATTTACACAAAATAACCATTTCTCTCAAATATTGTTCACAAATCTGAAAATATCTGTGATAGTGAGCACTTCTCCTTTGCCGAGATAATCCATCCCACCTCACAGGTGTGGCATATCAAGATGCTGATTAGACAGCATGATTATTGCACAGGTGTGCCTTAGGCTGGCCACAATAAAAGGCCACTCTGAAACGTGCAGTTTTGCTTTATTGGGGGGGTCTGGGGTGGTCCGAAAACCTTAGGGTTAAACCCTAACCCTAACATGTCACCCATTGAGCATGTTTGGGATGCTCTGGATCGGCGTATACGACAACGTGTTCCAGTTCCTGCCAATATCCAGCAACTTCGCACAGCCATTGAAGAGGAGTGGACCAACATTCCACAGGCCACAATCAATAACCTGATCAACTCTATGCGAAGGAGATGTGTTGCACTGCGTGAGGCAAATGGTGGTCACACCAGATACTGACTGGTTTTCGGACCCCCCCAGACCCTGAGGCTGTGCGAAGTTGCTGGATATTGGCAGGAACTGGAACACGCTGTCGTATACGCCGATCCAGAGCATCCCAAACATGCTCAATGGATGACATGTTAGGGTTAGGGTTTAACCCTAGGGTTTTCGGACCCCCCCAGACCCCCCCAATAAAGCAAAACTGCACGTTTCAGAGTGGCCTTTTATTGTGGCCAGCCTAAGGCACACCTGTGCAATAATCATGCTGCCTAATCAGCATCTTGATATGCCACACCTGTGAGGTGGGATGGATTATCTCGGCAAAGGAGAAGTGCTCACTATCACAGATTTTTTCAGATTTGTGAGCAATATTTGAGAGAAATTGTTATTTTGTGTATATAGAAAATGTTTTAAATCTTTCATTCATCGGGCGACTGTGGCTGTGAGGGAGTGTGGTCGTCTTTCAACCAGAAGGTTGTGGGTTCGATCCCAGCCCATGCAGTCAACATGTCGATGTATCCTTGGGCAAGATACTTAACCCTGAGTTGCTCACGATGGCATGGCCAACGGTGTGTGAATGTGTGTGAATGTTAGGTCCTAGAGTAAGGTACACTGCTCTGTATGAATGGGTGTGAATGGGTGAATGACATGTAATATGTAAAGCGCTTTGAGGGGTCTTAAAGACTGGATAAAGCGCTATATAAGTACAGTCCATTTACCATTTACCATTTCAGTTCATCTCATGAAAAATGGGAGCAAAAACAAAAGTGTTGCATTTATATTTTGGTTCAGCGTAGTTACACCACTTTGCATTATGTTTCAAAAATGCTACGCTATAAAAAATCGACATCATGGCTTGCTCACTACAAGGCTTTTGCATTTCTTGCAGGTATTTTGATGCTTATATTCCACTATGATGAATGCCACAGGAAGTGAGACTTGGATGAATGTACCTTGCTGTGAATTTAGCTAGTTGAAGTGGACCTATCATGCTATATTTGAATAATATAGTGTAGGACCATATCTATATAAAGCATATTTATACTTTTTATTTTTCAAAATACCAAACAGATCATGCATTTTAGCCATTCCTCATTTCGCTCAATTTAACACTGTCTTTGCATGGGCTGATTCTGTGAGAACAGCACCATCTACAGGCCTGGCATATGTACTACAGCGTCTCCAGCGCTTTCAAACGGCAATACCCGTGGCTGTCTCCTCCTGATTGGTGGAGTTGGCCAAATAGCCGTAGCGCCACTTCTGTGACGTCATAGAAGTGTTCAAATCTGGATCAGTCTGTATCAGATCCGTTGCGATTTGGGTATGGAGGAAAATAGAGAGGGTTTTGTTTCCTGACACTTGGTGAGTTCCCTGGAACACCGGGGACACATATTCATGTATAAAATACGTACAAAAGTGCATTTTTCATGTTAGGTCACCTTTAAGTTTTATTCATATGGTTACCTCCCTTGCGCCTGAGCATTCACTTGTCATCTGATTGGTTGCGTATCAAAAAGGTCAATAGAACTAAATGGCAGTGCCAGGGCAGAGACTTGTTCTGCTTGTTACAGTATGTGAACGCAGCGTAAGCTATAGGAGGATTTGTGTCTGCAAAATGACATGTGTTTTGTTAACAAAGCTTTGGACATTTAGGAGTCAGGTAAGAGCAGAACCTTTTCAGCTTGATTTAACCATATACTTTATTTCAGGCATCTAACCAAAAAGACTTTGAGACAATGGAACATAAAGTGGTAAATTTGAAGTACTTGCACGGCTTAGGACTCATTACTGCACCGCTCTATAGACTGCACCAAGGAAGGGATACAGTATATCATGTGTGGTCAGGTGCTGTTATTCTTTCCATGCCTAATCTGCAAGATGACAATGTGTCTACCGGAGCATAACGATTATGGAGGAAGTGTTCTGAAGCAGGAAGACTTAAGGAACAGAAGTGTTCACCGTCACAGCTTCACAGCAGGAGGTCTTTACGCTACTCCCCCTAACTTTGTTGCTGTAAGGCTCAAAGACTTCCATCTAAACCGACCCTGAACAGTATCAGCTCCAGGTCAGGGTGCCAGAATGTCCTTCCTGCGCGACCTGAACTTCTGCACTGTACTGTTGCTTCCTGTAATGAGGGATTAGTTGTGATTCTCATCATTGTCAGCAATGGCTCATTTAGAACCCCACCAGATGATAACGGCTTTCTTTTGGTGTCTGCCTCCTTTGAATTGGGTGCATGAGAACAGAAAAAGTGGAGAGCGATTGGAGATGAATAAAGCTGTTTGTCCGGTGGGTGCCGGGTCATACAGTGCATTTCTTTGTGTGAACGTGGGGGTCTGCAGAGAGGTCAGAGCACTGACAGACGCACAGGTGTGGCTGCAGTCTGAACAGAGAGATAACACTGACAGGTAGACGGAAGAGGGAAGAGGCGAACATGTGACATGGTCGTATAAAGAAGTGTGTCAGTTAATTTTGAACTCCTTACTCTCCAAGGCCTCTGAGTTAGTCCTGCTAGCTGTCCCAGAGTCTGTACTGGAACCTTGGCTTTGGGACTGTTTCTGAATCCAACATTAACGCAGATTTACATAGACTTGCCTCTACGGCTAAATCATACATGTTGGATTATCTTACTGTACATTTGTTTATCTTACTCTACCTTTGTGTTTGTATTTTGTTGTTCTTTGTGATTTTGTTGTATTACTGATCGAGGGTCACGCACTTCGGGACTGGAAAACCAGAACAAATCCAAAGGTATTTTGAGGAAAAATAATAATCACCTTTAATGCAACAGTTTTTTTTCCTCATTAGTTTTACTAGTTCACGTTATGTCTGTAAAGAGTAGGGGTGCACCGAATGGGAAATTATTGGCCGAAACCGATACCGAAAATAGGAAACAGTTGGCCGAAAACCGAATGCCGAAAGGCCGAAAATGATTAATAGAAATATATATAATGTATACATTTTTTACCAATGTTGTTCAGCTACCTGATTATGGAAAAAGACATGATTATGGAAAAACTTAACTTAAATAATAATCACTATTATGAGTCCATAAAACATTTATTCAGCACTTTTGAATGCATACAGTGCATTAATTCCAAGTCAAGTGCATTTTCTTTTCTCTGTAGGATAACTACAACAAATTACATTCAGAACAAAGCCAAGGTGCTTTAAAACTACATAAACATCTAGGCCAGTAGACCTACAACAAACTAGTGTAAATAAAGACTGTAACAGCCAGGCCTTCAACAACAACAAATGCACCTATAAGTTTGGTAACCTAACGTGTTGTTGTGATGACGTAATCAAAACGCGGCGACAAGCACGGCGCAACCATGCTCGCGGCTGGCTCACAGCCAACATGTCTGCCGCTTGGAGATATTTCAAAATATCAGAGAAAGAGGCGCGGATTGCGATTTGTAAAACGTGTTCAGCTGACATTTCTCGAGGGGGTGTCACTGCAAAGACTTTCACCACTTCGGGATTAGGCTACTCCACCACTTGAAATCAAAACACCCGGACAAATAAGCGGAGTATGATCAACGTAACCCTGGCCGAAAGCCGAAAGGGCCTTTTTAACCATTTTCGGCCGATAATTTTCGGTGGCCGAATATTCGGTGCATCCCTAGTAAAGAGAAATAGCTGATTTCTGTAAAAAAAAAACGTTGTGAATCCTTAAGAAACAAATCAAGACAACTAAATGTTACCCTTTACTTATCTCTGTGTATGTGTTTGTATCAGACTACTATTTGAGCTGTAGCCTTGAAGTGTAATTCTGCACAATATCCCTACCTGCAAAAACCATACGTGCACCTTGCTCTGCACCAATCAGCTCACTGCGGGTTGGAGGTATTGCTCATCAAAAAAACACCTGTTTGCTTTGCTGGCTTTCCAAGCTCCCCATCAGGACAGCAGAACGTTTACACAAATCTTATGTTGCAGACTGAAAACGGCTCGTTTCGACTGCCCTTTGACTCACTTCTTTACGTAGCATTACAAAGGTTTGGTTACAATGCAAGGTAATGCAATGTGATATGATTTATACAGAGGAAGAGACTATTTTTGGTCCATCCATCATCAATCTATACATCCATCCATCTATTATTCAGGTCACAACAGGCAGGTACACGTATAACCTTTGATGTTTGTCTTTGAAGGAGAAGTAAGTATTGCTGACATCCAGCTTCAGAATTAAAACAACTGCAACTGTGGGCAAACCCCTAAAATCCCTCCATTGTGCTGGACCTTCAACCTGTCAAGACCTACTTTGTTTTCAGTGTCCACATTACGTCTTCTACGGCCACATTCCCAGAGCTCCGCACGAAAACCCCCGGCCTTCTGCGGTCGTAGGAAAGCAAAACCCTGTAGCCAGCTTCACACGAGAACACTGTGAGATCCTCATGTGATATTGATGAAAGGCTCCACCCAGACGCTATATATTTTTCTCAGCCTGCTTTGAAGAATATCAGAATCTCTTGTTTTGGTGCAGAGATTTATCGGGAATGAAGATGAAAACCTGTTCTCTGGGGACTGCTGTGGAGATCAGAGGTATGTGCGCTCTGTTCTCTGGATGCAGCCACGTGGTGAGGATGTCTCTCCAGTCTTTCCAAGGTTAGCAAAAACTGCATCAAATGATCAAACAGAGCTGCTGACTGAAGAGTCCAGTTGTCCAGACTCCAAAGTCTAAATGAGAGGAAAAAGGCTTTTTTTGTGCTTTTATCCCAGGGATGAATGACAGCGAAGTTTCCTCCACCTACAGTATCTTTCATCCTGGCCCAAAAGGGATATAACAGTGAGGAATGTTTCAAAGGGGCTTAGGAAGACATCATACTCAAGCAGCCACTCGAAAAACTCAATTTGTATCTTTACTGCTCTTTTCCTTTCCACTTCCTCCGTATAACCAATCTGTCTCGTAAGATTTCAACATAAGTGTACCGTGTCACCCTCAATCCACCTAATCCGCGTTCCTTGTGGCCGGCCACAGGTAGATATCCTCTGGGAAGCCCTTTCCAAATTCAGAGGTTTTGGCTCCAGGTTCATCAACTTGTCATGGACCTTTCCCTTTAAAACTGTAAAGGGTTACAATGCTGACAATCCTCGGTTCTACCTCTTAAATAACTTAACATTGACCACAGGATCACAGGCAATGCCAACACGGACGACCACAGGATCACAGGCAAGGCCAACACGGACGACCACAGGATCAAAGGCAATGCCAACACGGACGACCACAGGATCAAAGGCAATGCCAACACTTACGACCACAGGATCAAAGGCAATGCCAACACGGACGACCACAGGATCAAAGGCAATGCCAACACTTACGACCACAGGATCAAAGGCAATGCCAACACGGACGACCACAGGATCAAAGGCAATGCCAACACGGACGACCACAGGATCAAAGGCAATGCCAACACGGACGACCACAGGATCAAAGGCAATGCCAACACGGACGACCACAGGATCAAAGGCAACGCCAACACGGACGACCACAGGATCAAAGGCAATGCCAACACTTACGACCACAGGATCAAAGGCAATGCCAACACTTACGACCACAGGATCAAAGGCAATGCCAACACTTACGACCACAGGATCAAAGGCAATGCCAACACGGACGACCACAGGATCAAAGGCAATGCCAACACTTACGACCACAGGATCAAAGGCAATGCCAACACTTACGACCACAGGATCAAAGGCAATGCCAACACAGACGACCACAGGATCAAAGGCAAGGCCAACACAGACGACCACAGGATCACAGGTAATGCCAACACGGACGACCACAGGATCAAAGGCAATGCCAACACATACGACCACAGGATCAAAGGCAATGCCAACACGGACGACCACAGGATCAAAGGCAATGCCAACACTTACGACCACAGGATCAAAGGCAATGCCAACACGGACGACCACAGGATCAAAGGCAATGCCAACACGGACGACCACAGGATCAAAGGCAATGCCAACACTTACGACCACAGGATCAAAGGTGATGCCAACACAGACGACCACAGGATCAAAGGCAATGCCAACACGGACGACCACAGGATCAAAGGCAATGCCAACACAGACGACCACAGGATCAAAGGCAATGCCAACACGGACGACCACAGGATCAAAGGCAATGCCAACACGGACGACCACAGGATCAAAGGCAATGCCAACACTTACGACCACAGGATCAAAGGCAATGCCAACACGGACGACCACAGGATCAAAGGCAATGCCAACACGGACGACCACAGGATCAAAGGCAATGCCAACACGGACGACCACAGGATCAAAGGCAATGCCAACACAGACGACCACAGGATCACAGGCAATGCCAACACTTACGACCACAGGATCACAGGCAATGCCAACACAGACGACCACAGGATCACAGGCAATGCCAACACATACTGTACTAACATACACACACAGTTGATGGTCTGACATCTGTTTTAGTGCAGGTTTTGCTACTGCATATACAAAAGACGCAGGATTTGATTTCCCAGTAGAATTTACAATGATAAACGTTTGAGAATATAGTCAAAAATACAGTATATGATGTAACCACAAACCGTGTTGGGCTGTCTTGATTACATGAGTGAAAATCTTCAAACTCAAAATACTGATAGTGAAGTGTTTTTAAAGTTTAATTTAACATTTAAATTCTGATGTTTTTATATAAAATCAGTACAGTGTCATGGACAAATATGGATGTTTCAGTTTTGATGTTGTCTTTACATTTGCATGGCTTGCTGCATCTATTAATAAACTGCACAATGTTGTGGGTTGTTCTGTGTTGATTAAACCAGAACAACAGTGATCATTTTTACCCCATATTCCAAAAAGTAAACTTCATTATACCATTTAACCAGTGGTGGGATGATTTGTAAAAAATAACATTAAAGACAATTTACTCAGTTTTAAGATCAATATAAAAAGCATGTCAGTTAAAATGTACTCTGAGTAAACGGTACTGTGTGAATCTTTTAAAAGGGAAAGGAGGTGTGGGTTGTAACGATATGATACTACTATAATACACACACAACTGTTTAACAGTAAAGGGAAGAAATGTAATTCATCACTTGCACCCTGAATTTAGCGTTAGTTCATTCTGTGTCAAAGGTCAGACGTACCGTAAACCTGCTGTCAAAGAAAAAAGATTGATCATTCTAAAAATCATCATTATTTACTCAACATTTAAACATCTGAAAAACATTTTTAATAAGAGCTGTATGTCCGTAGACTTTCTTAAAGCCTTGATATCATCACCTATTGCATGAGGATTTAATACTGTTGGCATAGTCCCTGAGTTTGTAAGAGCATGTGCACATTTAGCACCAATCAATCATAATTACTGTAAAGATGTTCAAGTCAGGGTTGAGTAGTCATCGGTAGTATTATGTAACTTTTATCAGTGAATTCTTTAGACACATGTCTTCATTTTGCATCCGTCTGCGGTTGATGTCGGCCAACAGTTATTTCTCTTACTGTCCACATTTCCTTTTCTCAGAAATCTACAGGGTGTTGCCAAAAGGACGGTCCCTCAGGGGACACATATGAGGGATGTGACTGTGTCCATGTTTCAATCACTGCAGGCTATCTGTGCTGAGTGCTTCTCTTCACAGAGTCGTGCACGTGCCTGACCGCATCCGTCCCAGGGGCCACATCTGGAGGCCACATGTGCTCGGGCCCTGGGTGGACTGGAGCCAGGAATCAAACAGCTCAGGGGGACATTTTACGCAACGCTGGGATTGCTGGATTAACCCGACTGCTTGTCAATCATTTTTAATTACCAAGACGGCCTAATGATGTGAGCTCCTTCACCACATTCTGACTGAACAGAGGTTCAACGTTTAGTCAGTAGCAGGGGGTCCACACAGAACATGGATTTACCCCTGACCCGACTTCATTGAGCTCTACTTTGACAAATTTAGCTTCAATTGAAGCCTGCCGCCTGCTTTCTTTAAACACTAAACACATTCAATGCTTTGTTGCAAGGTTTTTTATCTGCTTTACACATTAAACGGATGGTTGAGATGTGTTTACTTTGGGTTGTATGAGATACTCTGCCATAATCACTGTATTATGGCCGTCATATAGATTTTCTAAGGTGGACCTTTCTTTTCTTTCCATTGTGGCTAAAATACACGTTGCATATTCCTTCGCCCAAAGGAGAACATTGCTTTGCTTCTGTGCTGGTACTCCTCTGTTTCTTCCAACTGGGGGTGTGCCAACAACAATCTACTATCTGCTGATTATAAATAAGTAAATTACTCAACCCAACTTCAGACAAATCTGAACTATCCTTTCAAGGGATTCCCCCAAATCCAAACTTAGCCACCTCTTTAAAGGTGGGGTAGGTAAGTTTGAGAAACCGGCTCGAGATACACTTGTTGTTATATTCCATGGAATGGTCTTAACATCCCGATAGCAATGAATATCTTAAATGCTTTGACAATATATGGATAAAAAAATGTCATCTGTGGAAGTCGTGGCGCTGTACAAAGCACGACCAATCATCTGAGCCGGCCCGGCTAAAGTAACTGGATGGCCTACCTGCCTGTCAGCCTTCCATCTGTGCACAAACTTATCTCGTGCCCTCATTGGTCATGTGCGCGTTCGTGTGTGTTGGAGGAGGGGCTCTGTGAGGAAGTGGCAGATTTTTTCCGGCTCGGTATTTTCAAATTCTAGCGCACTCGAGCTGGTTTCTCCAAAATTACCTACCCCACCTTTAAGTTGGAGACAAAATAAAATGTATCAATATTGCTTGCATGTTTTAGCCAAATATCAAAACATTTTTACAAAAGTCATTTTCCAAAGTATTACATATAGTAAAGTATATCAATGCACTACACAAATCCACTTGCAGAGGGTTTAAACTTGCCATCGTCAAGACTTACAGTAAATGTATCAAGTTTTATTTTTGTCTGACTTATTATGCATTCATGTGTTGGGGAGAAGTGTAAGATCGTTTTGGTGAATCAAGAAAAACTGTACTTGCCAATTCAAATGATTAATGTTTAATATTAAAAAGAAAGGTAACCGGTTTGCCTGTTTATTCGAGATAAAGAAGATTATAATTGTACTCCAATCGTGGTCATAATGCCATGTTAACCAAAAAGTATCCATAAACAAATATAAACTTTTCTTAAAACTCTAAATAAGACCAATGCGTTCAAATAAAAATAAAAATATTTTAGAGCTTAAAATTTACCCAAGAATGGATGCAGTATGTCTTCATGCATAATTACTGTGGTTCCTCCATATTAAATATAAATCCGGAGGGAAAACAAGACATGGATTTATTTCTCTTCGCTGATGAAGAGTTATGATTTTCTTGGCAAACTCCTGCCTGTCATCACATCAGCCTCATTTCCACGTACAGCAACACGCTGTGGCTCTCCGCTGATTAATGCAGAAGGCCTGGATCGTCATGATTTCTGTTCAATGTTGACTGGATGTTGACCTCAGTGATGACAACAATGACTTTTCAAGCCAACTTTAACAAAATACAGACAAATGGATCCGGGATGCGTGACACACAGTCTGTAAACAGAAATTCAAAATCAGGCCAAAAAGTGATGACACAACATCAGATTCATGCACAACCTCTGGTTTCACAACAATGTTCTCGGCTCTTTCGTCGGCGTTGACTCTTCCCCTGACGCCTCTGAGCACCACTTTGTGAGCTGACATGTTTACAACTGTTGTGGAAGATTTTTTGAAGTGTTTCAAAGTTTTCAACGAGGGATTTTTGGGACGAGGAGGAATCCCTGTCAGCTGTCCCAAGTGGAAACACAAATGATACTTTTGCTCTCTGACCCCGGTTGGATTTTGTCAGCTGTTGTGCAATGGCTTTTAAAGGAATCTGTGTTAGGCAGTGAGCTGATCTTGACTGTAATCAGAACATTGGAAAAAACATCCAATTGACGTTGCTTATTGGTTGTATTGCACACACAGCTTTTTTCATGTGCAGTGTGCATACATTTAAAAAAACATAAGCCTAAAAAAATCCCAATTTGACAACACATATTTTCTTTAAGGGGCCCTATTGTGCTTTTCTTCAGGATCATATTTGTATTTTGTGTTTCTACTGGGACATGTCTCCATGCTTTAATGTTGAAAAAGCTTTTTTTTCTTTCATACTGCCTGTGCAGCACCTCTTTTCACCCTCTGTCTGAAACCAGAGCCCAGTCTGCTCTGATTGGCTGCTGGCCGGCCGTAATTGGTCAACCAATTAGAGTTGTCCCGCCCCTTAGCTTTTCACGTATGTTAGAGCACTAGCCAATAGATACGCAGTGTTACATTTTGATGTCACTATGTTATGGAAGTAAACAGAGGAGTCCAATGGAGGTGGAGGTGGAGGGGGGGGGGGGGGGAGTGTGTGGGAGAGAAACTCCGATTTTAGAGATCTTCACGTTCATAAGAAGAAGTATGCTTTCTTCTGCATGGTGATACGGTTGCCGCATGTTGTTCTGTAGAAAGAGAATAGTTCCCACGGGAAAGTGCTCAAAACAAGGTCTGTGGAATATCAAGGGACACGGGGTCAGGATTTCTGGAAAGAGACATTGCTGTTGAGTTTCTCAAATGCCTTTTCTGCCACTAGTGCCATCTAGAAACATTAGATTGGAAAGAAGGCAGACATCTCTACAGCCGATATCTCCAGTCCTCGAAAAACTCACAACAACACAATCTAGATTGAGAAATAGCACAACAAATAAGAGAACACATATGATTGTATTCAGGTCTTTCTAAACACTATTTGAAAGACTTATCGGTGCTGGGAAATTCAGAAAAATGTAGGCAAAACACACGTGGGGGCCAAAGCACTCATGCACATAGTGAGAATGAAAGAGTTCACCAACATGTACACTACACCACAGAAGTCCTATGTCCACTCAGCTGGAAAGAAATGGACGTACGGTGGGACCTGAAAAGCTTTTTGCAGCTAGCTGTTGGGTGTTGTAGCGGCTGGAGACTTTCAGTGTAGATTAGTGTCAGCAGGTAACAGAGTGTGGAGCCCCTAAAGCTCCTGGGAATCACATCTGCAGGCAGGACAACAGTGGGCAGTGAAACAGAAGGACACGTGGGGTGAGAAAGTATTAGGGACATATAACTGAAGTGCTAAACAGGAAGGGCTAAAGAATCAGAACGAGGTAAAAGGCTAGGAAGATATTTTCCGTTTAGCACTTTGGAGTATTTGTAGATGTGATCGTTTCAATGCCAAAACACGGTAAAGGCAAAGAAAGAAAAATACATGTCAGAATGTCATTAAAACACAAAGCTGCATTCCTCTGTTTCCTGGTTTGAAATGTGCCGAAACCCGTGCTTCCTAACAAGGAGAAGTCCGAGGGGCAGAAGGCGTGAGTCTCTCCTGTCAATCACTCCTAGCCTATTAGCGAGCCGGTGGGGGGGCGGGAGGAAGGGGAAGCGTATCATGTCATTGTGTTGGTGTGAATTTCTGGAAATTGAAATTCCTTTCCTCCCAAGCTTTCGTTAAGCGGCTTTGAGGTAGGAAAACATATATTAAAAGATCAAATCCAAACGTTAGATCTAGTCTTAAATCAATTATTTTTCAATGGGAGGTCTTTTTAGCCTATTATAGCAGCGATAATGCCATATAAATTGGAGCTTGTTCCAAAAAGGGCAGGAAAACGCTGGCATTCTCTCAAGTAATGGGTGTGGCTGGAACGGCTTGTCAATTTGAAAAGGTCAAAGTGACTTTTGTTTTGTATCAAACTTTCTTTTTCAACTGAGAGTGACAGCGGTTTTCAGACAACTCTAATTGGTGTTTAAAAAAGGAACTAAAATGCTCTGCAAAGAAAGAAAATAATTGTGTTTTTGCATGCAACTACATTTGTATGCACCAATGTGCATGTTTGATCATGCGTACACATGTGTGTGTGCACCGAGCAAACTCTTTACATGACCCAGAGTTAGTCATGCCTGGCACTGGTCCCCCAATATGAGGGAAATCCAATCCTTTTTCTCAAACTTTAAGGCTTAATAAAGGAAAATTGCAGTGCCTCTCTTTGGAAAAAAAGTCTATGAAAACATGTCCTGTTCAGCGCCTCACTGGCGTTTGTAATCACAGGTTACAGGGGGGACACAAAATGACATTTCATACACCGCTAGGTCCAACTCAGAGGTTTGTTATCCCTGCTGTGTGGCCCTTCTTACTCAGCCGTTACAGCAGCTCAGATAATAAATGTCTGTATTTAGGTTTGACCAACACCTTAATCCATATTGAAATATTTCACAACTAAAAGACTGATTTGCATGGCATGGCATTTTTTACAGACCTCCATGAATTCAAAAGAATGTATCGTAATGCTTTTCATGCTCCCCGGACTTTTCCTCCATTATTACCAGAAATGTGGTACAGACGATTCCACTCGTAATAAATAACCACTTTAGCGATCGCATTAACGATTACCTTAACTCTAGTGTCATTGACAACTGGTAAAAATCCTGTGTTAAAACTATCCCTTCTTAATGGCAGGACCTTTTTTATTTTATAGCATACATCATTTACGGAAAGCCTGCTTAAAGCCCCCTGGCATCTATTTTTTATGGAGTGCATACAGCTGTAGCATCAAGGATGTCCAATGAAATTCAACATCTAGTTAACGTTTTGATTTTACCATTTAACGACTTCTTTAGGCAACAAAATGCTCAATGTCTTGAAAAAGATCCAGGTTTGAATTCAAATTAGTTTGTGGTTGGATTGGGTTGGTTAACTCTTGTCTCGTGAAAAATGAGGTTTTGAAAGTGAGAGCGAGTTGCATTTTCAGGTAACAAATGTGATTCGTCTATTACGTTGGACTGGTTTAGAACTAAATCAAAGTAATGTCATTTGATTCAGCTAGCTTAAAGTGTGCAAGGTGCTAACTGACTCAAACAAGTTAGCTTTCCTATTGTGAGCATTTTAGCCTGTTGCTGTTAGCATTTAGCTCCAAGAAACCTCACGTTTTTGCTGAACAACTGCCGTGGTTCAATCTTTATCTTTATCTATTGTTTCATTTAATTTGTTACACTTTATTTGTCATAAAATGTGAAATGTACTATGACTCTTTAGTTTTTAACATGTTTTGACAGTAAGGCTAACCAAACTTCTCGGTGTAGCCTCACTATATCTTTTAGGGATCATATTTCAGACATGACTAATTTCATCGTCCTTCTTATTTACCTATTGTAACTTTGATCTGTATCTGCTCTAAAGTGGTGACACAACCAGCTGCTTGGACCCAAAGGACTAGACAATGTCATGTTACACGCTCAGCTCCAATGATACCAGCAGACAGAGATAAAAGATCAACAGACAAACACACTCAATCAGGGGAAACTGTCATACCACTAGAGACGCTGCTGATTTTAGAGACGTCCGTGTCTGCTTCGTACCATCACGAAAAAGATGAAAGCCTTGACTCTCCCTCTTCGCAATCAAGACGCACACTCAAGATAAGTGAGTGGTCGCATTAAAAATATGCAACCTTTGTGTCTCCAGGGGGAAATTGGACAAAGCAGAGAGCTTTTAATCAGTTTGGAGTTCAATGAGATCATGAGAACACGATACGCATCTTTTGTTTTGTGTTATAGGGATGAAAACAAACATTTTGAGCGAGTGCATCCGACAAAATGGATGGGAAGATGCCAGAACCCATTAACTTGAAGTTGGTTTCTCATCAGCTATATTACATATTACACTAAATATGTAATGTATGTAAAAACTTATTTTCACATAAAGCACTTAAATGTCACCGTGATGACTCGCTTCCATGTGGTCAGTGACATAACGTCTCCCCTTCGTCCCATTGTACAGGGACATAGAAAACATATAACCACAATCTGATGACAGAGAGAACATTTCAAAAGCTCCTCTCATAGCGTGTATTGAGTGGGTGGTCTTTGAAGCATCATAATGCCATGTTGAACAGTGACTGTCTGCTTAAAGCCACAGATAGCAGGAATGCTAAAGTTAATGCTTTAACATGGTAGTTCAAAAGGCCCTGTGGCACAAAAGGCTTCACATGAAGACAGTCACAAAGAACAAGGCCTCTCTTGTACAGTAATGCAACTAAAGTAGTAACAATGATCTCTGCTTGGCAGGTAATGGATGTAGAGTCAGATGTCAGCATGAGAGTAGAATTAGTGCCCGGAGGCTTGATAACAGAACCATTATTGGCTCATACTTTGAAGACTCAGAGAAAGATTTCTTAACCTTTTTAACTAGATATAGATGTTTCTGAATCTTACAGTTCAAACATGACATAATATTACTGTAAGGTTTAAAGCACATGTGTCAAACTCAAGGCCCGAGGGACAAATCAGGCCCTTGGTGGATTTAATTTCGGCCCGCAGGATAATTTTTAATTACTATTCAATCTGGCCCGCAGGTATATTGCACGCACACCTTCACTCCATCCTGAGGGTTTCCTCAGCTCAGAGCCTGAGCCCAAACATTGATGAACTTGCACCCAAGATGCCAAGTATCTGTACTAGCATCACAGAGCAGCACACTGAGCTCAATGGATGTTTCCTTCTGCACTTTTTCTCTCACGACAACAGGGCATGTTTGGTTTTTCTTTGAGGGAAATAGTTTTTTTGAAGCTGTTGTTGGCCTGTGGAAAAATGTAATCATAAGAAAGGACTCTGGAAAAGCTGCAGATAGAGCCATAAGAAATGAATGCAACTGATTATTTAATGTTTAATGTTGTTTTTATAGACAATCATTTAAGCTTTGTTAGTTCCAGGTTTAATATGTGCAATAAGTTCATTTCAATACGTTTTGCAATAAACATTGAACCAGTCCGGCCCTCGACGAGTATCCATTTTTCTATTTTGGCCCTCTGTGTATTTGAGTTTGACCCCCCTGGTTTAAAGCATCTGATATAAAAGCGATTTTAATGTTACCTCTATATAAAGTGCTGTCTCGTGTACTGTCTGATAAAGAAAAAGATAACTTTAAGCGATGTCATTGTGTCCTTAGCATTCTCTTTTGGTGACCATTAAGGCGATCCTAAATAACAGAAGAAGAACCAGTTGGACAGACTTAACCAAACCTGTATTTGTTACTTATTGAAATGAGACTACCATGAAACCTGTAATAAATATAGTTTAATGTTTCACCAGATACGTCCCTTCTGTCTACTGTTTTTTTGCACACTAACCAATGTTGAACACTGTACTTAACACATTAAGACACTACGATTTGGCTTCCTTCATTCCTTATTATGGATATAGTTTTTTCTGATGTTTTAATATTTTGATATTTTCTTTGAATGGTGGATTTAAAGTTTAATGTACTGTATGTTAATAGAAAAAGGGTATACACCTCTGAGCTCCAAAAATATTGGAAAGATAGAGCTTTCATGACCAAGCTGAGTAAAAAGAACACACTCACAAATCCAAGCTCTCAGTTCATGCAGTCCCAGCCTCACGAAGCCTCACAGCATCTCCCCCCCCCCCCCGTGCCTTCACCTCCAGACAAACTTTTACTCACCTCTCCACAAACACACTCTCACTTCTCCAGCTCAGAGGCTTCAGGGCCCCAGATCACAACCTCTTCCTAATTTATGTTTCTCTGCGAGGCCACGCGCCCGTGTCTGTTGTTTATGTGGAAGCTGCCGACAGGCCATTAGAGCTTTGACACATAACTCTTAGCTTTACTGATCTCTTAGGTCCTACACTAATATTCTTAGGGGGGGAAAAACAGTTTTGAATTTCATCCAGGAAAGAAAGATAACAGTTTGGAGGTTCAGGACAGTAAGGTGCTGCACAGAAAGACAAATCGAGGCAATGTTTCTGACATTTATTATTAAGGGAGGCGAGGATCTGGAGAATTTAAGATATTTCTACGGCAAGGTAGAAGTTATTTGGGAGAAAAACAACAATGCAGACTCACACTGCACTATAACTAATGCATGCTAGTTCATCATGAGGCTCATAGTGTAGCTGCCATACGCATCTCTGTTTTGAATCAGGCTCCTGGGTCCTTTGCTTTCTGCACTTTTCTGTCTCATTCTGACTTTTCTGCCATAATTGCACCCGACAGCTGCTGGGAAACTTGGGAGATAATTTCGGGGGAAAAAATCCTCTGTTTTGACATAATCACCTCTGTACGGAGAGCCCCTCGGACCCCCTATGAGAACCACTTTCTACACTTTCTGCGCGAGTAAACAACCTGTTTGTGATTTTGGCACCGAGTTGCAACACTGAGGAAAGAGAGTGAGAATGTGAAAAGAATTAACATCAACTTTTCAACAAGTGATAACAAATGGAGGATGGAAACGTAAAGGGAATACATAGATGTGCTGTGAAATAAGCATGTACATGTTTCAATACTGAATGAGTACAAAATGCTTTTTGACTGTATACAAAACCCGCCCTGCCAAAAACATTGTTCATAAACTATAGTCACTTTGAAAGAAAGAAAAAACACAGATTGAATTGAGTTTTCTTCTCCACTACACTAGATTTCCCTTAATTTCACCAAAAGTTAACATGAGATAATGCATCATTTGCATATTTAATCACAACATTTCAGGAAATTGCAATAAAAAAAACAATTGTTGCCATGTTCTTTTTTTCGTCGTGATGTTTATTAGTAATTGTTTTGCCCTGTTCCCTTACTGTCTTGAGGAATGTATGCACTTTTTTTTGTCATAATCTGAGCAATTTCCAACTCAAGTTTCAGTACCTATCTATAGATTGGAAGTTTGTAGGGTTTGATTAATATATCAATTTCTTTGTATCAATTAAGATTGGAAGTTTGTAGGGTTTGATTAATATATCAATTTCTTTGTATCAATTAGAAAGCCGGATTAATACAAAACAATTTCCTAAAACATTGCAATTCCATCGATGTATTTTAAATTGATTAGAAGAATCCCCTCTGTAAAATTATTATTTTAAAGCAATATGTCAACACATTGAAGCAATCGTTTTGAACCTAGCATTATCCAATGATCCTATTTCTTTAAATTCATGCTAAGAAATTGTTAAAAAGTTTACCCCATTCATCCTGGGTGGGTCTGAAATAATAAGGAAAATAAATTAAAATGCACAAAAGATATAATCATTGCTGGGCATTCTGTGTAGGCTTTCTATCTGAAGTGACACACTGAGAAGCTGGCGACCACGAGGATCCATCACTACTCTCAATTTAGCCCCGAGTCAAGCGCCACCCTCTGCACATGCACATAGAGTGATGATATTTTCATAACCCGGTTATGGTGAGGTAATAGGCTATAAGGGAAGGGCTCCACCAACAGCTGCAGTGCGGACGACATTGGCCCCAGACCCTGGATCTAAAATGAACTGCACCCTTCCCCTCACACCTAGCCACTGAAATCCATTACATTTGCACAGAAACCACAGAACAGGAATGGAAAGGTGCCAGTAAAATCAGGCAGTTTGTCAGTTTCCAGATTTTAAAGGTTAGATTTTTGGTTGAGTTGGAGTTTTTGGTGTAGTTTTAGATCAATCCTAGTGGGTGTACCCGCTCACAAACTAAAAAGGTTGATTGTAAAACACGGAAAAGGAGAGTAGGTGTGGCAGCTTGCAACATTTATTTTCATTTCCTTCCTAATAATACTTTCCAGAGAGCCCCATTAATGGAAAACAGTGGTGATGAAAGAAACATGTCATACCAATTCATTATTTATTAGACTTGCAAATGACTTCAAAATGGAACAACAGCCTGAGCAATTAGCCAATTCTATACCCATAATCACATTTGACAAACAGCGTAATGACACACTTAAAAGACTGAGATAATAAATAACACTCAGGAAATCCTGCTTTAGTCTCCAGTCAGTCATTTAAATATACATTACTCAACGCTATAATCAGCCATCATGCATAAAAATAAACACAGTTGGCGATCTTTATTTTGGAAAAAGTAAAATGGAAACAATTAACTTGGAGCTTCCTTGGCCAGAGGTTGAGCCGACATCTGTGTGTTGTCCCAGCTGTCCAGATGAAACATGATGAGCGCCTGTGTGTGTGGGCATTGGCGGTGAAACCAGACATTAAGGTATTCTCCAGCTATAGATAACACAACTATTTCACAAGCTTAATATTGATGTGTATTAGACTAGTTCTTTATCTGGATTTGCCAAGTCTGGGATTTACGTTTTGTGAAGGGTTAATAGTTGCAAGTTTATTTTTTAGGGCTTGTTAAAAGGGTCCTTGTAATAAGCCATAGTAAATTGGTTCATTTCGAAGCACTTGGTAGAAACTGAGTGAGTTTATAGACTGTTTAAGAACAATAAAGCTACATTATTTAGGTATTTTACCTTAAAATGATGGCTTTTGTGACATAGTATAGGGAGAATGGCATCTGTCAGTCCCACTCAATGTACAATGTAACTTTGGTAGTATTTAGAGCAAGTTGATTTTGGTAAAACTGGGTTCCAGTTTTCCCTCTGCTCGGCTGCTTTGTCTTAACATTTCGTTTTTTACAAAGCACAGAAACGACAATAACCGCTAATCGGTAACTACTGCTAACTGAAAGTGTTGACTGCTGGCTGTTATAAAGATTCCTATATACATTTTGTAGTTATAAAGCCTTTGAATGTCTTATAAGCAAACAATAATAGTGTTATCATGCTATTCTTACAACTAATACTATCCTATTAATACATAATAATGTCAAAAAGCATCTTATTAGGCCCATAATAAAAATATTACCACTTAACCAACACTCAAAATAAAACATTACCATTTGACTATGTAAACTTTAAATACAAAAAATAACTATTTCTATGAACATTATGCAAATGGTTTTCTGTTGGAAGCTTGACTGACTGCACTGAAATACTTATTTTGAGTAACAATTTACATATAGAGGTTCACTCTGGACCACAGTGGTGTGTTTGTTGTGCTACTACACCATTCCTCTCGAGTGGTTGTGGTAGCATTTGGGGTCCTTAGGGACGGTCATCTCATCCCAGACCAGAAGGCAACAGGTGGTCCGTCCTGTAACCAGGCCTTTCTCTAATGCCAGTGTGTAGAGTGAGGATGGTGTTAACACTTTTACAGCTCCCCTGGGGCAGTGTAAGAGCCATGGCTGGCCCGTGTAAAAGCCTCTGGTGACAGGTCACCTTGGCAGAGGGTGGCACTGCCAAGAGACGGCGATCTGCCGGGTAACACGGGTCAAACTGTGGACAGACACGCAGAATAACACAGCTGAGGTGGGATGAGTATGAAAGACCAAGGAAAACGAATGTAATGATTTGAAACGACTTCCAACCAAAAATCGCCAACATTCAAAACATTAAAAGGGTCAAATGAATTCAAATACTGTATATTAAAAGGTCTAGTATCTTCCCCGTATAGGAACCCTCTTAAACCAAATCTCTGTCGTCAAGGTGGTTATGTTGTCTGCTTGGTTTGACTGCCTGTTGGCTGGATTACGAAAAATAACTACTGACCTGATTTTGATTAAACTTATTGGAAGGGAAGAAAAAAACGATTTTTGAGTGGCTCCAAATCAAAGCTGGATACTCCATTATGTTTGACTTTCGTTAACATTCAAGATAGTGCCTTTGTGCTGCATTTTTATTTTTTTGAATATTTGTAAAACAATTATTCTGACTCTTAATGCCCCCCAAAGTCAGGTCAACAACACTGGAACACATGTAAACACTTTAAGCTATAAAATACATTTTCTGTGTAGCATTCAAGTTATTTCCACGTTGAAAGATATACAACCCAAATTGGCATATGGGGCCATCCGGAGTGCCTGTGAATGCCTTGGCAGAGGTCCACGGTCAACGAGAGTCCTTGAGTTCTCCAAGTAATTGTTCTATTGAGTGGCAGTGACAGCACCATAGCAGTACATAGCTTCCTTCCTTTATCTTACAACACCTAAGCAGCCTACAAGATTGAACCTAACAACAGAATGAGGTAAACTCATCTTCTCCAGGTGGTAGATGTATGTCCTTCATCATGAGGCTTGCATTAGGGTTACACATCAAAGACATTGTAACATAATAAATACTGTTTCCTATCACATTAATCCAATAACGGTTCAGTTCATCGGGACTGTGTTGCGTCCACAAGATAAAGCATACTTTGAGTTATGTATCAGTTATAAAAGGAAAGGATAGGATTACAACATGCGTGCTTAGAACATCCTAATTTAGTTGTGTTGCGAGTCCAGAAATGTGTGATGGATATGTGCTGTCGCCATTGTCCTGGTTCAACAGGCTGGCTTGGATTAGTATGTGAAGTCCTTCATTTGTTGTACATAGAATGTCACTTTGTTTAATATTTTGACTATAAGTAACATTTTTGCGTACACTTTGAGGGTAAATTAATTCCACATGTCTACTATAAATACACAAGATATTAAAGGATTCGTTACTCGGCTAACATTTGGTCTTGATTTCCCAGAGCTAATATGTCCTGTGCTCCCTGGGGCGGCAGTGACACAGCAGCTTATTGAGAAACTACCCAGTCCATCACAATTAGGAGCAATATCGACCCACCGAAGGGAGATATCATAAATCAACTGGGTGTATTTATCTTTCATAAAGTCAACAAATGTGTACTGTATCCAAAAAAATTCCATCATCTAACACAATACCAAGTTTCACAGAACCATCACAGTAACAATTACGGGGAACAAACTGGTACAATACAGCCATTGAGAGTTATATAAGCTGCAGGCTCATGGCCAAGCTTCCACATCTGTTGCCTTTTTTTCCCTTTACCTGCACAGTGATATTTATAATCTGAAGGTCTTGGACTGTCGAAAAAATAGGAAAGGAATGATAAAAAATGAGCTTACTATAGAACCCTTCCTAAAAACAGTATTTTAGTTTTGAGGTCATTCGGGACTATACGTGACTTGTTTGGAGTGTTTCTCACACTCGTTTACTGAAGGTTGATTCCTTCCCGCAGGAGCCCTTGCTCACTCTTCCCAAATATCTCTGGCCCCTACTCTAAGGAGGGAGGACGTAAATCTCACCCCTTAAGAGATTACAAACTATTAAAGGCATATGATCCAGGATGGATGGAAAGCAGAGCTTCGGAGGGGCTAACAGGAAAGACTCCAGCTTGCCTGGAATGACTCTTGCTGACACACTGGCCCCATTCTCAGTTTATTACTGGAGTCCTACTGGTATATATATGATTGTTGATGCTCTAAATCCAATCTAGTGCTATGCATACAACTTTGGGAAGGGTCATAGTGTATCTATGATAATGTAAGGGCTCAGTAACCCACATAGTCAACGGAACATGAGAACCATTTTTTTTTTTTATTAGTGGTGTCAGATGTCAACAGTTAGATATATAATACATGAGTGTACCAGTTGATAAAAAAAGATTCATATGTTGTCAGATAAGCACACTTTAGGAAATGGCTGGATGTGCAGCTGGGATAAACACATATCAGGAAGGACCAATTGAATAGAAGCGGCTGTGGATCAGGAGGTAAAGCAGCTGTTCTCTAATCGGTGGTTAGATATTTGGGAACTTCAGTCTCCGTCAAGGTATCATTGGGCAATATCGAACCCCAAATTCTAGGCATGCGTGAGAATGTTTATCAATCTTAAAGAAGATGTGGCAGCGTATGGTAATATCTTACAACAGTTTAAGAATCCATTAAGAATTGGTGAACATTGGCTTGTGTTGTAAAAGGTAAGCGTTAGGTTTAAGGTTAGCTTTAAGTGGTCACTAAGACTACCAATTCGCTATCTAAATGCAATCGATTTACAACTTAAGAACCATGTTGAGATGTTTGTTGGAACCCCCACGCTGAAAAATGCAATAAACCTGTATACATTATGTCTGTAGGCACAACCACTCTCATAGATCCTGCAGGCATATTCAAGTTGAAGTCTCTAGGGTAAATTATTCTGAATGCACTCTAATGAGCTGGAGGAAAATGCTGAGTGATCTTAACGAGTCCCAGTTGTCTCAGTTTTGATGGTCACCATCAGCATTAATGCAAAGTAGCCTTGATGGTTGCTGAGCTGTTGTCCCCCAGGAGAACACTACGAAAGACAAACTGTGTGTTTAAATGTATTTGCGTCCATTCATGTCAAGATAAAAAGAATACCAATGCCAAAATCACTTCACCTATTTCCAATTCCTGATATAAAAAGACACTCAAATGAGACTTCTGACACTTTAGAGTTCAGAAGCCATGAAGCGTAATCAATGTGGTTGTTTGAGAAAACATGCAAACATGCTCCTAATACAGCTAACATTCTGATGTTCAACATGGAAAACATTTTTTGTGATGCACAGATGACTGATGGAAATGTCATTGATATTGAATGTTTGTGGTCATAATCCAAAGTATTGGAAAAATAAATGAAAAGTCCTGAAATCACCAAACGTACAACAATTAATCCTAAAAATTGACATTAATTTGTGCATAAATCCATCCAATTTTTGTTGGGACATTTCATGTAAAACCACAAATATCAACCTGCTGGTGCTAGAAGAAAAGTCAAAAGACCAAAAGAGTCATTACTGTAGATGTCATCCTCCATTGGCAATCATTCTGACTATCTATTAATTAGCTATTGAGTTATTTGGTCTGGATCAAAGGGGTGGATGTTGTCCAATTCAGTCCCTTGACCCACAATGCTGATTTGACCAAAAAAAGGTTTAGGTTTAACTACATGTATTCTTATTACCTGGCCAGTACTAGTCTAGCTATTAAAACACAATATTGAGAACAGATCTTTTGTTCATAATTATTCATTGATCCATCTATAACACCCCGGGGTTAGGGTTAGGGTGGAGATGCTGATATCTATTTCATCTTTCAATCTCTGACACATCCTGAAAGCCATCGTGAGCGTATCCCTTTTATCTTCATGATACAAAGATACACTGTCACTCCAAATCCTCTAATTTCTTGATTAATGATCCCCACGGCGACAGCATTAAACACACGTCTAACTGTCTACATAACCTCTGTAAAAAATGAAATTGAATAAATGAACACATGCTGTGTGTTTGTGGTTACTAAACACACTCCGACACACTGTGAAGCGCTCCTTTCCTGACAGCTGAACAAAAGCTGCTCTGTTTGAAACAAAACATCACAATGTGCAAGAGGCCCCAGACTTCACTTGGCTTTCCCCCAAGCTCTCCAACGGCTCATCAAAGTGAGAATAAGGAAGGAAATCCACCGTGGTTTCATGGCAAGCTCAAACATGGACTCAGCTTTTAAAACGTTCTTTGAACAATTGCCATCTTTTTTCTATTCTTATTTTATTTGGGGTTTCAAGTGTGAAGACTAAGAAACATATCAGCCGTGCTATTAAAAAGTGTCAAATCACGTCTTTTGAATATGTGCAAGACATAGAAGATACAAATGGATGTCTTGTGAAACTGCAAAAGAAACATAATTTGTCCACATTCAAGGCCTATCTTTATCTTTAACAAGAACATCCACGCCCCATCTGGAGTTAATACCACTTGGCAAAAGAGAGGCTCTTACAACAGACTGCCAAACACCTTAGGGTGGAGCTGATGAATCAAGACAAGTTTGGTAATGTATCTATCCCTGGGTGGGTGGGAGGCGTCTGGCCAGTCAAGCAGGGAGTTAGGCACGCCAAGGTCCCTGGATGGCAGCATGACAGGCAGGGGGGGGGAATGGCTGGACGAGGTGCCTGGGAACCTTGCTCTAAGAGGATGACAGCTCTATAAGTCAGGCCCTGATAAAGCAGTCAGGAGTGACAATCTCTGGGCCCCAGCCAGCGCAGCGTCCGTCCTTCTCAGATAAAGTCCGACAGGCCATCCATCAGTCCGGAGACAGAGAGCTGGACCCATGCTCTCCTGCCTCAATGGAAACAACTCAATGACCAGCCGCTGAAGGAATGCACGGAGCCTCTTGAGAGACAAACAAAGATGGCTGTGAACCATCTCTGTAGGAATCATGCATAGAGATTAGTGGGAGTGTGCGACGCGTAGCTTGTTAAGAGGTGGAGGTGCCACGTCTCCAAGTGAAAGGGTGGAGATGGAGGTTGACAATAGCGTTTGACACGGCACGTCTCCCGCTAAGAGGACCACCGCGGCTGCAGACAGCGGGCAAACACTAGAGAACCTTGATACCATAATGGGAAAGCAATAAGCCATGGAAAACTGCACATTTCACACAATACATTCCACATGTCGAGCCTGCGCGAAAGGCAGACAATGCCAGCGTCACAAGGAATAGAAAGAAATACCATCCCCAAGTCCTTCCTATAGGATGTGAGGAAACAACATGTTACACATCTTCAGATAGAAAGGAGATGTGATTTCAGATAAAGCCACAGGATCGATGCCGAAAACCATTTTGAATGGTAAAAATTACAATAATCTTGTAAATACACAGGATTGTAAATGTAATTATTCAGTGCAAACATCTTCACCTAAAAAAAGCCACTTCACTGCTTCCTCTTTACACATTCAGCTTTGTATCGTGGTCTAAAGTCAGGAACTTATCTGTGTGTGGCTCATGGGAAAATATAACCAATTTCAAAAGAACAAACAACGATTTCCCTCTTATGTTTACTCAGAGTTGGCCGGTTCGAGTTTTACGTGACATAAGTAAATTAGGGGTTCTGCATTAAATGAAGCTTATTATTATTCATAAATTAGCTCATTGTTTCCCTCAGTGTTTACAGTGGCTGCTAAATGTTTCTGATAAGGTATGAAAACTGTGAGTGTGTGGCTGTTTAAATATCCATGCATCTGGTGTATGTTATTGAAAAATAATATTACACTTGTTTTGGAAAGATTAAGGGAAAAGTTCAACACTTTTGTAAAATACTTTCTTCATGAAAATTAGATTAGAAGATCCATACCAGTCTCATAAAGTCCACCAAGGCTATCTAATTAAATGTGCAGCTACAGCCATGAGATCGTTAGCTTAGCTTAGCATGAACACTGAAAATAGGAAAAAACAGTTATCCTGCCTGTCCAAAGTAGTGCACTCATAATATACGCTTTTGACTAAACCATACCCCCGATCTGATCGCAAAAAAGGTATCGAGGCCAATCAAGGCAATTTTTTTAAATGATGACTGACATTTTTTTAGCCTGGAGACTTACTGCATTTTCTATTTCAGACATGTATGTTTGACTGTTGGTCAACTGATACATCTCAGCTTCTCACCCGAAGTTTAATAGCAAGTCCTAGTTCATTTTAGAGGTGCTGGTAGGTGAATGTTGTACATTTCAATAGAACAGGACAGCTATTTACCGGTTTCCTGTATGTATGCTAAGCTAAGCTAACCAGATGTGGATTGTAGCTTTATATTAACAACAGTTATAAGAGTGGTATTAAGTTTATCATCTCACTCCTTGCTAGATAGCAGTTAAACATATCTCAAGCAATGATATCAGGCCAATTATCTAAACAGTGTGATAACTCTGGATACGGGTATAAGGTATGGTGTTTCAGCTAGCTTAACTTCTCTGTTAGCTCTCTGTTATCAACACTTTCTATTGAGTCCTAGCCATGCATTTCCTAGGACAACATGTTTATTGTTTTACCATCAACCTCTATGGTGTGTCACCTTCAGAGGTGATTGTGCCCATTGTAGAGTGGTACAATGACTTGGAGTCACACCAGAAATAGCAACTTGTCCTCATTTAGGAGTCAAATGCCAACAGCAAGGGAACAGCATTCCTGTAAAACAATAGCATTCCAGGGTTGTATCTCAGGACTCTCAATGATGCTGTGCTTAAATGTTATTCGATAAGCAACCTTTAATCATGCCCCTAGAAAAGCTTCAACTTGGCAGAAAAGTAAGTGTGAAGGACATGCTATTTCAAATAATGAAATTCTTTCTTCAGCTGGGATTGCCATGCCTCATCTCCTTCCCTTTGGATCCAAACACTTTTCTTCATCAGATCGTGTTCAAACACTTCTTTAATTACAGCATAACACATAGAGGTGGTTGGACTGGCAATCCCTCACACAAAGCAAGGCAGCGGAATGAATGACTGGAAAGTTTGCTTTGGAAATATCTCAACGACAACATGCTACAGCAAAACTGCCACATGGAAACCATTGCAGGCAAGTCAGTAAAATTAAAATGGACTGTCCATTAAACTCACACAGACAGAATATAGTGTGGAAAACATGAACATGTTTCAGGAGGGAAAATGACATCAGTGAAACTCAGAAAAGTGTGCTCTAAGACATCAAATCCTAATAGTACTGTCTTTCTCTCTGCAGGTGCTATAGCTAAACAGAGTGAACGTTCAGGCAGGTTGTTGAAGTTGCCAAAGTTATATTTTTCCTGTGACTGAGGTAGGTTAGGCAACAGCTGTTTATCATCAGCAGGACAATCTGCCTTCTTGCACTTTATACTGTAGCGTGACAGGGAAGACTGTTGCTTCTTCTGTATGAGCAAGAGTACATCCTGTTGCTCAAGAGATATGAATGAGGAAGATATTTTTTTAAAAAGTAGTCGAAAGGATTAGACAAGAAGAAGAGCAGCAGATCGCAGCATGTCTCTCAAAATGACATCACCAATACTGCAGGCCCATTCACAAATCACTTTTCATTTAGAGATATGCTAACTCCATCATTCATCGTTAAATGCACGAAAAGATGAATGTATGATCATGCTGCACTGCTCGGACCCTGGGAAGGTTGCAGACGGTGTCCTGGCAGAGGATCACACAAAGGTAAAGGCTGTTCTTCCATCTGATAGGCTTCAGGTTGTCTGCCAAGGCCGGGCTACCTGAAGAAGAAAGGTTTGGCTAATATCAAAGGCAGGTTACCTCGTCTCTATCCAGCTGTCACCGGGTTTTTAGTTCATCTTGCCTGAGGGAACATCTGTCCCTCTCATTGAACTGAATCCAAAGTCTCATTAAGGCCTTATTTAGAGTAGAGGTTTGGTCTTTAACTCTTTCTGGCTGTCACGCTCATGGAAGTAAAATAGTCCCTGAATGTCTAGTTCAAAACAAAGCATTACATTTGATTTAACTGATACTTTTATCCAAAAGTGATTTACAATAAATGACTGCACGCTGTCCGTAAGCCAAACCACTGCATTGGCTTCAGGTAAGCTAAATCTTTGTAAGTGCCACGTACAGAAGAGATCTTTCCTTTTCTTTGCCAAGGTGCAGTCGAAACAGGTGGGTTTTTGCAGTCAGCAACGAAAGATGTGTAGACGTTCTGCAGTCCTGTTATCAATGGGGAGCTCGTTCCACCATTTTAGAACCAAAAAAGAAACTATACCATAACAAGCCTCTAGGTTTGGCGCGAAACACAAAAGCCTTATTCACTGTTAGTGGCATTAAAACTGAGACGTCACAATGTCTGCACTACATTTTTTTTGTCCCAATTGTTCATCGGTTTTTTCAGAACATTCCAGCCTGCAGTGCAGCATTTGTCTATAGACTATCTATTCACAACCTGCAGGGTTTTCAGCCATTGTTAACCTGAAGCCACAGTGACTGGAGGATAAAGCCTCCCGTAAAGTCTTCTCAACACACTCATACCTGATGCTGCACGCTTACAATGAAATGCAGATTCCTCTAGCCTCCAGCCAGGAAGGCTGCTGGCGCTCAGGGAGCACATCCTTTGTAGGTGACAACATTTATCAGAAAAGACACATTTTACTGCCGTGCTGTTTTTCCCCCCCCCTCATTTTACAGTTGTCTTGTGTAGTTTAAAGACCCCCAAGGGTCCAGTATGTTAATGAATGATCCTGTCTAATTACATTAATTGTATGGTTACTAGTTAGAGATTTTAGAGGTGAAAGGGTTACAGCAAGTCACGTTGTGCAACAAGGACAAAAACAATGTGTAAGAATTTGGATCGGCTGTAATCTTGTTGGCAGAAAGAAATCTTAGTTTAACTGGCCAGGAATTAAACGAGAAGATTGATACCACTTTCTTGTTTGTCCATTAAATATTAAACCACTGCTAGCAGTAAGTTAGCTTAGCAGAAAGAAGTCAAAAGAGCTAGCTCATCTCTTTCCAAAGGTAACACAATGAATACAGCAGCACCTCAAAGCTTGAAAATCACACATGACACCTTAGTTGTTTTATTTATACAAAAGGTGTTAAAAACAATATATTGTATGTTGAGGAGGGTTATGAGCTGTACTATTTATGGGTCTGGTGGTAACAAAGGTTGCTGGGCAAAACTCTACGAAGTACTTGCTTTTGTTGTTTTAGGCAGATTTTGCAACATTAAGACAAAGTCAGGGTATGTTTCACCATATTCCCAGTCTTTAAAATAAGCTTGACACAAAGTGTAAAGCTTTATACTCAACAGACACATAAGACAGTGGTAGTGGTCTATTGAAATCAGCATATTTCCTCAAATAACAAACTGTTTCTTCCACTGTGCTGGTTGTTACCATTTGTCTACTCTTTTCTTTCTTCACGGTTCAAGATAGATAGAGGACCTCGGGGAATATAGATCAAATGAAACCTGTTCCAGCTTGTCTAACTTGTGGCTAATGGCCTATACTTCCATCTACTTTTAGAGCAGGGTATAGAACCTGGAGATTGATATTTAATATAAATAATCACGTGATGGTGGTAGAACAATGCAACGAGAGGTGCGAAGGACATCGTACCATAAAGAACTGGAAAAACCACACTTACATTTCAAGACTTACAAGTTGAGTTGTTCACAAGCCCCCGCATTACTATTCATCCCACATACCAAGTATACTCCCTTGTTCAAAGAATTACACTCCCTACATCAACTTTTCATTAAATATACATAAATCCAACATGGTTTAATAAAGTGGACTACAGTGAATCTGCCTTAAAATGTGGGATGATAAATACTCAATCTATATGTAAATATGAGGTACATTGGGAGAAAAAAATCAAAACGTAGGAAAAATGCATTAGCCGTCCTATTTGATCAGCGCCCCAGGAGCTGAAGTTATGATTTTTAATGGAATCTGAGGAGGAGAGAGTGTCAGAGGCGAGGCTGGGAGGTGAGACTATGAAAGTGCTCACAGGAGAGCCGGCTATCTGAGAGGACGCCGGATAACAGAACGGACCTGAAAGATTACTCGCACTGAGTGGAAATGGATTTATTGCATTTGGAGGTCTCAGCAGCTTTTCTGCACTCCCACAATCACAAACGAAGAAGAAAAAGTCATGGTTTACGTCAAATAAAACGAACTTTCTCGTTTTACACTCAAAACAGTGTCTGTTATGGCTCACAGCAGGTTGAACCAAAGCAACTGAAAACCTCTGTTTTCCAAGTTTAAAATCTTAAAATGTGGTAAAGTTTACTTTTCAACCATTTTTGTATATTTTACTATTTAAAGGTGGGGTAGGTAATTCACTTCAGAAACACTTTTTGTTATATTCCATGGAATGCTCTTAAAATCCCAATAGCAATGAATACATTAAATGCTTTGGCAATAAATACATAAAAAAATGTCATCTGTGGAAGCCATGGCGCTGTAAAAAGCATGACCAATCATCTGAGCCGGCCCGGCTAAAATAACTGGATGGCCTACCTGCCTGTCAGCCTTCCATCTCGTGCACAAACTTATCACGTGCCTTTATTGGTCGTGTGCGTGTTCGTGTGTGTTGGAGGAGGGGCTCTGTAAGGAAGTGGCAGATTTTTTTCGGTTGTGTACACTTTCAAATTCTAGCGCACTCGAGCTGGTTTCTCCGTTCTTACCTACCCTACCTTTAACACCTATGGCACTAGCTTCCCATCGATCATTTTCATGATATTATTTTTACTATCCAGCAAAGGGTTAAAGATACAACAATGCTAGCTTGAATAAGATACGCAGTGTTTTCCTAAATGCTAGAGTTACTTTGCTGTTATGCTTGCAACAACAATGCTAACATGCTAACGTTTCCCAGGTCTGACTGTTACCATGTTCACATCTTAGCTTTGCGAGTAAGCATACTGTATTAACATTTTCTAATTAGCATGCTGGTACTTTGTCCTTAATCCAAAGTAGGCTATTGGACATTGTGACATGATATTGACACTTAGCCTACTGAAAAGTCGGGAAATCATCAATTCCAATATGGCAATTGAATTCAATGGGAATACATCCCATAGTGGTCAAATCCACAAATTGAACCTAATCATCAAAATGTGGTGGGAAAACAAAATCAAATCAAATCAGACTGTTGAAAAGCAGTTTGATTGAAATGACATTGGGTCAAACCATTGAATAACCAAGGCAAACGAGCCCAGATGAAACATCTATGGAGTCCTATTAGGCATGGCTATTATAGGGTGTGTGTGCATGTCCCCATCTGTCTTTAACAAGGTGTAGAGCAGTAAAGGATGGTGATATGTGCCATGCAGCTCTGTATGAATCATGTGACATTCCACACATAGTGATTAGTGCCAAATTACGGTCCACACGGGGACCTGCATGAAGTGCTTGCAGATGCCTGTCTTTGCTAGGGCGTCAAACGGACAAATTACCCAATAGCTTAAGAGAGTGGTGCTCTGATGGCATCACCGTCACATGAAGAAAGACGTCTAACCGGCTAAATACCAATGACTAATTTCATGCTACACATATGATACACATATGTATTGAAAATGAGTAAAAACACCCATGCTTCATTTCAGATTCCAACAAGTCAGGTTGCATCCCTTTCGTAATTCCCTGCTGAATCTTAGATTGAATATCTCACCATTTAAAACGCATACAGCTGTAAATCAGACTTGAAATAACCTTCACCTTAAGTGCAGCATGTTCGCACGTTGCAGATTTAGTGAGATGCTCTGTGGGTAAACTGTAAATTCTGTATATCATAAACATTATGACTTTAAGGTCTAAATGCTGGTAAGTTTACTAAATACTATTATAGGCTGTCTGTAGGATATAAAAACTGTTTTATAATGACAGGGAATAATAAAGAGGAGGAAGGAAATAGGCATACTTGAGCCTTGTTTGTTTGTAACCTTTATTTATCCAGATTGGTCCCATTGAGATCATAGATCTCTTTTTCAAGGGAGACCTGCAGCAATTAGGACACATGAAACATAAAACAACATCAAACAATAGAGGATATCAAACAACATATTTACAAGCTACATTTATATACTTGTCATCATTTACAAATACCCATAGTTTCAAAGAGCATTTCACTTCACTTGCTTTAAAAACATTCAGAGGATTAAAATTGCTCAGTTTCCATTTTAGTTGTAGACTGTTCCAAGCAAGTGGCGCTGCGCACATAAAAGCTGTCTTACCTAAGACAGTCCTTGCTCTTGGCACATCCAACAAGACTACATCATGCGATTTCAGACAATAGCTGCTTGCAACTCTGTGTTATCAGTGAACAGATGTAATACGGGGGTTTACCCAACATGGCTTTATAAATAAACGTGTGCCTCCGTACAGTAAGTGAAGGCAAACCTGCCTTGGTATACAGTGAGACAATCATCAAGCCAGATACCTAGGTATTTATAACAGGCAACCACTTTAAGTATTATTCCTTGCGCAGTTACAATATCCAAAACAGGCTCTGGTGTCTTTTTAGCTTTTGAAAAGAGCATTACCTTAGTTTTTTCAACATTTAAAAGAAGCTTCAGCTCAGAGAGCTGAGTCTGAATAATGTTAAAAACAGCCTGTAATTTAACACCAGCCTCCTGAATGGAGGGACCTGCACAGTACATCACGGTATCATCCGCATAAAAATGTAAGGTAGCTTCATTCACATTTTCACCTAAACTGTTGATATATATGGAGAATAAAAGTGGACCTAAAACAGAACCTTGGGGAACACCATTAGCAATGTTCAACCACTCAGAAGGGAGCCCATCAAAGTGAACACATTGGGACCTTTCAGAGAGGTAGTTCACAAACCACCCCACTGCATGGCTGGATATGCCAATACTGGCTAGCCTCTGCTTTAAGATGCGATGATCGACGGTGTCAAACGCTTTGGAAAGGTCAATAAATAGAGCTGCACAACTCTGCTTATTATCTAAAATACTCGTAATGTCATTCACCACTTTCATTGTGGCAGTGATGGTGTTATGTTGCTTTCTGAAGCCTGACTGATGTTTAGACAGGATATCATTTTTACATAAAAACTCCTTTACTTGTTCACTCACTAGTGACTAGGCGTTCGAGCACCTTCGCCAGAACTGACAATTTAGAGATTGCCATTGGCCTATAGTTATTTAAGCTAATTTTCAGGTTTCATATTTGTAGGTTGTATCTCTACTGTGACATGTCTGTATGCTTTAATGTTCAAAAAGCTCTTTATTTCTCTCATACTGCCTGTGCTGCAGCACCTCTTTTCACCCTCTGTCTGAAACCAGAGCCCAGTCTGCTCGGATTGGATAGCTGGTTGGCTCTGTCGTGATTGGTGAACTGCTTAGAGATTTCCCACCCCTTAATGTTGTATCGCTAGAGTAGGGTAACTCCCTCTGGGAACTTTGGGATTTGAGCCTTTGCAGAAACAAGCTTACATTTGCAATAACAGCACGCATGCATACACACGTGCATCCGTTCATTACACACACACAACCTCGAACACTCTGCTGAGTGCAATGATCCCACAAGTGTTTATACGATAAACTATTGATGCAAGGGTGAGGTTTAATATTAGGCGGCAGGGCGAACCCACACCAATGAGAGAGGAGCTCTATGGTATTATATCTCCTATTCTAGTCAAGAAATAAACAAATAAATAAAATAAATAAACAAATGAAAAACAGCGTGTCGAAAGTTCAGGAACGGTGTTGATGTCCACAAGAGTCTTCGACAAACATGGCCATAAATAGTTTTTTAGATTATGTAGATTTTTCTAACAGGCCACTCTCACTGCCACACCCGCTTTTCGCCATTGGGTGTGAAAACAAACACACACCCGTGCACTTGACCTCCTTTCTAAACTTTAGCCTCCTATGGCAAAAACGATGCCCGGCTGGAGAGGAGAGCATTTTTGTTGACGAACAGATTGACCTTTACAATATCCTGCTGACTTGACCAGACTTTACACAGGCTGCGTGAAAGAAATGATTATCAGGCTGCATAAACTAGGTGCGATGTGTTCAAGTGTTACGATTGAGCCAAAGTAAAGTTCAGGCTTCCCACATGAAGTGTTCTTTGAGATTGTACAGGACTGGAAGCTGGAAAGAAAGAAGGGAAACTGTTTATTTCAGTGACAGCAGCCTCAGTTATGATGAACCATTTATGAGAGGAAGTTGAATAAAAATAAGAAAATATGACTTCCATAATCAATTTTTGCTATTTTATACCTTTACCTCAGTACAATAAGATGCACATTTTACTTCACTGCAGTGATTAAATAATATTACTTTATTTTAAGATTCACATTAATAATATCAAATTTACAAAGAATCATTTATTAGATAAGTATAAGATAATTATACAGAAAAACTATTAAGCATCAATAGTTATCAGGAAATATAATTGTATTATTCTGCACCATATTTTGATGCTCATTTCAGGACTTCTACTTTTAACACAGCATTTCTACAATGTAGTATTAGAGCTTTTTAATAAGTATTACTTCTATGTACCTCTAGATATTGCAATAGCAAAGTTTCATGATGCAGAGGTTAAATATATCAAATCAGAGTAAACTACAAGTTCTACAATATTTAGACCACATGGATTATAATGCAGACTCCCTGAGGTCCTTTTGAGATGTGTTCCTAAATATATCATAATGACCATGCCTTGTCAAAACATCCTTCTAATCTAAGACATCCATCAAGTGTTCACAGAGGGATTTATTAAATGTAGGGTTGCAGCAATTAAACAGAGCATACACTATGAGGGAGTGAATCATGTCTGGACCAAATGACATAACTCGATTTATAGCAGCACTAGTAATTTTGGGATGAATGGCCATTCATACGACTATTTAGATACTTCAGAAATGCAAATGGTTAGTTGTGCAAAACATGTATTAAATAATGAGCTAATGGAGTGTAAGTGCATTAATAGCACATCACGCCTTTCGACTCTTTTCCGTGACCTCCTCACATTAATTAATGTGGCAGGTTAGGAAACCTCTGCTTAATCCCATGCACTCGATGCAAATATAAACCACACACATGTCTATGAATATGAAGTTCCCATGCTGACACACTGACCCATGGAATCCATCGAAAACACCTCCATCTGTCCACACGTCCCAACCACCGCCCTGGTACAATAAATGGCAGCAGCTGTTCCTTTAAAAGCTGTGTTTAAGAAATGAGATTAATTAAGGTGTTCTTGTTTTAACAGCCCAGCCCAGCCCCCACCCCCCGCTCCAGCTGTGAGATCTCTTTATTGCCCCCCAGTTTGCGACACGCTCCCCGCACTCGTCTTAGCGTCCTGCTTCACAGTGTTACATTTCTCTGCATAATAGCCAATCCTTTCTGCCAAGAAACACTGAGGAGGTGTTAACCGTCCATTATGGGATCTTTAAGTAACAATACAGGGTTTCCCACACATTTTCATTTTTATAGACGACATTTTAAATGTTGTCCATGGCTTTTAAAAAAGGACCCATGATAATATCAAGCCCAGAAAAGAAGAAACCTAGACAATTCAAACACAACCCTTTTTGACGCTTCTAACAGTTGGTAATTGTTACTAAAATATATTTCTGACAATATAGGAACAGAAAAGTGATTGCCCTATAGGTGTATTCTTAAGACATCTGATGATAAATGAAAAACAATGCGGTAAGTAAAGTATATGTAGCTACACAACAGAAGTTAAATGTTATCCATAGAAGACTACTGTAACAATAATTTCAGTCAAGGCCAAAACTAATCCATGTATTATCCAACATGTAAAAGGATTTTCCTAAATCTATTTATGTTACCAGCCTGGAAAACTCGTTTTTGAAAAGGTTTTAAAGGATCGTAGGAACCCTGACAATAGCTCCGGATTAAACAGCTATCCACAGACCACTTGTACAAAGTAAAGTTTGCATGTTGGAAATGATCAGGGGATTTGTAGTTGCATGTAGGCTGCCTGATGCAAACCTCCTTATGAAATGCATTGTGGGCAGCTACAGTAAGGTTTCAAATCAGAGTGTGATAACAGCTGGAAACTGAGCAGCTCAGCCATCTTTCATCACTCAGTTATATTCTCAATCTCTTTAATACTGAAACTTGCATCGACTAGATCTAAAAAAAAAGTCACTAAAAGAAAAAATGTTTATGATGCACCAAAAGAGAACTTCAGGTGAAGTTGCACAGTCCCATCCAAAGCGCTCTGCTTCCACCTAGTGGTGACTAACTAAAACAGTTCGCTTTACAAAAGAGAATCTGGATGTCACACTTTGAATTCCTTAAAAATAAAAACAAATTTATTAGCAATCATCACAGCGAAAGAATGCATGACATCTACAGGAGCATCTGTTGGAATAAAAATGCTAAATCTTATTTACAAAGTCTGCAATTGAATGTGAATTAAGTTCTGCACATGCAAATTGCAAATAGGGTATATTATTATAATAACACAGGTAACAAAGCTTTTCCACCCCGCCACCCAAATGTAGAACCCCTCACTGCTGCTGTGGTCCCAACTATACCATCACCAGACATAACAATGGGATATAATAGTGTCTGTAATGCATTTGTAGAAAGAATTACAGTGAAATGCAGGAGCGTTTGGGCCTGCATACAGCATCATGGCAGAAGGGATCCAGCAACACACACATTGATAAAAGATAAACTGGCCAAGCAAGGGCAGATAAGTATTTCTAAAATCATTGTCTTTTGTTCAAAGGAAACAACTTGCCAGGTTATACATCGCTTTTTGAGACAGCGTTGTCCTTTGGCGGCTAAGGCTTCTAATAAAGACATCAGGATTCAGAGGAGGGCGCTAAATGCTAAATGGCATCAAGCGTCCACCATCTTCTGTTCTCCGTAACACTGGCTTCCTGTTATCCAACCTGAACAAAATGGGGATAATGAAACAGATACCGGGCACACCCCGACAGATCAGACCATAAGAGTCAAACTCAAATCATTCAACAACCTGAGAACAGCAAGAAAACTTTTTCAAGCTACATAAAAAAACCATTCAATTACGCATGAACTAAAGCAAATGTAACATCTTCTCAATGACCTCATTCCGTATTTTACAGAACTGCCTTTTTCTCAAGACATAATAATGAGATCACAAAACGTAACGTGATTATCGCAGTGTGGCTTTAAGTGTAATCAAGGGGTTTATGCTGCGTCTGAAGCGAGTGTTTATTCATAATAGTGGGTTAGGAGTCGCATGGGGCAATTACTGTCTGATTGGATCACTCACTCAGCCGAAGGCACTTATAAAACTCTGATGACCTATTTTAGGATTTTTTTTTTTGCTTCAGACAAAAACAACACTTCTGTTCATCTTTAAGTTATGTGTAAACATTGACTGAAGTCACTTAATAAAATGGATACCAGCAAATAAAATGCAGGCTGCAGACAGTGGGAAGATTTCATTAAGAATTAAAAGGTAGGGATTAGCATAAACTAGCATCGTTATTTGGCAATTAACTGTTAAAAACAATAACAGTGTCATGTAAACACCAAATGTTGACAAAAGGATGTCTAGATGTGGGATTAAAGGAAGACCATCTGGGGAATACCACACTGTGACATCATGAGATTCTTGCAGAAGCTATATTAAAAAGCCAGACACAGCATGTCCATATAAGGCATGACGGGTACGAATAATCCACCTTCTCAGTACTGAAACAGCTTCTTAAATCTCCTGATATTCGGGTGGGGGTAGTGCTGTACAAGGGGGCTATGGTAGTGTACTGCGTGGTGCGGGGGCGTTGGTAGTGAGCAGAGCTGGATAACTTCACAGAGGCAGAGGAAGGGATGGCTGTCGAGGTCCCATGAGCATTAGGGGATGAGGCTGCAATGGGGCAATGGGGGGGGGGGGGTCTTCATCTTCAGCTTCTTCGAGTCTTTGAGTGTTGGATGAGCCACTGCAGCGTGATATCTGAAAAAAAAGGGAGATGGGGTGTTTAAAGAACGCAGCAGGGAAGTACAGATGTAGAATCATTTAAAGTCTGGTACGCTCCTTACCTATATTGTCTTTCTCTTTGCAGGAGACGGAGTAGCAGCAGATCTCCCGGTCCTGAATGGCAGAGAGGTTCCTGGAGAAGGAGAGGAGGAAACATGAAACCTCCGAGTACAAATGAGAGAGTCGTGTTAAAGCTGATTAATAAAATCCCAGCGATACAGATGATCCATTACTTCCATCAAAACATTATTCTTATGACAGCACTGGTCAGCACGGGCTAAAAGGGAATTCTTGTTCTTATATTAAAAATGAATGGGGAAATAACAGATAAGCTCAGCTAGTACATCTCTGTCTATTGTCACTGGTATATTTTTCACTCCTACATGCAGCTCATTGCTCCGGTGTATTCTAAAAACAGTTAACTACAGAAGAAAAAATATCTGCATTTGATGACTTTTTTGTTTGCACTGCAGATGGGCATGTTCATGAAATGTCACATAATCAATATTAGGGATGACACAAGAACCAATTCTTCAGTACTGAGTCGATGTTAATGATGCACCAAAAGAGAACTTCAGGTGAAATCCATAAATCTATAGTACCACAGTGCCCGTCAGTAGCTACATGACTGGAGCCTGAAGGTAGGGACACACCAAGCTGACACCAAAGAACTGACACAGACGGACCTCGAATGTTGCGTTGCGTTGCCTCGCCTCTCTGCGTTTTGGCCATGTGTCGCACTGGAACACACCGCAAAGACTTCAGTCGACGGCCAACTAGCACGTACAAACTGTGCATGCGTGAGTGGCAATAACGCTCCTTACCAGCAGGCGGCGGTAGTGTGTATTCGTCATTCAAAAGAGGCAACAACCCGAAGACAAACTGCTTGATACACCGAGAGAAGAACAGACTGCGTGATATAAACAAACAACAAATACCGTGTGCGTTCCATTTTCACTCTACAGCAAGAAGCTCACGGGGCTTTCCCGAACCTGTGTCGAGAGCTGGAGTTAAATGAAATCTCAGATTTGCCTTCATAATAGTTTGTTTGGGTCCCTCACTTCCGTTTCGCTTCTCATGCACTGATTCGCTAAGCTGAACAGCCAATCAGAGTGATTTATTTGACCGACTGCCTTTGGCCGATTGCCTACCGAGTCGACATGTTGAATCGGTGGGTTATCGGCCAAAAAGGTGTCGGCACGGCTGAAAAGACACGACTGTGCGGGACACACCAATCTGAGTAGGGCGACAGGACGCTCATCGTCGGCCTGATATCCATCGACGGCCAAAATCGGCTTGGTGTGTCCGGGGCTTATAAAAGGCCCGGACACACCAAGCCGATTTTGGCCGTTTTTGTTAGTCGGACGACAAAGCGTGCCCTGTCGCCCAAACTCAATTTGGTGTGTCCCGCACAGTCGGCCGTGACACGCCTTATTTGGCCTTTCATGGCCGATGCATCATGTTGAATCGTCCATGCGTCGGGTCGGGCAGTCGGGCCAAATAAATCACTCCGATTGGCTGTTCAGCTAGCGAATCAGTGCATGAGAAGCGAAACGGAAGTGAGGGACGTAAACAAACGCTTTAAGAAGGCACGAAGAATGTCTTCCGCAAGCAACACTCCAATGGCTGATAGCTCCAGTACCGAACGAGACATGTTTTCGATGGACGAGAGTGAAAGTGGAAAGCACACGCTATTTGTTGTTTGTTTATATCACGGAGTCTGTTCTTCTTCTCTGTCTTCCGGTTGTTGCCTGTTTTGAATGACGAATACACACTACCGCCGCCTGCTGGTAAGGAGAGTTATTGCCACTCACGCATGCCAGTTCGTACGTGCTACTTGGCCGTCGGCTAGAGTCTTTGCGGTGTGTTCGATTGCGACTGTTGGCCAAGAAGCGGGAGACGTGAGGCGACACAACAGTCGTGTTCCGTCGGGACGTGTTCTTTGGTGTCAGTTTGGTGCGTCAGGGCCTTAAGGCGTGATAGGAAATGTATTTGGGGCGCAGTAAACTCACAATTGAGACATCCGGGACGCACCTTATTTTCTCACTTATACCGATGTAGAATAGCTATTAGAAATGTAGCTATAACCCTTTAAATGATCTTACAAAAACCAGCAACCTAACAGTGATCAAGGAGTGAATTGTCTCCTTTTTTCACCATGGCACAAATCGGTATCAAACGTTGTTGACCGTCACTGGAATCTGTATTGACGATTAACATCCCTACCTTACTATGTTCTTAAAATAAATGAGTTGTATTTTGAACCCACGTTTTAAAATCTGGACTAATAAGCTGTTGCAATGATTGAAACTTATATTTGTAGGAGGACTATCTATATTTAGTGGTCCCAATAATCCCTCTGACACAGATTTGTAGTGCAATGGTTTTCGCCTTGACGTTTGTGTAGGATTATCCACAGAACACATTAGTCTTGAGTGACTCACATTTTTTCAATGAGCTGCTTCTCATCAAGTGCGTTCGGCAGGTCTCGTTTGTTGCCCAGTACTAGAATCTGAAAGAGGAAGAGAACAAGAGAGAAAGGGCTGATCAATATCCAGCACAGCTATGAATCAGCATTATCTCAGTGTGAGCAGACAGTTTAAAGGTTTTCTTTCCACCATGTGTTTCACCAATCACAGAATCCTCACTGTGCGCAAATTACCACTTAGTGTGTCATCAGGGCTGAGTCACTACAATCCATGTATTGCATCATTACCAATTAGGGGTTTGATTCCTGAGTTACTCGAGCCTCTGAAATCAAGTAGAATCTATAAGGTCACGACAAGTGTCCACTTACAGGAATTCCTTGTAGCTGTGGTTTCTCTAAAAGGTTGTGCAGTTCGTTTCTGGAAGCTTCTACCTTCTCTCGGTCTGCTGCGTCCACCATGTAACTGCAAGAGGGAAAGAAACTACTTAAAGAGAGTTTGGTCAAAACTAAAATAGCTGATTTACTCAATCAAAAATGTAAATTCTTACAACATTTATTTGTACACAATAGAGTGGTGCAGATATATGACGTATTTGTATAGACCGTGAAGTTAGCATTACATGTGCTCCCACAAGTAAAAGCAATGATTTTGAAATATTGTGTAAAAACCAGGTAAAAACTAAGATCTGTGACGACATACATTCAAGATAGTGAACAGGTTTTGTTCAGCAGGATAATCTTCATGTATTAACACCACTTTTATAATAGTCCAAGCTTGAATGAAATATGACTTTGCATTCGCGCCGCTAAGCTAATGGCGGCTAATTTGATCTAAAGTAGTCTCTTCGCTGTTTTTAAGACACATATAAGCTTCAGAAGTTACCCAGTGGGGTGTTTAGTAACATTTGTATGTCTAAAAAAAACCTGAAATCTCCTTGGCTTGTGTTAACCACAGACCTTAGTCCAGGCATCAAACCAAAAACTCATTCAAAAACATTGACTTTGAGACGAGGGAACCAGGAAGTGCTGAAATACTCATTTCTGGGTTTAGGACTCATCCCAGCACCACTCTATCATATGGGGAGAGACCAAGCCCAATGTCACCATATACAAATAATAATTGTTTCTCATCGGATGTACAATTTCAGTTCAGTTTTTCAGAATACCAGTAAGTTCAGGAAGCCAAACAGAATGTGTGCGGTCCCAAAGGCCACCTGCTGTACTTTGTAGTGTCCACAAACTTACACAATAGCATTGACTCCTCTACAGTAGCGCTCCCACATGCTTCTGAAGCGAGGCTGGCCCCCTATGTCCCATATCTGGGGGGAAAACAACACACAGTCAGAGATACTGTCAGAAGACCAAGGACTCTGCAACATTTGTTTCATATATGAACCAGTCATTATGTTCCAGGGTCCAAAGCATAGAGCTCTACACTGTAACATAGGAATTCAGCTGGACGTGTGCTCGTTGGCCTACCTTTATCGTCACATTGCCTTTAGTGACCTTCCGCATGTTGAAACCGACTGTGGGAATCATGTCTTCGCTGAACTGCCCTGACTGCAGAAAGAAAATGAAAGAGAAAGTTCTGGTTAGTGAATACTGCAACTCGCAACTGAAATGCTTCGTGTTGAAATGGTATTACAATAACTAATGTCCACCAAATGAGTCTCTTTTCAGCCTTAGTGCTTTTTAATGTCAACCATCTCTGCATCAACAAATAAAAACACATGCCAGTATGCTTTAAGCTTAAGAGAGTCACATGAAAAGCCTAGCGAATTCTTTAACAGGAAATCATTTGATTACACGGGTCATTTTTAGCTGCTTGATATTTCAACACTTGGTCCTGAACTCCATGAGTCATGATAAGATGATGGCATTTTGATCCGCATACAAGCTTCCTGTAACCATCCAGTGCTTTGTTAATGCCATAAACTAGCATTATCCTGAAACCCAACTCTAAGTCTGATACATATAGAAATTCAAATATCCCAGATGACTTCTATAGCCTTGTTTGCATGGCTGATATCGAGTCTGGGCCTAGTCCAACAGTCTTAAAAGTAAAGTAGAAGTTAGCTTTGTTTAAAGCTGATCTCAGATCACCTGACATGACCACAAAGGACCCAGAACAAGTTTGTATTCTTGAGAGGAATCCAGGAAAAGGGAGCCTATTACAGCACTGAGGCCTACAACATGACTTTCCAATAATACAGTGTGGTCTATCACCAAGAAACCGACAAGCAACACAACCTTTACCCCAAAACCACCCATGACTAAACAAGTATTACAGTATCAACAAGTTTCACAGTGCCAGCTATGACATGTGCTAGTTGGTGGACTCAACAACAGAGGCATATTTTAAAAGGGAGGAGGTATAAACAGGTTCTTTAGGCTTAGCATTCAATAGCATATTCCACACACATCTAGCTATTTACTCCGCTACATGTATTTAATTCCTTTATTTACTTTGCAGATTCACATTAATAATGTGAAATATGATGCATTCAATTGTTCTCACAGCTGGTAAAGGTGCAGCTGGTTTGAATGACTTTGTATACTGCAGGGTAGCTTGTGAATTTACTCCAGATGGAACTGAAGTCTGATTTAAGGGTTGATTATATTTCACATTATTAATCCAAATCTGAAAAGTAACTAAAGATATTAAATAAATGCAGTGGAGTAAAAAAGTACACAATTTACCTCTGAATTTTAGTGGGGTACAAGTAGCAAAACATTGAAATACTCAAGTACATTACAAGTACCTCAACATTTTTACCCAAGTTCAGTACTTGAGTAAAAATTGACTTAGTTACTTTTCACCACAGCTAGCCATTTACCTAAATCTATAATGATATAGATAGCTTGCCACATGCAGACCTCATCCACTTTAATTAACCCTACCTAACATAAGATTACTAGACCAGTCTGTTTCCATGTTAACTGGTTGATTGTTGTCATATCACTGATGTTGACACACCGGCGGCTATTACAGAGCACCTCGATCACATGACCGCTTCATACTTGTATGCGCAGTCATACCAACAACTCCGTCAATCTAACCAAAACAACTATTAAGCCAAAACATAACCATATGATAATTATATGTTAAAGACACAAACACTACTTAGTAATGCAGTCATGCACTTTTTGAACATTTGAACACATTTAAAGACAACTTCTCCCAGGTAAGGTGCTAGTCTGGGCCCACACCGACAGTCTTACCGCTATCACGTTGACGAAGGTAGTTTTCCCGGAGTACTGAAGTCCCACGAGCGTGAGCTCCATTTCCTCTTTCCAGAAGATCGCGCGGAACCAGTCCAGGAGCCTGTTTATCATAGCCAGCATGTTGGTTTCTCACGGTATTAGTCGCAGTGACCGTCTGGATGTGAAATTGGCTAGCAGTGCACACAGGAAGTAGCTGCTGCTGCTTTGTCATGTCATGTGATCCAAGTGTTGCTGAGGAGTGCACGGAGCTCACGGGAGCGCGCAATGAAAGCGGAACTATTTTTTAGACAAACCAGACAAACCAGTGTTGGAAGAAGTACTCGGATAATACAAGTAGAAATACTAAGGTATAAAATGAATCTGTTGCAAATAAAAGTCATGCATTCAACATTTTACAGTGAAAGTACAAAAGTATTAGCATGATAAACATACTTAGTCCCAAAAGTAAAAGCCCATTTGAGATTCTGGTATTTTTAATTACCTAATTATTACTATTGAAGCACAAATGTCGTTAACACCGCTGGTAAAAGTAGTGCTGGATTTTTGAAACCTATAATTAGTTTATTTATATTTTGCATTAGTTAGTAATCTAAATCTGTAAAGTAGCTAGTCACCAATGTTATCTAACAAATGTAGAGTAAACATTACAATATTCCAAAATGCAGTTGAGTAAAAGCATAAATTACCGTAAATGGAAATATTTAAGTACTCCCAAATTGAAACTAAAGTACAGTACTTGAGTAAATGTACTTCAGTAAATTACACACTGACAATAACTTGAACTTTGTGAGGACAAGTGTGTGTTTTTAGACCGTCACTGACCTTCTCTGTTGGATTACTCAGGATTCTGCTCACATCTTCAAGTTCCTCATTTAATATCAGCAAACATTCAACTTAAAACAGACTCACGTTTCAACACTGATGTGTCTCCATCTCTAAAGACAAACGGTAACCACATATATAGGCAACATAGAACAGGTGATCAGTTTTTATTGGATAAATGGTTGAGCAGGATTTTAAATCTATTGGATAATGGATCCAAAGGGGGGAGCTGCCAATGTCAAGTGCCCTCCAATCAGAGCTGGAGAAAGTATTGAGATTATTTATCTTCGTAACATTTCTAATTCCCTACTCTAAGCACACTTACGGATAATGGTCCTTCATTAAAGCTTGTTGGCTAATGTATGCCTTTGTATAATCCGGGAAATGTATTTGTTTTGTAAAAAAAACTGTGAGAATTGTCTGGAGTTCAAGGAGGCATCTTTAAAATGCTTGTGTGTCCAATATAACAAAACAAAAGTTAAGAAAACAATTGATGAGTTAACTGAAAGAAAAGAAAGGTCAGTTGACTCTTATATATTACCTCCAAATATGACAGGAATATTATCAATGTATCTTTTCAACTCAAACTCAATAAGGGACAACATAATGCACCCGTTGATCATCCTCTTTTGTTTACCTTTTTATGATTTGCAGTTTAAATTATTTTTAAACCACTGTCATTTTTATCCTGAGCCAAACACTACACAAAAGTCTAAACGATAAGCTTTTAAGAGGCCCCAATATACTTTTGGGGGTTTTCCCTTTCCTGTAGTGTGTTGTGTTTTCATGCATGTAAATGGTCTGCAAAGGCTGAAATCCCAAAGTTCCCTCAACACACAAATCGGTGTATGATCTGAACGATTTAAACAAAGAGACAAATATGAACTATGATGGACCAAGAAAAACTCACACAAGGCTAGAGTAGTGGTTTATTTGAAAGGCACAAATCAAAAGAGGCACAGTTATCATGGAACCGGAAAGCACCATGGTCCAGGCACAAGGGCTTTTCCATCGTTGTTTATTTAACTCGTGCTAAAGTGTCACCGTGGCTATCTTCAAGTGATCACAATCACTAAAGTGTTCTTAAACTTTACATATAAATCGCAGCGACATATATATAGATATGAGGTTCTTTCACATTTGTTATTTTATTAAGCAGCGTTAACAAATTAAAAGTGGTTAAAAAAGATTTTAGAATCATCACATGATCATTCTTTCGATTTAATCTGCATATAACCATGATGTGGAGTTTAGACAGCGAGGCTCACAGTCAGGTGGGGGGGCAGCCCTTGAAAGAGAGTGAGAAAGAGTAATTATGAGTGACATATCACCCGTGCATTGCTTATTATTATTATTATTATATATTATAAGTAACACATGTAATTACCTGTGGTCTGACGAGTGTATTGTACTTCTCGGGGGCTGCTGCACTCATTATAGTCGTGTAGACAGTAATTCTGGGGGTACAATCAAACACAGTGCATGAATTATAAAAACAAACTGTGTAAAAGATCATTCAAAAATGAACAATAAATAATAATGTATGTAATCAAACTAAGAGTTGCACGATTTGAGGAAGATCTGCAGAAAACTGTTTAATAATAAAGAGAGATAACAATATTACTGTTCATAAATTAACTTTTTTTAAAGTTCTTAAACATTGAATATACTTCTAAATTGCAACAAATTGCTTTTTGAATAAAAAAATATTGTAAAAAAGTTTTTTCACTTAAAAATATTCGACGACACAATCAAACACAATGCAAGAAAATGTAAAAACAAGCTGTGTGAACGATTCTTTAAAAATAAAACTATAAATAATACCATATGTAATAAAAATTAGGGCTGCACAATATTCGGAAAATGTGTAATTCCTATTCATGAAAAGCAAAAACATTACTTTCCGTAAGAGAAAAGTGTTCGCCATTCTGCGTTTGCCCTGCTTAAAAATGCAGCTAAATAACAGCAAAAAGTAAAAAATAATCACAATAATGACGATAACAATTTGAACAAATCAAATCTTTATCTACCAATGAAAAAAAAGGATAATCGTTACATAATAAAGTACCTTTTTTTGTGATACTGATCTTTTAACTGTTGCAAACAAATGATGGATTGCAATACGGTACTGTAAATAGTGCAATTTAGCCTTTTCATTTAAATGTAACTATTACTGTTCCATATGCTACTTCCTATTTGCTGAAGCATGTCAAACAAAGGCCTATTGACATTATTGCTGAGATGGGCTGAAGGGGGCTGGTATGCACACAGCTGGCCCTCTCAGCAGCAGTCATGTGATTCCTTGAGACAGTGGCCGTTTCTCAATCTCGAGGAAACTGGCTTCCAAGCCAATATTTCAAGGACGCTACGTCATCGAGTGCCGCCGAAGGACTGTTCCAATCTCCAGCATACTTGGAAGTCCACAGAGGCCGCGTCCTTGGTTTGGGGGTAATTTCGAGGCTGCACGTGGGTAGACTTCGCGTCCTTAAAATCCCCACAATGCTTTGCGCACGGACCAATTTCCCCAAATCTGTGGCGGAAAATGTAAGGCGGGGCCACTCATATGACGCACACCTGCACACTTGCTAGCCTGTTCCACTCTTTGTTTTCCGAATGCCAGGAAGGATTCTTGCCTCGCTTCTGAAGCAAGTGACTCGGAAGACATGTGCTACCAAGCAAGCATCCTCGCGATTGAGAAACGGCTAGAGAGAAGGAACAGGATCTCCTTACCCATTACACACAGGATACATCGACAGCACCTGGAGAACAATACTCTGTTAGAAATCCATACATTGGGTTCAATCTGTGAGTAGCACGCGTACTTCAGCCTCAAATATTGATTTATTTGTCCATGCTTGCCTGATAAAGTGTCTCCATGTTGATGTGATCTTGACCAGTAGCATTTAGTGCTTTCTTGGCAGCGTCCCTACAAAAATGACAACAGCAGATTAGATACGGTTACAGCAACAATATTGTGAATCATGCGAGATGACTCACCTCCGATGATCCCTGGCTGGAGGAGGAAGCCAGTGGTCAAAGTTCGTCTCCACTCTGTACCATCTGAAACAGGAACAAGACATTTTATTATTCAGGCACACACCACATGCACACCACAACTTCCTTTAGTGAAGTTATCAATTCATTGGCTTCAATCCAAAACGACATACAGTAGGTGCAGTACACCATAAAGATACGAACTTAGAAAAATGCAGATGTGTTTACTTCAAATAAGCAAAACAATCGTAAGTGCTGGTGCATTAGTTTCGAACGGGCTAAACTCGTGAAATGCTAATTATTAGTTTTTATTATTTAATGGCTAAGGTACAGGTGGTTTTTCTGACAAAATATATTTATCTTTTCTGATGTCCTGATATGGATAGTGAGCTTGTTTCACCCTTTTGGAGCCAGGATGGCCTCTATACGAATGCACTGTTTGACATTCAGTGTCCTTTATCAACTCCTGATTGGTTTCAAGTGTTTGAGTAAAGGAAGGACATTAGGATGGACCTTAATGTACCAGACTCTCCTCAGATCCTTTATTTTGCCTACCCTCCATCGATGGGAGTCAGCGGCCAGATATCAGCGGGGCCGGTTCGGTCCCTGGTGATGACGGCTCCCTCCCCAGCTCGCACCCCTCCCACGATGTAGTACACCCCGGTGATGATGGGAATCTTGGCGAGACGCATCACGGCATCCTGAAAGTCCTCTGCTTCCTCCAGCGTCTGTAGGCGACACAGCCGCTCAGTTTCACTTCCTCGTACAGTAAACTTCCTCTTCACGCTGACTTTCATACACACTCACCTCGCGTACCAGCCAGCTGACCGGGGTGCGCCGAAGGAGGAAAGCAGAAACCACATTCTTCCACCAGTTCCACCAGTGGTCACTGCCTGGTGAGCACAAACACACAGACATGAACACACAGAGACAATAAAGTCTGAATGTTGCACTATTTCTGGACACAACTGCTAAAATTAAGTGTGGTCTGAATTGCTGCAATGATCCATCAACATTTATAAAATAATCAGTAATAACTATTGTAATGATCAATGAAGTTATTTTTCATGCATCAAAACTATGCCAATTTCATGCTTTTTCTGTTATATATCATAATAAACGTAATATTCCTGGGTTTTGGACAACAAGAAAAAACATCTGCATATATCACCTTGGACGTAAAAAAAAACTTGGATGGAATTGTTTTCTCTATTTTCTGATATTTGATAGACTAAAGAATTAGCCAAAATCAATTCATCTAAGAAATCTGATAGGAAGATTAAATTGAAAGTAAAATAATCGTTGGTTGGAGCCCTAATGGTGTTACCTCGTTGGTCACCAGAGACTGTAAACTTGTTAGGACTCTGTCCCGTCCACAGGCCAACGTAGCCAGCAAATGAAGTTCCACGGTACGCCACCTGTTTGATTGTGAATAAAACGACATATCAGTATCCATCGCCACATCGTTAAGGACTTTTATTCAGTTTGAATGTATTTCCTGATGAATGATTCTCAGCCATTTCTGAGGTATAGCTTGAGGAGGCACTAGAGTTCTTAAATGCTAGGAAGACATACTGTACCTTTCCGTTCTTGAGGAAAATGACGTCCATAGTGAGGTTCCTCAGAACATCATGTGGATAGTCAAGGTTCCTGCCGTGGTACACAGTCCCATTTGTGTCCTGAGCCACGATGCTAGTGCAAAATCTAAAGAAATGCATAAAGCTTGTTGAGAAATTACCTGACGGCAGACATTGTCTATAATAAATGTGTCATTATGAATTGAAGTCATACATACGCAGATATTTCATAGGCGAAGTTGAGAATGATGACGTCTGAGATGCTGCCCCCCATGTGAGCGGCCATGCCTCTGATCTCCCCCGCGTAAGGCTGAGGAACGTACTTCTCCAGGGCCATCACGATCGGGGTGACTGCCTCATGCACCCATTTAGGAACCGTAGTGCTGCAACAAAGAACAAGAAAGCCTGTCTGTGTTAGCACTGAGACTGGAAATACACAATAACACAGTAACCATTAAGTAAAAAGCATGATAATAATAAAAGCAATTTAGGCTAATGTATTTAGACTTTAAAAAAGCAAGGTTAAGGCCATAGGTAGGCTATGTTGGCATTATAACGCAACTATTTGTATGCAACTTATTTATAATAAAACAATTAAGCCTCCTTTTTGTGTACCTCCACTGATAATGTGACGTTAATAGAAAGTGAATCCATGCATTTTGTGGCTCTTTAGTTACAAAAAAAAAAAGTATAATTTGATGCTAAAAATACTATTATTACCAAGCCTGTTTATGAACAACAACTGAAAAACATTACCTATACTCACTATTCATGACTGTGTGCTGCAACACCTGGTAATAAGTACTTTCTAGAAATAAAACTTCTAATATACTTTTGATAATATATTACACAACAAGCCATGCAAAAAAAGGAAGGTCTTGAAAACTTACTCAATAACTTCCGCGGCGGCTTTCTTCAAGTACTCTACGTCGAAGGCTTTGGCGATAGGAGCCCACCGCAGCTCAGGGTCTTCGTCCAGGCTGATGTACACGGTGACCGGGCTGAACTCCCCCCGGCAGGAGGCGAGGAGTCCGAGCAGCAACAGCCCCGCAGCCCGGAGCTTCATGACGTGCTAGCCTACTGAGTACTGATATACCACTGGGTTACAGCCAAGACTGTAAAGTTTACTGCAGCCGAGAACCAGAGGGGCACTTCCGGCACGAGGTTTTCAAAATTAAAGCGCAGTTAACGCGCAGGTAAGGAACAAGAACGAGACTTCCCATCGGAGGGTTTCAGAAAAAAAGCTGATCAATTTGTAGTCTACAGAGGGGAATTGCATGTAGCAGGCTCGAAAAAGAAGGATGTTTCGATCAGTCATATTTATTATCGTTAATTACACATTTAAGATTTTAATTTAGATGTAATCTATTTTACATTATATTTTTTATCTATGCTATATAGACTACACTATTTGTATGTATCCACTGGTAACTGTATTCTATGTGATATCAATTTTCTGTGACTATTTTACAATTCTCTGCTGTGAAGCACTTTGGACTGCAATTCTTGTATGAAAGGTGCTATACAAATAAAGCATATTATTGTTGTTATTATTATAAAAGCTCATGATCAGGTCATACTCCTACAGTTCACACAAAAGTGTAGCTTCTGTGAGCAATGGATTTTACTGTATTACAGGCTTAAGGAATTAGCAGTTGAGGAAAATGCTGGTGCAATGCCTTGGATACTGTATAATGTCGTTTTTGTATTTAATAAATTAAACTGCACGGATATACTCACCTTTCTTTATCCAACATACATATTGGTACCAATTTGTAATTCATTTATTAAATTAGGTTGTGAACACTTTACAAATCATTAATAAGCTTTTACAAGACATGAGATAAACAGGGCAACTGTGACCGGTTGCTTGCCAAATAGTGAGCCCACATTTATCTGTACTGCTAAATCTTATATGGCTACACTTTCACTGTTATATTAGTTGATCACTATTATTAATGCATTACCATGTGAGCAGTAGTGTTGGTCAAAGAGAAGTTAATTTACCTGCTGGGTAGTTAAGGCTATAACAATGAGTTATAACAAACAGTT
>NC_136903.1:85163834-85204308 GCF_949606895.1 Notothenia rossii
TACTCAGCACTCTTTTACTAGTGTTACAATAGCTGCCATATTGTATGAACACTATAAAAACGGTATGTGAGAGAAGTGACTAAACCACTCAATTCACATTCAGAGAAATTGTAGATTTTTACACGAAATCTCCAGTTCTGAAACTAATTGTTGATTTTGATTTGAGTTTTTAGTAAGCTAAATATCACTGAAACGGACTGTGATTAGATAAAAATTGCACTTAAGACAGTAAAATAGTTATGTAAAATATGTAATAACACCCATACAAATATTTATTCAGAATGATTTACAGCCGTAATCGAAGCCATGCTATTGATTTACAGAGGCCGCGCTGCTTTATGGGTTATGCAAGTGTTATGTAAGTACAGTATGTGTTATTATGACGAGCTGTCATGTTGTCTGGTTGCAACACGTTTCCGCAGCAGGCAGTGAAACACAAATTCCTCAGGGAGAAAAAAAGCTTTATTAATATTTTAATATATATATCAATAATACTTTATATACAAAATATGTACAACAAAACATCCTTTTGTTACATGTCAAAATAAAAATCCCAAGTACCTCTTTCTATACAAAACTATTATTTTTGTTTGAGCGTTACATTCACTCTCTCTGCCACAGACACAACATTTAAAGCAAAGATACATTTGAACGCCTGCTGTCGTCGTGTCTGCGTCACACAAAGGCAACAGCTTGAGCTAAAGATCAGGCCTTAACTTGACCGGGAATTTGTGGGTAAGATGCAAAAAATCCGGGTTAAGCACAACGCGATATACTGTACACGTTCTCTTGGCATACAGCAACATTTCTACCTCAACCATCCTCTGGTGGCGATACGAATACACTCAGTGGGTCATGTATCAAAAATAGAGATGTGTGAGTAGTATAAACAAACATAATTAAACAAGACATCACTTCACAGGAACTTTATCTAGATGCACAAATAGTCATGAGACACAAATGAAATCGTAAAAGCGTGCATAGCCACATCACTTGTCATGAGTGACACACCTCGTTCAGTGAACACCCTGAATTCTCTGAACACCGCCAACTGTTCATTTAGCTGCAAGGGATCTGAAGGGTCTTTTGTGACGCCTCTCAACAAGGTTTTTTTTTTGGTAACATTCTAGTCTAATCAGTGGTTTGTAGCAAGTTACAGGAGCGACAAACACTGAAGGTAGATCCTCTACGATAATTCAAGCAGCATCTACATGGGGCTTTTTGTTCAATCTTTTACATTCATTACAGAGTGGTGTCTGTGCAAAAACAAGAAGGTCCAAATAATCTTGCGGGGCCTTTTCTGTGCCTTACATTCTGTGTTTACCTCGGAAATTCAACACCGAGTGCGGAGTAGACGAACCGTACAAAAAAATTGTGCGCACTCGTGTCTTTAAACTGATCATCTTCACAGTGTTTACAGGGGATCTACGAGTCTTCACGTTGCCCCTAAAAGTCCTGGAGACCATTCGGATTCTGGGGTAAATGTTCTGACAAACATCGGCTGTGGGTTTGAAGGGATACCAGTGCGTTTGTTGGCCTTTTTGTCAATTGGCCAACCATTAAACCCCTTCAACATTCAGAGGGTAAGATTCCAACAGGAACACAGATCAGTTCAGTCTTTGGTTTCCAAGTTCAAGTGGGAGACCTGCTTTAAAGCTTTGTGAAGAGTGGGGGAGTCCTGGTAGGATACCGGAGATCCTGCCCTCCCGTGAGAGGACATTTCTTGGGTCAAGCTCCCCGGAGAACCGCTCATGCCCGGGTACATAATGGGCATGCCCCCGGGGTACCAGCCCTTCTCCAGCATGGGCAGATAGGCCGCTGCCGCTGCCGCTGCAGGGGGGATGAGGTAGAATGGGAGACAAAAGGGGGGCTGGTTGGGGGAGAAGCTCATGTAGCCGCCGGGGCCTCCTGCCATGTGACCGGAGAGCCCCTCGTCCTCTGAGGAGTCTGACCTCGACTTCTTGGCACGTGGCTCGTCGCCTTCCTGCTTTATGGCACCAGAGGTCGCCTCGGATGAGACCTGCTTGCGCCCCCCCTCCTTGGCGTGGCTCTCTGACCACTGGGCTTTGGGGTCACGCTTTTCATGTTCCCCCCCATAGCCGCTGTCAGTGTCTGTGTCACTGCCGCTCTGCTCCCCCGTCACATGGGGGTAAGTCCTTTGAATGACGGGTACGCAGTTCTTCGCTGAGCCCTCAGACGCCCTCTGGGGCTCCCCGGCGGGTTTCTTCTGTTTCTCCGAAGCTTGAGGGATGGACTCCTCCGGGTGAAGGCTGCTCTGATGGTGCAGGACTTCGGCTGCTACCTTTTGGATGTGGCTGATGACATGGGAAGGAGTCAAGTCCCTGCTGCTTTCTTGGCTGGCCAGATAGTGGAGGACCTCTTTTGCGCACAAGTGGAATCCGGATCGGAACATTTCCTCGCTGTTCTCCGCACTGTCGCCACCATGATCACCTGAGTAAAGAGAACCAGGAGGTTAAAAATAATCTTTCCTGGAAGCACTTCTGATTGATGCAACAGAGCCGTCTGGTTAATTTATAACATCTGTTGTGTTATTTATGTACATAACATCATGCCAACAAACTTACTGATTTGCAGGTCGTTCTGCAGGGCGATGATTTTCTGCTGCTGCTGGTCCAGGAGGCCACTCAGGGATTTCACGTGCTTCAGAGTGAGCTCCAGCACCACAGCTTTCTCCAAATGACCCAGCGTCTAAAACAGGAAGACCTTCGATAAGCATGTTGATCTTTCTTATGTAACCCATTTTGCTGCTGAACAGAGGACAAGCATCCAGCAACCGGGAAATCATGCAACCAACGCAAGCAAAAATGTAAAAAAAAAAACTAAAACCCTTGAATTGATAGATAATAAAATATATACAATTACTGTTATAAATATAATATATGTTGATCCTATCAATCATATTAAAAGGCTAAACTTTGATCTTTTTTAGGACTCCTAAACTGAACAGAGGCTTGAGAAAACAAAGTGCTGAGCAGAAGAAATATTTGGCGTGTCAGATTCCCGGGCTGTTAGCAAACATGCAATATGTAGAACTCACTGTAAGCTTAAGATGTTCTGGCAACAAATCCTTCAGCTGGGCGATGCATTCGTTGATTCTGTCACGTCGTTTCTTCTCGATGAGTCGGTGGGGCAACTTGTATGTCTCCTGCAAAAAGGGTCAAATGTTGTCAGTGAAATCCAGGCGCTTTTGATAAAGGCAGGAATCTTCATGCATTTTGACTTTTATTTACCTTGTTCTCATCCACACGCTTCATTCCCCTCCTGGGTTTGTACACATAGATGGGAAACTCGATTCTTTGGAGACAAGATACAAATATTTAGTCTTTAGTTTTTTTTACGTGTCAGGATAAAAAGTGGAAAAGAACTGAATAACATTGAAATATTCCTCTTACCCTTGCATGTCAGCTATATCCATTGATGGGTGTTTTGGCACACAGGGAGGCGGTTGCGCGCTGGTAATCCTCTCCATATTGCTAAAAGTATGAAACCCGAAGAAATGACTTTTAAAAAGCCTTCAAAACGCTCCAAATGTGTCTGCAGTCGCGACCAAAAATCATAGAAAAACCCCCAAATAAAGGCAAAAGTATAACGTCCTGATATCCCGGGAGTTGGGCAGTGTTGTCACCCTGAGGTCCGGACTGTAGATGTGTGTCTGGGGAAGCTCCACGCCCGGCTGGATGTGTGAGAGGAGAGAGGGTGGGTTCTGACTACGTGTTAAATAAACCCTGTGACTGCAGGCACGTCTCTGGGCTGGAGACACACACACACTCCACACCGTCACATGAGCCTCACGTGTTGGACGGCGCTTTCAACTGCTCACCCTCCCCGCGCCACACACACAGGCGCGCACGCACACATCATGCACGCGCGCACCTCCTCCCCCAGTCCTGCTGATGGAGTAGAACCCATTGGTGTAGTACTCCTCCACGGGGGTTGAGTCTCGTGTACCATGCTCCGGCTGGCGGGGCGAACCGTGTTTACAAAGACAGAAAGTAGAGCAACACTCGCTGTTCGACGGTCCAGACGCAGAGGAATATTATTATTTTAAAACAGAAGCCTTTATGTTGAATTATAAGACTAATATTACTCGTATCGTCAGTTGTATTGTTGTTGTTGAATAGTTGTTATTTGGTTTATGAAACAAACTTTTATCAGGTGGTTTAAAATTCATATATTATAAATGCAATACAAAACACATTACAAAATAAATACATGACATTTTTTATAATAAAACATTTAAAATGAAACAGTAATTATTATAATAACAAGTCCTCAGTATTAACAACCAAATAGTTGGACGTTTTAATAATGACGTCACAGTGTTTCTGTTTCTTTCGGCTTTTAGTCAAAAGAAACAGAAACACTGAAACACTGTGACGTGTTTATACATGTTAGCATTTTAACCATGAGTTAAATGGCTATATACACAATGAGATTCATTAACGTCATAATAAAGTCAACCCTATGTCAGATTTGGTTTCTATTTCTAGACAACACCACATATGTTGTTTTTACGAAGCTGGATAACAGAACTATTTAACAAAGAAATATATGATAATATTAGTAATGAATTAACATAATTATCTTACCATAACTTCAACTATCTGGTTGTTAATAGTGAGGACTTATTATAATAATTATTTTGTTTCATTTTAAATGTGTTATTATAAAAAACATTCATTTATTTATATGGTATTGTTTTTTGTATTGCATTAATAATATATGAACTTTAAACCACCGGATAAAAGCGTTTTTCATAAAGCAAACAACAACTATTCAACAACAACAATACAACTGACGATACTAGTAATATTCGTCTTATAATATGTCCAATGGTTTAGTCTTTTATAAACACTGTGCACTTAAAATATCTATTTTTTTTATTTTTCTCTATGTTTAATTGAACGGACGAGACGCAATACTTTGCTCACTTTTCCTAATACGTTACCAATAAACATTACATAAAACATACAACCTATTATAATCTCACAAAATGATTCAAACAATGTTTTTAATGCATGTTCGTGTTTTATTGCAGCGAATTATTTCCACATTGAGTGTGTGGCAGGGAATGTGTCACGCGCTCTGTAAAGCCTTGTAATTTAATACTGTGCCCTCTCGCTGTGTGGCACTTGTGTTTTTTGTATAGCTCCTAAACGCTGTGCTGATAGCAGTAAAGCCTCTGTACCTGGGGGCTGTCACGTTGAGCTCCTCATGGCGGAGGGAAAAGCCGAGGAGCAGCCTCTTTGGGAGCAGCTCATCTTTGCCGGTGACGTCACTGCGGAGATAACCGAGAGTGCCCGAGTGGTCGCTCGGTTAGACGCGCCGACGTCCCGAAACACCACATAAGAGGGGAAAACAGGTGCAAAACCCACGGTGCGCCATACCCAAAATGAAGGCGCGGAAAGGGTCAAAGTTTGTTTTAAACCCTGATTATTAAAAGGTGGAGAAAATATAACAAGTGTCTCTAAAATCCTCCACTGCTTCTGTTCTGTTGAAAAGAAGCAAACATAAATTAACATGATGTAAACAAGGGGGCAAAGGTGGAAGAAGAATCCTACTAGTACTAGTTTTTTGTAGCCAGAGGCCTACTAACTAGTGATGGCGAAGCCAATTGGTTCGCAAAAGGGATCATTTCATGAGGCTTCATCATGTGCTTCATTTGAACACAAACCCTCCTGTTGGTCAAAGTGTGTAATACAGACAGATATGACATCTCAACAGTGTGCTGTATCTCATACCGAGTTCCCAATGAGTAAAGCCTTAGAATAACGATCAACAAACATAAAATCATATTTTCATGTTAACAATATTGTATTTATTCCAGTTTAATGATTGTGATTGAAAAGCCTAAGGAGGCTGGTAAACATTGCAAAGAGGGATTTGTATTCCTCAATAATATTCGTAAACGTAACCATGTTGTAGCCTGAGAAAGGATAAAAACCATATCAAATAATACATTTATTAACTACATTATCTCATTTAGCTGTATACACAAACAAAAAATACTTACCAGTCGTTGAACCAGGGACCAGGGACGTGCACAGACATTTGGAGGGGCTATTGCTCTAAACTGGAGCTCTAAACCCCCCCCCCCACAATAGCCTGTACCTGTGCACGTCCCTGCCAGGGACCCTGCGGTTGTGAGTCAACTGCTTTCCAGCTGAGCCATAGCCCACACACTGAGTCTACCTGAAAACACTGCACCCTATTTATTCCTGTATGTATTCCTGTATTTATTTATTTATTTATGTTTTTATTCCTACATTTATTTATGCTTTTCATTATTTATACTTATGACATGTTCCGACCTCTACATAAGTGAGGGTCTGAGCTCTCTTAATTCCATCGTGTCACCGGGCCCGGGTACAGGAGGGGTAATGTCGTTCTTATTATACATCCATGGGTAATATGAGCGTTGTGCTTAAACCGATCTAAAGCACTTTCTGAAGCAGTCACGTGGTATTGAGGGGCAGCGAGGCTGTCCGAAGCCTCGGCGCAATACGTAACATCACTACTACTAACGTGTTCAAATAATATTTTTGAAAAACATTTAAAATCCTGCATTCAACATTGGATTTAAAAAAAAAAAAGATTTAGCAACAAGATATAGTTTAAGTAAAACAGTAAAAGTATGAATGCAGAATGGCCCATTTTAGAATACAAAATGATTGTATTATATTTACACAATACATGTATTCAACTGTTTATGACTTAATTGTTGCTGTTGGTACAGGTTGGGGTTATTTGAATTACTTTACATGCTGCTGGGCGGCAAGACTGTAATAATTTATTTTGAATCTCTAACCTGCTGCAGAGTAGCTATTATTTAAGCTAAGTAACTGAATAAAAAATACAATATTTGCATCCAAATTGTACTATAAAGTAGCATTAAATGGGAATACTCAAGTAAAACACAAGTACTTCAAAATTGTATTTAAGTGTAATACTTAAATAAATGTAGTAACTTTTCACTACTGTTGAACCATTTTCCTTTGAAATGTAATGGAATATAAAGTAGCTCTGGAGTAAATGTGCCCAGTTCCCCCTACTGCGAATAATTACCGTACCCATGTTGCTACTGTGGCAATGAAATGATTATGTCACGATAAAAAGTTTGAGGGACAATGTAGTTGGCAAGAATCTACATTACGTTACTCATATGTTCAATAGATTTGATCTGATTCTGTGTTAGCAGTTTGTTTTAACATTAACATTCAATGTAAACCTGTGGAGGATAGGAGCACATTGATGAGCAACATGCATGCTCTCACTTCAATTTTAGTTTGACTCAAAGCAAAACAGCATCTTGACTCCGAGTCATTTACACTGCATTATTCTATGTTGCACACATGGTGAGAGAGGCTCATCTGAAGACGAGAGAAGCTTGATAAATACTTGGCATGCAGAGAACCCTTATAGAAAGTCCCTATACATCAGGATGTATGCCAATTTAAATGCAGCCGATTATACACATTCCACTCGAATGCTGGTAGTTTCCCTGAAAGCTAAAACTTAATTCAGGACAATAAAGTTATATTAAAACTGGAACACACCAGCTGAAATTCCTACATCGGATTCGTGGAATTTATTTATAGTTGTATCTAGAACAACATATACAGTGTTCTATCTGATTTAATTTACTAAATTAGATTTGGGTAAAAATGTACAAGGTTGTATAAATAACCTTCCAGGCTGAACATTGTTAAACAATAAAGCAGTTTATTTTATATTTATAACTACTAACAATAAAGACAACACACATTTAAGGATAATTACATCAATTTTAATAAATAATTCTACTTTAATATACAAATAGACAGTGCTTAGATCTTGAGTTAATCTTATCATTCAGTTGTTTTTCTCCAACTCGTTTTCTATACAAAAGCGAAGATAAGCAGCAAACTTTATGTACACATAGTAGTCAAAAAAAAAAGCAGCATGAAAACCAACTAATACATTTTAGAGCAAAGTAAAATAAAAGTTAGAGACTCAGCAAACATGTGTCGGACTTTAAACAAAGACGGAAACAGGCACAGTGGAACATGTCTGCTGGACATTATGCTAATGAAGTTTATCACAGTAACATACTCCTGAGCATCTTGTAATAGCGTGAGTGATACTGAATAAATCACACATTCTACATGTCCTTTAGAACTGAATTAAACAAGAAAGCAAATTTATCATAAAATAAGTTAGCAGTGAGATATGAAAACACTCGATTTACACAGGTGAAAGAAACTATTGCTCTCACACAATAAATAACTATCTCTATAGAGGGTGGTGGATGTAATTAAGGAGGCCAGCTTATATAGTATTATCTCTATATTTGAGTAAGCAAAGACAACTACTCCCTATTTAATCCAGAGAAACAGAAACAAATTGGCTTTTAAATAAGACATGATCGATTGAATCCACACACCAATGAGGTTGCATATTTAAGTTATTATATATTGCACCACATACAAAAATAAGACATTTAATACTGCCCAGAATAGAAAACATTAAAATGGGACTAAATATCCTCCTGTCCAGTTCATCAAGTTCAACCAGTAAAGGCCATGAGTTGAGAAATCCCAATTTAATTTTTTTTCTACGTAGAAAACTTTTGGCACCGTTTTTCCGACCGGACTGAACAGAACGAGGTGAGTGAGCGTCACTTTGTTAGCGTGGGGTAGAGCTACACATCGCCTTATGACTACCTATGGTACAGTGTTTCCCTACCGTTACTATGGATTACACTCAGTGCGGTACGCGTTGTATGCAGAGCCGTGACTCGACCTTACGCGGGCTGCTGGGGGTTGGCGTTCATGTGCTGAGGGTGTCCCAGCAGACCAATCCGCTGCTTCTGCTTCCTCTGTTCGGTCATCTGAAGAGCACCGGAAAAAAAAGAAGACACATTTTACAAAATGAATCCACCATTTTCCTCATCTTGGCTACATCCTCTGTCGATCTTACTTTACAGAAGCGAACACACGGCGCACAATGCTCCACTGATTCTTTTGAAATCCTTTCAAGCATCGTCATCCGCGCTGCTGTTTGTGACCGCTGACGAAAGCAGCACAAAACAATATACTAATACTGAAACCCGGTGAAAAGAAATTTCAAACATCAAGCAAAGCACTTGAGTCATAACACAGGTGCTAGCCTTTTTAGCGCCACAAACAGAAAGGGAAATTCTTCTTTCTGCCAAGAATTCACTTTTTCCTTTAACAAAAGGGGAGCATTTGACACCTCGGCACTGAAACACAACAATATTAAGAGCGAGAAGTCAAAGGGGTCTTGCAATGAGTGTGTCAGGAGGGATAATTCAATGTGTTGCAGAACATATCATGAAAACACATCAGTGGACGGTGTGAACTCAGTTATTTTAAAGAGAACGTCAGCAGCACACTTTACTGCTTGTGCTCTACTTTGAAAGAGTGGCATGTTCTCTCTGAGAGGAATCAGCATTAACGTGACTGCACAATCATACTTGTTGAATCGTTGCTTCATGAAACAAGTCAAAAACAAGCCTTGCACATGTTGGATTGGGACTGAAATGTGACGCTGCTGTGCCCTTCACAGCTTGCAGCAACACAATAATCATTTCCCTCTGTCTGGGTCAAAATGTCTCGGTAGCATTCACTTCCTCACACGTAGTTCTCATTTCAAGGGTAAAGACATTTTTACTATTCTGTTTACTAGAACCGCAGGATTGCAGCAATTGTGCAATAAGTCTCATGTATTCTTAGGCAATGAAGGGGCACTTTTCTGTGTGTTTATTTTGCAAAGTACTCTTTTAAAAGTCATTCTGAATGATTATTTCACTATGGAAATACAGATAAAAGAGCCGGGGAAAGGGAAGGAAAAAGAAGGATAATGTTTATTTTAAAATGTTGAAATCAAAAGTGTCAGGCATAAGGAAACTAAATGAGATGAGGAAGATGTTTCGGTTGCATTCTGAGAAGAAATTCTGAATAATATTATAGGTAAAAAGCTGAAATGTTGAGAATAAACATGTGATTTCTATCAGAGCAGATAAACTGAAAGGTCAGATATATTCTCTAAATATCAAACCATTTTCTAGGGAGTTTGACTTTGTTCTAGAAATGCAAAAAAAATACAAAAAAATACAAATAAATATGGATGTTCCTCCCTTCTACTTCCCTTACTCTTCTGTGATCTCACTCTGCGGTCTAATGAAAAGCTATTATTTTGAATTCTGTGCTCCGGTAAATTCTGATTCAACGAAATCAATGAAAAAACCAACACTTAAAAAAGAATCAAATGAAATCAGATTAAGAGCCTTATGAGCTGTGTTGTGATTTGCTGTATGACTCACCACCTCATGCATTTAGAAAGTCCTGCATCTAAAGGGCAAGAGCTGCAAACAAACAAACTTTGTGCAACGTCTGCTCTCAGCATCCGTTTTGAAACCCCATCAATTTCTTGTTACAGCTGAACCCACCTGCTCTTTGAGCTCCGTCAGCTGTCCTGACAGGTTGCACACCAGCTTCATGGTGGACTCCAGCTTCTCCTGCAGGCTGCGGATCTCGTTCTGCTCCCCGTCCGCATCGCTGCTCACCAGGGACATGGCCCGCATCCGAGGGAACCAGTCCAGGTTGTGGTCCTGGGGAACACACAGCTGAGGGGTTAACAGCAGCCAACATGGTGACACTGATGCATCACATGCTTTATGGTTTGTCTTAAGTCCGTTGTAAATTGGGCAGAAATATTACGTTTCTATCATTTTATTTTTTCAGTAGGATTATGGAAAAACGAAATGGTACCACTTTCATGAAATTTGGTGGAAGGATGTAGCATGGGCAGTCAAACTTTAGAGCGGATACACACAATATTTAGTTATTTAATTAAAGCGGCCTTATTCTGCTCATTTCCAGGTTCATATTAGTATTTTGTTCCTCTCGTGTCTCAATGCTTTAATGTTCAAAAAGCTCTTTATTTTTCTCATACTGCCTGTACTGCAGCACCTCTTTTCACCCTCTGTCTGAAACCAGAGCCTAGTCTTCTCTGATTGGTTAGCTGTTTAGAGATGTCCCGCCCATTAGCCTATCAAGTACAACCGATAACACACTACACAGGAAAGGGAAAACCCAGAAAGCAGAATAGGGCCCCTTTAATTACGCAAAATAGGACATGTTGGCCTGGCGGAGGTCTACTCTCCGAGTACACATCCTTTTATTATTATTCGATTAAACTGGAAATCTGGAAAGAAATGGCTTTCATTTCTATGTTTTATTAGAAAAATGCTTCACACATTTGGCATCAAGAGTTAACAACTGACAAGCTCTATTTGATTAGTGTTCTTTAATGTCTTCGGCTTTAATGGCTGTGTGCTGTGATTTGAAGACTACTATAAAAGCAATTATGAGGGACTTTCCATATTTTAATCACATGGGATGTGGGGACATTCTTCAAATCAATGTAAACAGGCCGTTCACTTATCGGTGACATGTTTTCCATCACGTCTACTCGTACCTTACGTTCATGCATGATACAACTTACACAAAGATGAGAAATAAATGTCCTCATTTGACTCAAAATCACAAAATCACACGCTGATATAAACAGGAAGCACTTTAATTCTCAAGTGAGGCAATACAACTATCATTGGCTGTTTCATTAAGAGCTGAATAAAACTAGCCACTCTATCTGGAGGTGAGGTTTATTTTTAAGTGTGTGTGGTGAGTTACATTTGTTTCACTTAAAGCTCACCTATTATGCAATATTTGAACAATATATTACATTTTCATATCTATACAAAACATGTCTCTGAAGTGTTTTGCTCAAAATACCAAACCCATTGTAGCCCTGCCTCATACCCCTCTATTTCAGCCCTGTTACTAAAGTGCTGATTCTGGGTCTGTAGCTTCAAATGGAACCAAGCTGATGCTGGCCACGCCCCTTTGACCTCTGAGTCTGTGAAGAGTGTCTAACGGCAGAAACTCGTGATTAAACGCCATATTATGTGCCAAACCACATCAAGGATTATTTCTGAAAATGTCTCAAACGCTTACTGTCTCGTGGGTCACAAGGTGAGTACCTTTTTATATCCGGCTTTTTTTACACATATTTTCTCCACTACAGCGTTAGCTCTGAGTGTTAGCGATGCTCGCTAATGTAAACACAGACCATATTACATCAAAAACACATCGCGCATTGTTTCTGATAGAGCACATTCCTAATCGGGGACGATAGGTTGGGCCGTGGACTGAACGTTGCCAGGAGTTCAACGTAAAGCCAGCACACATTATAGTAATGTCTTCATGACCGCAGCAAAATCTGGATCAGCTCTGTTGAACCTCCGTCTTAGAGAGGTGGGTATGGAGGAAATGAGAGAGGGCCTTTTTTTCTTACCCTGTGTGAGTCTCCTTACACACCGGGGACACCTATTTATGTATAAAAGACATCGACAAGTACATTTTGCATAATAGGTGACCTTTAAGAGTACACGTTTGATACACAAGATGAAGTGCTGATTCGTTCGTGTTAAAGTTAATTTTAAATATCCCCTGGCATGAACGACAACTTTGATTAGGGACTGCTGACTAAAGGTTAGAGATGTTAAAGCTTGGCATGATGTGGGAACGATCACTTTCAGTACGTGTGATGGTGTAAACTGATTACAGTAGTTAGGATCGAAAAGGCAGTTTACATAGTGGGAGGTGTGAAAATAAAATATCTTAGTCTTGGTTGTAATTTTTCTGCATCCGTTTTATACGTGATGAAATAATGAAGCGGAGTTATTATTACGATTTTTATGAAATCACACTTACACTATTCGTTCTGGTCGACATTGTTTTAGTTGCTAAATGTAATTGATTTACATGCAGTTAATAAATCTCGACAGGATATAGTAGTTTTTATTATCAGTGTTGGAAAGTCCCGTTCTTGGACTTTCATTCACACGTTTAAGGGATTCTAAAGAAGCAATGCCTCTGTGTAAACCACTTTAACGTACATTAATACCTGCCATACTGTTTACTCTCTCTATGTTGTATCACTGCTGCTGCTTCACATTAATAGCAGAGAAAGAAAACAATATATGGCCAGTCCCAGTCTGTCTATTGGAAAATCATCATATATATTTTTGTGATATTAATGTCTTAAAAATGGTAAAATGCCCTAAAGGCTGAATCCACACACATTAATACCAGAGAAACAACATATTATAACTAGAGAATGCAATTTCTGAAGAAATTGCCTGTTGGAATGCTTTATGCTGAAAATGTGACGCTAAACTGCTATGCTGAAATGTAATGTGTAAGAAGAAAGTAAAGAATTTAGATTAAAATGAAATGTGTAAGAAGAAAGTGAAGAATTTAGATTGAAATGATAAATGAACACTGGGGGCTTGAATGTGTGATAAGAGAAGAAAATAAAGTAAAAAGGCTTGGAAAAGCAGCAGAATATTTGAACTGCAAACTTCTGAACTAACTTGATGGCAAAAAATCTGTCGCCATGGCAACGGCATTTGATGACACCCCATAATACGCTTAGATGCGTTGATGGCTGCATCGTTACCAAACCTGTGAAGTTTTGGGCCGTTTGGAGCAGTTTCACTGAAGTTATGAGAAAACCGTGTTTCATGGCGAGCATTGTGTTGCCATGGCAACGGCATTTGAAGAAATCTCAAAACTGTCCCGTAGATGTGTTCACGGCTGGACTGTTAGCACACTGCTATCTGAAGTCTGCTGCTCTGAGCATGTCAGTTGGAGCGATGACATCATCGTGTTCCATTACACAGGTGTTTATAGTTGAGCTAACGAGGCGTCCAGAGATCAAAGGTTTTCATTGTTCTGAATGAGAGATACACCTCTTACATGTGAACGTTTTGTGGAAGAACCGTAACAGATATCTGTGAAATTTCAAAACGTTAAGCATGTCAAGGAAGTTGAGTATCTGAAGTGTAATTTTTGTGTAGTTTCGGGTTAATAATGTGGCCTTTTTGGCAGTTTAACTAAAGGTGTGCGGCTGCTGCCGTGAGGAAATATCTGCCTGAAATTACAATGGGGTTTAATGGAGGAATGTTGAACGTTGTTGTCACTTCATGCCCTCAAGAGGCATTTTGTTTAATTATTTTTGCTTAATTATTTGTCATTTTTCAAGCTACGGGATGCTTTCCTACGTTTGTCATGATAAATTATGTCTCAGGAATATAGGGTTTGGGAATTATGGCAGTTTAAAAAAAATATATGAAGGCAAATTTCAAGATTTTCTACCCTCTAGCTGTGACATCACGCACTCTAGTTAATGTTAAAATCTGAAGAAAACCTCTAAAACAAGGTCTGAACAATGTTTAATATCTCTAAAAGTAAGAATCAGATTTTAAAGTTGTTTTACACGAATAATGTCAGAAAGATGTTTAACATTTTAAAGTTAGAATGAGGTTTCTGAGTGAAAGTACAAATGAACAGTTAGCAGTTGAAGTCGCATGAAGATTTGTTGAAGTTGAAGAATTTCTCCATTGACTTCAATGGTTAAAAATGTGATGTATTATGGGATGTATCTCTGGAATTATGAAAGTTATGAATGAGAAAAGTAATAGCCATCGATTCCCGACCGAGCTGAACGTTTTGATGTTTGAACGGAGTTTCTGCGATGTTCAATGCGGGAGGAGAAGCGCGGCAAAATAAGTCGGCGGAATAATAAACTTTTCGTGCGTAGAATAAGTTAGTTGGAAAGCTGTTAACAGCATTCCCACTAAATAAAATATTTATGCAATCCCTTTCTGTCTACTTTATTTATCTGAAACATTCTGTATCGCTGGTTCATGTCCCGATCGGACCAGTGTGGACTGGTAGCTCGAGAAGTGCCAGTTCACCTAATGGTCACTGCAGAGGTGCCCTTGAGCAAGGCACCGAACCCCCCACTACCGCTCCCAGTTTCGCTGTGTGTGTTGTACTGTGTGCATGTACATCCGTGACAAAATAAAGAGTGTTTCATCCACCAATTCTTCCTAAACCGAATGAAATGGATCAAAAAGTGAAGGAAAAATAAATTGGCTTTTTGGTTTGTATTGGAAAATAAGACTAGCATTGAGAACCAAGTATTACATCAATACCAACTATTTATTAAGGTATCTTGCAATCTACTTTATTGTACCTTTCATGCACTTTACTTGTATTCATAAGCAACAGTGTCTCCACATGAACCCAAACACCGAGCTCAGGGATCACTCAGGGCCACTCGACTGCATTCTTTCACGCTCCCATCTCCTCTGGCACTCGACCACCACATGCCATTGTTATTGAGAGCTGTCTGAACCTGCTTTTTAAAAAGGCCACAGTCATGTGAACGCATGTATGTTTCACACGTCTCTATAGTCTGTCCTTCAATCTACAATATGATGCAGCATGAATGAAAGCAGAGGATGTCGCTGAGGTTGACTGGCTAAAAAACAGCAGAACTGGTCTGGAAAAGTCCCGGAGGTTTCAGTGGTTGATATGGGGGCGTTGGGGTTGAGGTGGCCTTCAGAACCACAAACCGGTTCAGAGGCAGACAGAGGGGAATCACACAGCGCTAAGATGATGAGCAACACACACACAAACAACCCCCACACAAACACACACATATTGTATTTCTCTCAATACATGTTTAAGTACGACATTTCTATCATTGCAGTGCTTTCATTTATTTTACAAATCATTCTGTGGTGCTATATGCAGTGCGAACTCAATGCAAAGAAGCCCTGGTGCAAATTAAGACAGTGACACAAAATTCAGCCAATCAGGGTTGAGATCAAGCTCCCAGGAAGTCTGCTCAGTGTCAAAGCAAATTGTCGTAGTGCCCAAACAATAGTACTACAATTTGAAGCCACTTGGCTCAAACATACTCCCATTGACTAACATTGGGAAATAGACTTCTGCAAATCAGCGTGTATCTTTTTAACGTTATAACAGCTAACCAGTTCAACACTTGAATCATTTCTGTTTAAATCATTATTGCATAACATTTGTAAAATACGCTTGAAGCCGAATCCATTCATGACTGAGCTGGGAGCGGACGTGACGCTGCCGTGAAAGAGAGAACTGGAAGCTTAGTAAAAAAATAAAATAAAATAAAAAAATAAAAAGTGTGAATGCTCTATGGGCCCAATGGAGGCTGAAGATTGGCTGGAGATAAGATACAATGTAAGATTAAAATGTACTTTATTAATCCCAATTTGGGAAATGTTTTTTGTTGCAGCAGCAGCATAAAACAAATCAAGGCATTGCACATAAGCTGTGGGGAATTTTGTGATCAAGAGTCAGGCCATTTTGACTTCATGTGCAACTTTCATAGGAATAAACTGGGTCCTGCTTCCGGAGCTATACCCAGTTCTCTTTATACATCCATGGTTGAACTTCCTGACCGTCACTGACGTACTGAAATTGTTGAATCAGACAAACCAACCCGCACCATGAATAGCACACAAAGCTCTACCGCACATCAAGTTTGAACAGAGACCAGACACAAATCTATGTTTATAAATGTAAGTATACAAACAATAGACTGTTCATGGTATAATCAATAAAGTCACTGCTTTATTTATGCCTATATGACATTATTTTGAGTGGGAATGGAGCAGCTACAATGGTAGCTTGAGTAACGTAGCCTGAATGATCAGATTTCCATTCAGAAAACAAGCATTTTGAGAGATTTTAGAGAATAAATAATTGAGGATGGAATACCTCCACTGTGACCTGTATTCAACACCCTGCTCTTATGCTCTAAAAAAAGTATGAACTAATCATCATTTAGGGGTAATTTCCCCATTTTGCATCCTGCCGGCCACAAGCACACGTGTTGTTGTTGCAAGCCGGCCCTCTTTCCAACCCCAGTGTTTACAAATGAACCCGCTTCCAGTAAACTGAGAAGTGAAGCCACGACTTAACACTCCGCTTCAATGGAAATGACGGAAGTACATTTTTCATTTTTAAAACCGCACGGCCATGAGAGAGAAACAGGATGCTGTGTGGTTACAACAGCAACAGAAAACGTCACAGTCATGCCACAAGACACCTGACAGCCAGAAAAATGGCTAAAAAAACCTCATCTTAACACACTTGGTAAACATAATGTGCACTACTCCGATCTGAATGTTTGTTTCCCACGGAGGCTTTACATTGGCTTTCAGGGATGGGGCACCCTGCAGTGTTGAGTGCAGAAAGAATGACCTTTTTGTGAGCAGAGCATCATGTTTTTACAGCTCAGAGAGGACATTTCACTCAGAGCCCTCCACCATTGACGTCAGTCCCAGTCATTGTCAGAGTGATCTGAATTCTACACCCCCCCACTCTCCTGTAGCTTCTTCCATGCTAATGCACCATCAAATAAATCGAAACACGGTGGGCAAGACGCAGCACACATCGGAGGCATTCTATAAATAGTGTGAGAGACATCGGTAATAGGCTGTGTAAATTACAGCAGCAATATGTTCAAACAAAACAATCAAAAGAGGTATAATAGAAATGTATATTAACAACATTGATCTATGCATTTCTTTAATGTAACTTTTGTATGATTTTATAATCCTTACAAAACCCAAAGCTGCGAAAAGTGTGGGTAAATAAAAATGTTAATACATCAAATAAGTTACTAACTTTAATTAAGTAAAACTGTACAACCAACAGGTCTTTGCATAAAACTGTGAGTTAATTTACTTAATATTTTCAATTTAAAACAATTATAAGAAAATGCATTTTTATTAAGAAGAATGTCTTACTCACTTTTCACTGAAGTAAAGTATCAAACCAAATCAAACTCAACAGAAGGTAACAAAACTCAAAGTACTTATTATTGTATTAAAGGGCCCATGTCATGGCCATTTCCACTGATCATAATTAAATTGTTGAGGTCTACTAGAATAGATTTATACTGTGAAATGTTCCAAACTCACATTGGTTTCGCATACAGCATCTCTGTAAACTAGTGGAGAGAGTGAATACTGCTGAATATACATAAACGGCTCGTTGCAGCTCTTGCACCCCCCCCCCCTCCCTGTGAGCCCAGTGTGCTCCGATTGGTCGGAACGTTGTGAATCGCGCTGAGCTCCCTGGAGGTGTGGTTTCCTTGTTTAGCGATACACAGCCAAACTCAGCCAAACTCATCCTGAGCACACACAAAGTCAAAGCCGAAGTAAAAACAATAAGTATGGCTTGATATTGAGTAAGAAAAAGGTTAATAAACGCTGTGAGAATGGGTCTGCAGAGAGAATGGGTCTGCAGAGAGAATTTCGCCGCGATCCCAACTGTCTGTTATCAGCCTGCAGCCAGGGAGGAGGGTTCAGCAGAGCTGCTTGCACTGAGTGTGTGTGTGAGGAAGTCTGTGGATTGGTCAATTTGGACCAATCAGCGGGAGCTTAAAGTAACAGCTCCGCGGACGTAACGTAACGGCTCCACGGATTGGCCCATTTGCGGCCAATCCGGCTACTGGCTGCTTCTACGACACAGCACCCAGGAAGTAAACAATGGACAGTGACGTATCTCCAACGAGGCGTTTTGGGGAGGTATTTTCTGTGTTAGAGTTTTACTCGCTACAGGGTGTACTTTGAGGGTTTTCACTCTTTAAAGTACATCTGAAAAGAACAAAACTAAAAAAGGTGCAAAGTAGACGTAGTTAGTAGCGTAATAGATTAGATTACTTTATTGTCATTACAAAATGCAAGCACAGTGTAACGAAATTAAGGAGGGTCTAACCAGAGGGCAAAACAGTCAGTTATATAAAAAATTATCAGAAGTATGTACAAAATAAATGATACAAAAATAAAAGGTAAATAGATGGGAAATTTATAAATAAGAATAAATATACAGACAATAATAAATACAGTGAATACAGTACTGTATATAAAACAGTAATGTACAAGGATAATTGCGCTTCAGCACACGACAACAACTAGGCAGTATGGAACAGCGTGGGGTTCATTGAAAGTAATGGGAGGGAAACTACCTTCAAACATGTGCCTGAATACAAACTTGTTTGGATGTATTCACCGTATTGCACATCGTAATGGTTCAAACTAATTGAATTGATTTCTGCTTAGCCTTCACAATCTAAAATGTAATTATTTCGAAATTGCAATTTAGCGTGCGTTTGTTAACGCTAAGGAAATTAAATCAATCAGAATCAGAAACAGGATTATTACCAGGTAGGTTGACACGTACGAGGACTTTGACTTGGTGTCGTGGTGCATACATAAGAATAAAAAAACGCAGATAGAGAACTATTTTAAGAACACTGTAATAACATTACAAAAAAATAAGAAATAATAAAGTAAAATATAAAATAAAGCAGTCATTTACATTGAAATAGAATGCAATAAAATATATGCAGTAAGCAAACCACGTCGTCCCTTTCTCAATCTTGATCTGTGCTGTCACACTTAAATAACTAAAAGAGCATGCTTGGAAACAAACATCTCTTTGGGAACAGAACAATGCGGCCGAGCATCAAACACTTGCATGTGAAGCTGGGAGTTAATGTCGGGGATGACTGGGTCAGCTGATGGGTCACGGGGTCTTTCGCACCATGTGTGTCTGCTTGGCTCCGCCGGCCCCTAAAGCTGCCGGTCAGAACGTGACCTTAACAAACTCCTTTAGGCTTAGTGGGGTGTAAGGTTAATGGGACGGGAGGATGGGGGTTAATCCTGAGTCAGGTGGTTCCTCACAAGACCGAGTGCAGCAGGTCGAGGAGAGGAAGGCAGCGTAGTGTGTGTGTCTAATGAGAAACTGCGTCAGAAAGTGACAGCAGAGCAAGTGCGTCAGGAGAGCAACCACTTCAGAAGAAAGGGGCTTTCCTCTGGCAGTCATAAACACTTATACTTGCTCATAGGTTATGAGGTTATGATGCCACCAAATAAACAATCAGGCAATTTCATTTCTGTTTTTTATTTCCACAGAGATTGTTTGGTTGAATCCACTGTGACGTGAAAAGCCAGAATTGACGAGCGTGTTTGTCGTTTCGTTTGTGTAGCGTCCAACGCGAGTACTTATTTGTTGAGATCTCAAAAATGTTTTTCCCACCATATCTTTGCTTCATTTTTCATTTTCAGTCTTTATTTCGAACAGATTAAAAAATAAAAAATTTGAAAAACAGAATACCGTATTGTTAAATACAGTATTTATCCACATTTATGGTAATATTTGTATATTCAACAAAAAAACAAAAAAACGTCTTCATATTAATAATAATAATAAATCATATGTGTCCGAAAAGGAGTAGGAGCAAACCTGCTACAGCTTTCTTTATTTTAAATCAGTTTAATTGAACTGTCTGACATCCTGTTTTGGGATTTAATATTAGAAAAAATAACCGACACAAGAAGATTATAGTACAGTATAATACACATATAGTTTATGATGAGAGGTCAATCAATCCATTCATTTAAATGAATTATTTAGGATTAATAAAAACAAACATATCAATGCACTTCTATATGCATGGAAAATATTTTTTTTTAATAATTTATTAAGCTAATAAACCTGTTAATTTGACAATCCTAAAATAAAATAAATAAAACATAATCAATTTTTTTTTAATAAAACCAAACAAATAAATCTGAAATATAAGGAAACACTTTTTTCTTTGATGATATAATAACTTTTTGCATTGACATTCTTTAAGGAGATATCCTCACACTGCTGATTAACAAAAGCATGCGGCTTGGTCCCGCTCTGCCTATCATGAGCTGTGTGTGCTTAATGATTAAAGCAAGGCATGGCTGCTTCGGGGGATTAACACATTTGATGCCAATGGCAGACTCTGCCTGAATGCTAATTCTCCATTCACTAAATTGACTGATGTGATAATACTTTGGAAGGATTCAAGGTCACGGAGGCCAGGAATTACATAATGCAGTACTGAGAGAAGAGAGGTAAAAAAAAACACACTGCCCGTCCGTCGCTGGTGCAGAAAAACAAAAAGCTGCAACGATAAATTATTTCTCGAAACCGTAAAGCCGATATCTGGAGCCTCAGCGCCTGCAGTGCTTTTAGCAGTGAAGGTTAACCTCAGTGGAGACCACAGCAGCTGATAGTGTGGCACGGTGCGTCTGCATGTGTTGTTTCTGAAGCAGGAATGGTTTCCCACAGAGGTCAAAGAGGTTTATTTTGAAAACAGGGGGGGCTTGAAAAATTGAGGATTTGTTCACAGAAAGCATATTTTATTTAACATGTAAGGATTCATGTGCAGGGTTATCAAGGTCCCTCCGCTTCACGTTTGATTTGAAGGTTTTCTTTTTTATTAATGACCGCCTCGTTGCACATTATCCTGAGTATTACACAGCCTCATACTAAATAAACCAACCACTTGACTCCCAATATTAATAGAACATTATTTTATTGTCCTAAAAAGTATCTCAGTGCTTCCACTAAAAAGCAAAGTCTTTAAAATGGCGGCAGCCCTTATTGAGGTTTCCTGTAACTGTCCAAGTCTGTTCACATATTCTTTTCCACTACCATACCGTGTTGCTGTTAGTGTTGACCTGTCCGTCTTCTTCTGGTGATTTCTCTGACGCCCAGCACCTCTTTCCCACTCTGCATTGTCCCTCCTTAGCAACAGTCATTGTGTTTGCTTAGCAGCAGCAGTGTGTTATCAAGTATTACCAACCTCTGTCCAAATTGACCAATCAGAATCGACTATTGAACTAAGCCGTGTAATTCGACCCTATAATGGCCCCTGCTGTGTAGATGTGAAGGTATTGAATGTGTGTAGGACTTTGAAACAGATCAATGTGTGTGACGTCATCCTTACCCGCATCATTTCGGCCACGTAGCTCTCCGGGCCGGTGTACTCTGTGGAGTCCTTCACCTTCACTAGGACTATGAAGAACAAGTAGTGCCACATGTTGTGCTCCACTTTGATGTGTTCTTCGAAGGTGACCGTCTTATTGTCAAACTTGTCTCTCTCCAATCCTAAACAAATCACAAGGATACACCACAGTCACACACAAAACACACCACACATCCCAAATAAACACTGTGAAGAAACACTCTTTGTGTCGCAACATGATGTAACCGCTCTTGTGATCTAAACGAGGATGACTAACTGAAATTGGCTCACAAGGGAATGGACGCACCAAACAGGTCAGGTCAGTTCGGCTGTCTGTCACACCAAATCCATTTAATCCTTTTTACGCTCTTGTTTTTTGCTTTTGCAGCAAAACGGAATAACCCTTAATGGTGTTGCCCAACTCAAAGTGATGTTAGTTCAATGAGTAGCCAATGGGTGACTGTTTATTGACTGATGAGGCCAGTGTCTGTGTACAGTCTAACATGGTCAAGACCCATCATGCAACAGGAAGAAACACTCCTCCGCAGCAGCAGCAGCAGCAGCGGCGGCACGGTAGCAGCAGCACTGCCATGACGAAACATTCATTCTGGGAAGAGGAGGCGTTTTGGTGTTTATGCTACTCGGAAAAAACAGCCCCCATGCTTCACAGCAAACATCACGCTCACTAAAGTGTCGTCTCAGAGCGGACCCCTCCTTTGAGTCAAACCTCAGCATTCACACCTGCTGATGACACTGCACAGATACACAGTTTTGCTTCCCGCTTTGACTCGAATGTATCACGGTTGATGTTTCTGCCTTATTACATTCTAAGAAGGGATGATGAGTAGGCAGAATACATTTAATGATAGAAAAGGTGACAGCGGTTATATGATCTAACAACTATATTTTGACCGTGCAGAATAACAGTTCTTTTTATTTCCCTCACCGCAAATGAAACAGGTTGTCTTTAAGATTTCCTCTTTCTTCTGCTTCTCGCTCCTCAGGTCGGCAAATGTGTCGATGATGACACCAAAGATGAGGTTGAGGACGATGATGATGACCATGAAGAAGAAGAGCATGTCGTAGATCACCCGGGCTGCGAAAAGAGGCTCCTGTTGGAGAGAAACAGGAGAAGATGTGTTAGAAGAACAAGATAGATGAGCTGGTGTTACCCAGTCATTAGTCATCATGTATCACATCGACCGTCAAGCACATTTTAAGCACTTTTTTTTTAAAGTAGCAAAAAAGAAATGTGACAAACAACAAATGCATAATACAAATTGAATACATTTATGTTTTAAATTTTTTTTTTTTTTGTCAGTTTATTGAACATGTCAGAAACAAAAACATACAACAATAATATATATACTCTTTTTTTTTTTTCCTTTTTCCTTCTCACTCAAATTAATAGTTATAACAAAGTACCAAAAAAAAAGAATAATAAAAAAAAATAAAAAAAATAAAGAAAAATCTCAAACATGGAAAGTAAAAAAGGGGGGGAATGGGCTATGCTTCATACATTTCTATAATTCGCTAGTAAGCAGAGAAGTAGAAGTAAAGGTTTGAAAATCAAAAAGTCGCACTGGCCATTTCCTCCATGCTATGTTTCCAAGTTTCACGCTATCCAAAGACAAAGCTAAGTTATTGCAATGATTCGAACGCATGAGCAGTAACATTTTGGCTTCTTTACTCTTAGGTGACTGAATAAATGAACACTAAGTAAGTTATATTAGTCATAGTGTAATATAAGTAGAAAGTAGAAATGAGGTATAAAGTGTTCTTAATCCTACCTTTGAGTTGTAAGATGTTACATTTCATTTCTAAAAGATCTGTCTTATCAAGATTAAAAAAATCTAAAGTACGTTTATCGAAAAAACTAATCCATTTACATCAAATCCTGATGCTATCACTGTGTTAACACATCACAGTGAGTCATAATGCAATCTCTGCATACAGAATGAGGTAAGAGTACATCCAATCAAACACAATCCGACACAACTGAAAACAGTACGGAGAATTCACATGAGCGTGAAGCTAGCTGAGGTTTGTATAAGCATGTATGAGTCTATGGGTCAAGCTTCAGATCTGACACATGTTGTGGTAGAGCACGAGCTCGTCTTCATCCTGGATAAATACCATTAATGCTTTTTTTCTGCCGTGTTTGAAGTTCTGAAAGTCCCCTACGCAACCTCATGACCTCAAGTCTTTCTCTCACAGACAGCCTCGTTATTAAGCCTGCTGCTCTCATTCCATCATATGGAATTAACAAAGCATTTTATATTTGCTTATGTGGTAAAAAATGTTATGCTCAGTACTTTTTGAAGATTTAATTTAATAAAATGTGCTTATTAAAACGTTTACTTTTTAATTTTTATTATCAGTGTTCTCCATCCACTTTAATTAAACGTAATTGAATCTGTGTGTGTGTGTGTGTGTGTGTGTGTGTGTGTGTGTGTGTGTGTGTGTGTGTGTGTGTGTGTGTGTGTGTGTGTGTGTGTGTGTGGTAAGGGACTGTGCAGGCATGTGATGTGTGTGTTGCATTTCAGTGGGGAGAAGTCCATGATTCCTATAATCCAATAGATCTTAAACTTCAACAAAGAGGTGAACAATTATGAAAAAAAGGCTCATTTAGGAAATGTAATTATACTGTTTTTGAAAGTCTTATCTAATCTTGGATGTGATTTTGTCCTTGTCGTGATCCTGTGCTTTTGTACCTCTTTGGATGGCTTCCTCAGGACGTCCCCAACACCTCCTCCACTCCTCAGGCCGTGACTCAGCACCGTGACAATGCACATGAGCAGCGAGTCACATGACCGCTCCTTGTCCTCGATCACCACCGCCGACGGCTGGATGGCAACAGTAGCTGTGGAGACACAATGATACTGTGAGATATCTGTCATTTCTTATAAAGAGAGTAAGTCCGCATGGCTATGACCAGCCAATGATGCCTTTAAACTTAATTGATAAAGGAGAGGATCCATTTATGATTAATGGGTAGACTGAACAGAAAAGGTAAGTTTTGTTACTTTATAGTTATATTGACTTATGTTGTTTTTTACACCCGTGTCGAACATGCTTAAATGATTGGATTACATTATTACTAACATTTTTAATTTCATTGTTAAAGCTGATGCAACTTTTATTCTTAATTCTTCTTCAATTTAGATATTTAACATCATAGTGACATCACTATGTAACACTTGCGCTTATATGGGCTAGTGCTTCAACACATTGTACGTGACCAATCACAACAGAGCTAACCAATCAGAGCAGACTGGGCTCTTGTTTCAGGCAGTATGAGAAAAATAAAGACCTTTTTGAACATGAACATTATAGCAAGTAAACATGTCTCAGTAGAAACACAACATACAGAAATGAACCTGCAAATGTCCATCATAGGGGCCCCTTTAAAAAGGCCCGTTACTTAATTAAAGTGCCATATATAAATATCATTATATTTACTCTTAAACAGTTTAATCTCTTAAAACAATAAAAACACTTAAAACCTCATGAGTAACTAACCTAAGAAGAACAATTTATTGACAAAGAAAACATTAAAGTTCATGTTCCCAGTTAAATGTAATGTGTTACTACCCACTAAGAATTCAACTACACAAAAAAAATTGAAGACTTAAGGTCCGATGCACAATCCTAACTCACTTGAACCCTAATGTCACACTGTTCTCAGACTTAAGGAGGGGGGGTCTCTGGGGAAATAACATGTCTGGGAATTTCTCAACTATCCTCTAAAATACAAGTCACCAGACTAACATGGCCTGGTGAAGCCCAGACGAGGTCGCGCCGCTGTGAGGACTCCGCATGGTTGGCTGATCGATTTCTAAGGTGCTGCATGTGCTCTTTGATTGGAGGCTTTCCCATCAAGGTCAGTCGGTTTGCAAATGTTCGTTGTTCGCTGTGAGAAGCTATGTGCGCGTTCACCGAGTGAACCCATCGACCAGCTCGTACCTGACTGCAATTAATCCCTGACCTCTGACCCCTACACCAGTCTAAAGCCCTGGTGTTTCAACCCGGCTCCCTGAAAGCCCCCAGTTGGTGTAACCGGGTTAAATCCCATGTGACCGCCCGGCTCAGGGGGACGGATCTCCTGAGTGATTGTCTGCGAGGTCATAAAGACCTTCACACACACACTCACGGACACAAGCATGAGTCATTAGACAGAGTCACACACTCGGGAATCTCCTGAGAGACATGCATGCACAAACACGTGGATTCAACCTAAAACGAAACACACACACACACACACACACACACACACACACACACACACACACACACACACACACACACACACACACACACACACACACACACACACACACACACACACACACACACACACACACACACACACACACACACACACACACACACACACACACACACACACACACACACACACACACACACACACACACACACACACACACACACACACACACACACCCCCCTACCTTCCCTCACAGCCTCTGTCGAACAGTTCTCCCCATTCTCTTTCCGGCAGACTCCACCAGAGAAGAACTCTCCCACCATACTGGCTCCATGCTCTATAGAATTTTTTTTTTTTTAAATGTAATTAAATAAAAAAAGATACAATAATAATACATATCATTTATACAGATCATTCATAAAAAAGAAAGAGTAAAAACATAAAACACAATTAAATATGTTTTTCTAAATTTGAATATAGACAGATTGTTGCAGTCACGGATGTGTTTGGGAAGAGATATCCAGAAAGAGTCATAAGCATCTACATACGTGTGTGTTTGTGTGTGTGTGTGTGTGTGTGTGTGTGTGTGTGTGTGTGTGTGTGTGTGTGTGTGTGTGTGTGTGTGTGTGTGTGTGTGTGTGTGTGTGTGTGTGTGTGTGTGTGTGTGTGTGTGTGTGATTGTGTGTGTGTTTGTGTGTGTGTTTGTGTGTGTGTGTGTGTGTGTGTGTTTGCTGCAGAGAAACATTCCTTGTTTCTTCTCTTGACTGTCCCCGGGTTCAGTGAAGGGCGAGGTATTTATCTCTGTCCCGGTTAGGGAGTGAGAGGTAACAACCTGTTTCGTACCTAGTGTTTTGTTGGGTATCCTGTCGACATTCAGAATGAAGTCGTCTTTGAAGAAGATGTAGCCCACGATGGAGAAGAGGTAGACGAGGATAAGAGCCAGCACGGCGGTCAGGAGAATGGAGCGGCCATTGCGGGTCACACTCTTTATTACGTTCAGCAAGGTCTCCTCTCGGTACACCAGATCGAAGAGCTGGAAAAAGAGAGGATTTAGAGATTGGATTACAATATGTTCAAATGTGGACTAAGAATGACCTTTTTCTGGTTTTGGTTATACATTTGGTAAACACCCAACACCCACCACCAGAATGCAACGCAATGCAGTTAGCATCCAACTGGAAGTGCAAGAAATGCAGTTAAATGTACAGATATGACTGTACATTCTATAACACATAGGTTTGAGCAAGCTCTCTGATTGGTCAATAGGCGTGTTTGATTCCACGATCAAACAACGATCAAATAGAACGTGCCTAATCAGAAAGTATCCAGTGGCCTACACACGCCACTATCCTACCGAAACTACTTCCATGAGCCTACATCGTGTGGTTTCCATAGCGACGTTTAGCGACCCACAGACGTTACACTGTTATACATTGTCTCTCGTTGGAAATCGGTAGCTACAAAATGTCAGATTTTAGAGTTCATTTTGATTTGTTGGGGGGCCTCAGTATTGATGAATGGTTGGACATGGACACAGACCACAAAACCAACAAAAGATTTGCGGCAACTGACGAGTTGAGTGCGTTGGAAAAAAGTCGCAACGAAAAGAGTACATTGGCGTCAACTACCTGGGCTGTCAAATGTCTCAAAGCGTTCTTAAAAACCCAGGAGAAAATGGTGGATTTCGGAACAGTGTCCAAACCGTTACCATGGGAACTACTTTCTAGGAACTACTTTCTGACGGAGATTAACTCAAGCAGAAAGCGTAGGTTTGGGAGCAAATTAGCCCACATTATTAAATTATTTTATGATATTGTTGATTACAATGATAGTTTGTGTAATAGAATCGCAATCATACACTTGAGGCCGTTCTCGAACGTCATTGAATCCAGTACAGGCGTACGGACCTCGGTGCAAGCGCCTCGGTCCTGCCGCAGTACTGTCTTACCAATAATGACGTTCAAATACGGCCTCTCGTGTATGATTGCTTAATTGGCACATAAAAAAAACAAAAATATATGTAATATTAACAGTAATATTAGGCATGAACTATGTCAAAAGTAGTCTTATATAAAAAACACTATGAAAGGTAGTGGAAAGTTTAATATAGACATGCACATAAATATCACAGACTAGTTTTAAGTATTGACACTTTGATAAATAATATGAATGAAATATAAATATGCACCCAGTGTACAAAGTTTTATAAATAAATATGTAAATAAAAATATGATCAATGTGCAAAGTCAGTCTTAAATGATGTTGGTAGAGAATAGAGACACAATTAAAACCTAGGGCCTATATGTCCAAGTGTGTGCAATGCATGTGTGTTTTGTGTGTGTTCACGTACCAGCAGGCTGTAAAAGAAGACGTGAACGAAGACCCCCAGGCTGCAGATGATCAGGTAGAGCAGGTGGTACAGGAACTCCACATCCATGACCATGGCCAGGTAGCCCCGTGTGAAGGTTCCCCGGTTCCCCACGAAGCTCGTCAGGAAGATTATCTTGTTACACAACTGGAGAACAATGGAGAGGGGATGTTTTTCATTGATAACAAAAATAAAGTGGAAGTGGTTAAGTGGTACAGAACGTCTCAGGCTTATGCATCTATGCTCAACAGTGCCATTTCTATTAGCATCTGTAATGCTACCGCAAGTTAAAGGGGCCCTATTATGCTGATTTCTAGGTTCCTATTTGTATTTTGTGCCTCTACTGGAGTGGTTCTCAAAGTGGGGGACGCAGAGGCATGACAGGGGGGGCGCGAGAGACCAGGAGGAAAAATGGTTATTTAAAAAAAAAAAAAAAAAACATATTTTGAAAAAGTATTGATTCGAAAATAATATGATACAGTACAGTACTATTACGTCTGGGTCTCTGTTTCATTAAAGCTCGGCTGTGTGTGTGTGTGTGTGTGTGTGTGTGTGTGTGTGTGTGTGTGTGTGTGTGTGTGTGTGTGTGTGTGTGTGTGTGTGTGTGTGTGTGTGTGTGTGTGTGTGTGTGTGTGTGTGTGTGTGTGTAACGAGCCATTTTGTGTGCGCGCGCGCGCGCGCGCGAGAGAGAGCACCGGTACCGGAGATCGTTGTTGTTAGCTTCTGGTGCTAGCAAGCTACGCTAACGGATATAAGGAGTTTTTTCAACAACAAGGTGGAGGAGACTCCTCTCCTGTCAGACTGAGAGGCTCAGTGAACTAAAGGACTATCCCAGTGTTATCTCAGTGGGTCTCAAATGTTTTGGTCACCATTAATGTAAACAATTATTTCCGAGGCACACGTTTATATGATCATTATAGTTATAGAAAAATATGAGAATAAATGAAAAACAGTTTTGAAATAATATGACATTAAAAACAGAATAAAGTTTAAAAGGGAGTGATTTGTAAAATATCCGTAAAGAAATAGTAAATCTGTTTACAGTTCTGTTTCATATGGGTGTTGAGAGATGTATCCATAGATCTCTTCATTTTGCTCTCAAAGTGCACCAGATTGATGCTTTTAACTTCAATATTCAAAAATCTTCCCGGGGGAGCTTGCCCCCGGACCCCCCTATGTGAGGTCCACTCACCACCTATAAAAATAGCACTTTACCCCTGCTTACACCTATATGCCGTGAGCTGATTATCGAGCATTCATTGTAACAGTTGCAGGTACGTTGTGTATTTGCGTGGGGATTGTTGCAGTAGAAAATTCAACTGTAGCGACCGGTACATTAATGGGAAACCCTAAATGTTTGAGCACCCTCTATGAAACGTCAAGCTACCCCACAGCACCCCCATAATAAATCTCTGGCGCCGCCACTCAGCCTGACTATTTGTGTTGGGGGGCCCGACTTTTTTTTTCTCCAAAGGGGGGGCCTGACAGAAAAAGTTTGAGAACCACTGCTCTACTGTGTCATGCTTTGATGTTTAAAACCATTTACATGCACAAAAACCTATACTACAAAAAAGGGAAAACCCCCAAAATGAGGGCCTCTTTAAAGAAGTGTGAAACGTGACATCTTGATGAATGCTTGATGTTGCTCTACACTCCTGGTAGTCGCCGTGTTAAACGTGTTTAATGTGTATTCAATGTTTGGCATGTGACTGCACAGTTTGCCAATTCCAGTCATCCATCTGCTATGCAATAAAGCATGTCAAAATAAATGTGATACTCCACGTGAGGTCTGTATGATCCTCATAGCAGGGAACACACTTACATTGAAGCCCCCCAGCAGCAGCAGCGTGGGCTCCAGGCCGACAGAGAAGATGAGGCGCAGGATGGTGGAGGCGATGAGCGCCCGGATACCGTGAGGCTGAGGAAACACGATGACGATGGCCAGAGAAACCAGCATGGCCATCCACAGCAGGGCAGAGAGGTGGGGCTCCAGGGTCCCTGAGGAGGAAGGAGGTCACATCAGGGAGGAAGTGTGGCTCTTTGCTTTTTCTGTTTTCGGTTCAGTTATGAAGTTGCCTATTTTGAGTGAAATTAGTGAATAGTTCTCTTTTAACGTGAACAGGAGGAAAATTAAGCTCGTAATTAACTTCACAACACACATAAATATGGCTTAAAGCATTAGAGAAACTAAACTTAATACCTTGAGGTTGTATTAATCTGTCAACCCATCGAGTTGAAGTTTAAATTCATGAAATTGTCATAATTAGTATATTCATTTTAAAAGTTAAGGCCAAAATTGTTTTGTGTGGCCTTGTCAAAATTCTAATCAGTTTTTTTTTTTTTTCAAATTTGAAGAAATTCCCTTAAGGCGTTTTAGGAGATACGGCTCTCCAGAGAAAATCACAGTCAAATGGACAATCCAAAAACAGACGCATAAGAAACAACACACAAAACGTCTGAAAAAAGGGTTTATCCATAGATTTTATTTTAAATACTGAACGCTTTTTTCTGTAATATTCTTTAGCTGCAATAAAATTATGCTAATGTTCTTTTTTTAGGTTACCACAACACTTGTCTCATTACATGCCATCATGCCATAAAAGTAAAATGACCAAACAGTAGCAGACGTATCCACTGTGAATATTGATTAATTGATCGGCTTCATGTGTTATTGAGACAAAGACCCCATCCACACGAAGACGAAAATGAACTCGATATCAAAAAAGTCTTCTGTTCACACGGAGTTGGCTCTAGAAATGTGTCCGTCCACACAGGACCGCTCGACCCGCTGGAGACGCTGTAGGACATATGCCAGGCCTGTAAGTGGCGCTGTACTTCCGCCACAAAATACACCAAAAGCAGCGAATAAGACCCCCGTGCATGGTTGCCTGGTTGCCCTTCTGTTTATTCTCCGCGGTGTAATTCTCCATGTCCACTTGTTGCTGATGGTTGTGGTAGAGGAGCTGTAGATTCTGCACTAACATCTAGCATGGTCAGTAGCGCCTGGAGCACGAAACCAACCCTGTGATCCGCCATTGTTGTTGTTGTTGTTAGAGAAACGCATCAGCAATGACGAAGGGGTGAGCAGCAGAGGTGGGGAGAGGCGGGGCTATGGCGTCATCATTATCAGGAAATGATCGTATAGGGCGTACACACGGAGCCGTTTGGACCCCCAGAGCGTTACGTCCGCAGATCTACCCACCTTGGGAAGCGTTATCGTTTGAGGGCTCCGTTTCCGTGTTTCCGTGTCGGCCTCGTGTGGACGAACCGTCTTCTATATGATAGAGAACTGTAGCGGATACAACCCGTTTCGTCTCCGTGTGGACGGAGCCTAAGAAATCCCATTGGAGTCGCTTATGAAAACAATTGTTTTGGGACTTATATTATATAAGTAGAGCCTCTCTCTGTTTGTGTATATGTTGGTTTTTACACAACAGTTATGTGTTCATCTAAATCTATTATTTCATCTTCATGAGCACACCAGGCAATGCCCATCTAAATCCTATGTTTAAATATTAAAGTGCATTTATCTGTTGTTTTCTTTCCACTGAGGCTCTTAAACAGCACTCAGAGAGTCTCCCTACATCCCCTCCCTGCTGAGGCCTCCTTCTTCACGCCTCTCTGTGTACAGATCACATGACAGGTACTTGTTACATAACCCCCGGTTGGCTAAAAATACACTTGGCTGGAGCTGAAATCACCGTGGATGGTCCCGGGTGCCGCATCGTAACGCGCTGCTTGGGCGCCTGGACTTGGCAGCGAACCCAGACGCAGCAGTTTGGACGTCACACGCCTACAGACTCAGACCATTCATCTCTCTCGCACGCTTACTCTGCAGCCAGGCGGAGATAGAGAGACTGACCTTTACACTAAAGCACTTACTGTACACTTCACCGAATCTAAATACAGCCTGACGTTTGCTACGTGATGAAAACTGAGATTCTACTTTACGTGTGTGAGCGCCTGTGACAGGGTGGAGGCTCTGGCACTTCACCAACTTCTGATCAAGGGATACCTGACTCCACACAAACACCCAGCTGATTTAAACCACAGCACTAACCTATAGAAAGGACAGAAGTTATTCAAGGTGCTTTTTTCTAGGGCTTCAGCACGTCCGACCTCCACTATGAAAAAGCTCCTAACCACAGTGTATCTTCAAACAAACCACCTAGAGGAAACATCCACTGGCAGCATGTGAGTGCAGCCGATACAACAATGTTTAAGGGGACTTTCAGTGTTTATGTCCACTATAAAAATCTCCGTAATAAATGGATAGTTTGAAAGCCTTGAAGTGCGGTTGTAAGACGTACTTATCCACAGTCACAATCAAACAGATAATGACCCTTATCTAAAAAAACATTCTTGTCATTAAAGAAAATATGTAAAGTAAGTATAAAAGGACACTTTCACTGCAACAAAACCGTCACCCTTCTTTCTAGATGTGCAAATAAGTCAATTGGAGGGACACTTTGAAGATTGTAAATTATAATTTCTGTAGATGGTGGTCCGCATGTCAACATTTAGGAGAGACAGGAAGTGGTTACCTCAATGGGGGTTAAGCAATGTACTTCTCTGGATGGGGGTATCAGCAAATAGTGTACGCAATATTTAGAATAAAAAATAAATAATACAAAACATATAAATAAATAATTATTTTAGCTCGCAGAACACAGGATTATTTTGTCCATCACTGTCTCAAATGGTCTGAGTGTGCGTATAGTGGGACGTTGTTTTAAAGGCTTAGTAAGCATTCAACCAATGTCACCCACAATAACACAAATGAACTAAATAATTGAGACAGCTTTAGACCAGAAAATCCTGTCTTCTGCAAGGTTCAACTTCTGTATTGCCCGAAGGAGACGGATTGCTTTGAAGGTAGCATAGATAACAACATAAATTAACCTGAGTGATTGGAAAGGGCTACCTGACAGCAAGGTGAAGGCGTGAACACATTCCAAATACAGAAAACACTTGAAATGACATGGTTCTTTTAAGTGGGCTTTTCTTTTATGAAGCTATAATATATTTCGCTGCTGCCTCTGTCCACAGCAGCTTTGCTCCCGTGTCAGTACTCCTCCGTTTCTCCAAATTGGATGAAACTGCTAAGGATACAAAGACTATGGATAATAATCCCTTCAACCCCACTTAAAAGCATCCAAACTATCCCTTTAACTTACAAACAATGTACAACCTGGAGTTGGTCACGTTTTTTGTTTCTTTTTCTAAGACTTCAGCACATCCGACCACTACTTGGAAAAGCTCCCAACCACAGTTTCCCTTCAAACAAACCACGTAGAGGAAATATCCACTGACAGACATGAGAAGGAGGCGTGCAGCTGATACAACAATCAGGGGATTTCCTGGAGTTTAACTTCCCCATACAATTTACACGCATACCTTTAAAAGCTATTACAACGTCTTAATTAAGTCCAGTAGAGAGTCTGGATCTAACAAGGTTTACAGGCAGGTGGCTTGAATATTAACAGGAAGCTCATGTGAATTGGTGACGCAGTGTGAATGTGTGTGTATGCATGCGTGTAGACATTGAATATTCACCATTGAGCAACTGAACAGTGGCTGAGTTTTCTTTTCTTTTTACACGACTTCAGTGTCCTGGAATGAACTGTTAAGCTCCCAGAAGACCTTTGACACTTCAAACCCCATGAAGTTGCTGGAGCTATGCTAACAACCTCGGTTATCTTTTTTTCTATACCGCTGTGAGGAAGTTCAAACAAAGGGGACCTCGCCGTTTGACCCCACATAGAACAATTGAAAGTGTATGCGGATCACAATGTGTGTCTTCTTTCTGCTACTCCGCACTGGAACAATGCAGGCCTTATTGGCTGCGGCTTTTCACATCCCCACAAATACTGCCCTCAAGGAGAACTAAGAAAAACAACTGAAAGGATTAAGAGAAAGCAAAACAAACGGAAAGCTGAAACTGCATGTGAAAACATGCTCCGGTTGTCACAAAAAGCATTCTGTTGTGCAGGAATTGGTTTCACTCTTTGTCCAAAAGAGCCATTTTGTCCCCTTTTTCCAACATTTGTTTTTTGTCTGGAGCCGCAACACATATTTGATAGCTTATAAAGTTGTATATATTGTTATATCATAGACAAAAACTACAGCTTTTTTGCATTTATTATTTATTACATTATAGAAAACTGTTTACCTCTAATAATAAACAAATATAAGGAGAATACAAAAACATACACAGGCCTACTTTAAAATAAATTAAACACAGCACTTGGGGAGTCCTCTGCACATTTGAAGAAATAAATACAATTAAAATTGACCCACTTTGAAGTAAATAAAACATATAGCTGCACCCTAAAAAGAGTTAAAGTTAGGGTAGGTAAGAATGGAGAAACCAGCTCGAGTGCGCTAGAATTTGAAAGTACGCAGACGAAAAAAAATCAGCCTCTTCCTTCAGACTTCCTTACAGAGCCCCTCCTCCAACACGAACGCGCACATGACCAATGAGGGCACGAGATAAGTTTGTGCACAGATGGAAGGCTGACAGGCAGGTAGGCCATCCAGTTACTTTAGCCGGGCCGGCTCAGATGATTGGTCGTGCTTTTTACAGCGCCACGGCTTCCACAGATGAATTTTTTTATGTATTTATTTTCAAAGCATTTATTGTATTCATTGTATCGGGATGTTAAGAGCATTCCATGGAATATAACAACAAGTGTTTCTGAGGTGAATTACCTACCCCACCTTTAACTGATTGAATTATGACTTTAGATCGTCAGCTGTCTTACTCTTCTGTTTTTTTTGCCTTGATACGTAAAGGCTGCAGCACCTTTGATAACTTCTCTCCACATATCAAACATACCGGTAAGCCAGCATCGTTTGCTGTGAAAGCATATAACTCTAACCACGCAGAATTAAACCTTCTGTGTTCCTCCGATACTTTTATTTTTCTTTGATTTATCCATAGCTCACTCATAGAGCCGGGGGTCAGGTTATTCGTCTGCAAGAAAAGGCGCTGACGCGGGACCGTAGCAGGATATGACACATATTTTAGTTGACCTAATTAAAACCGTTTTATTTATGTTTCACAGTATCACCTCAAAACACAAGATACGAAAGATTTTCAACCATTCAAGACAATTTAAATAGTCCTACAAATACTTTGATTTTATTTCCTTGTTATTTTTGTCTAAGCTTAAGGGAGCCAGAGCAGAGGGCTTAAAGAGCCGCGGGTTGCCTTTGAATTCATATTATTTCTCTAAAGTCCCACCTTGTGACCCAACACCAGAGGATTTCCCCAAATTAAATCTGGAAATTGTGGCCACCTGACACAGCCTGACTGATCAGGGGTTAATATGGTCTCGGGTGAAAAGGTCAAATATGTTGATCCCAGAAAGAAACTCAATTACCTTGTTTTTTAGGTTTTGGAATTCCTGGAAAAATTAGCTTATTTTAAATGAATTATATATTTTTTGCTTTCTAATGACAAAACTCTGACTTAAAGAGTTGTTTTGTATGTAATGTATACATTTATCAAAATATATTTAAGACGGCAATGTAATTTGAATTCTCCAGGGTCAGATATTTTTTTTATTAGGATGAAAACCACGATTAATTGATATTTTATAGCTGACCAGAGATGATAATTGACCAATTTTAACACATTTTTTCCATAATGAAAGTGACAGAAGGATAGGACGATGAGATACTGAAGTAATGCGGCTTAAATTGGATTTTAAATATGTATCATGTTTTTACAAAAGGACGTTTCGCAAATGTTTGCTTTGTGTTTTTTCTTGTGTGTGTCATGTGTGTCTTGAACAAGTCTGGGGTGCAAGTCTTTTAATCAGATAAAAACATGTTTAACAAATGTATTCTGGCCATTTCAATCCGGTCATAGATGCAATTTCTGAACCTCCATCCTTGCATCTCAAGTGGCTAATCGAAATGTAAACAATGTTTTTTCCGGGAAATGTGTTTCTCTGGATATCCGCTGGACAGAAAATTAACTGTCAGTCCGATAGTCGATGGGTTGAGAGATGATAATTACACTGACCTTTCCTTTTCCTGCTGCAATGCAACAGGCAGAACATTCAGATCCATAGAGGAAGTTTGAATTCAAGCAGGCACTGTGATGGCTTTCGTACGAGTAAAGCAAATTGAATCTGCATCTTATCATGTAGGTGTCACTTTTAGTGGTATTCTCCACGGTGAGAAGCATAGTTTGCCATTTCCTGTTAGATTTTCTGATAGTATGGGGAAAAAGGACACAACCCTATCAAAACCTGGAGCAGTGTGAGAATGACAGTATAAATCTGATAACATGTTAAGTCAAGTAACAAAGGTCAAGTATCCAATAACAGTTCAGATCCTTCCAGCCAAGACAAATCCATCTTGGTCCTTTGCGATAGGTCGAGATTAAAATCTTTTGTTAAGATTACATTCTCTTCACACCTCCACATGTAGTTAAAGTCACGTTGGGAGGTGTGAGGCTACACCCAAACCACAAGCACGAGCGCACATAGTGTTCTGTACACAATGACAATGAATAATGCATCTTAGGTTTGTAATTCTGATCACATGCCAACTGCTATAAATACACGGACTGAATGAAAACATGTTTGGATGCTATTGCTCAAGTCACATCAGGAGGTATTCAAGGAAACACGTGTAAAATCCTCGTGACTGCACTCCATCTTCTATAGAGCTCTCAGATTGAAACGGTTAATGATTATTTTGGAGAGTCAGTTCTTTGAAGCTCGCATGAAGCAGATATGAAGTCATGGTTGCAGAAAAAATCTCCTACAATGAGTGCTTCAGAGATTTAGCAATGCATGCCTTTAACATTGCTTGATTTAAGATGGACAAGAACAAAAAATGACGCAGCAAAACCAGAGATATTGTTTATTTTAGTCTACAAATTATTTAACCTGGCACCTTCATTTGCCAAACAGCGACTCATCTGCAATCTGGCAAGAGTTTCAGGTGTTTGGCCAGCTAATGTAGCCTGAAGCGGCTAACCACAACCAGAGATTGGGAGCTGGCTACAGAGGTCTGGTAAACTCACTGCTTTGTAACTCCACATTTCTGAACTTGTTTATTTTGGATGTGTTCTCTAATTATAACTTTTCAAATAAATCGCAATCAGCTGTAAAAATCACTGCCAATCTGGTCTCTGTCTCAAAATCTTCAAATCGGTCTTCAAAGACAGTGTTACCATTCATTTAAAAACATACAGATACAGAAGAGAAAGGTATTCCCATTTTCACACCTGGAAATCACTGTTGAAAGGTTGTGTCTGCCAGTTGGCTTCAGAAACTAGAAACTATTTATAATCCTTTAATACAAACAGAACTTTATACGGCCTCAAATGTACTGCTAGCCTGGGGTAGATGAGGCAACACTGAACCACCAAGGTTTTACCTAGAAGGCGTAAACATCCAATTTCCTTTATCTTTAATCTTTGCCGCACAGGATTCTGGTGAGGCACAATATGTACTACGCCTCCTGACACACCCCTGTCTTTGCCAGTTATTGTTTATGCCACACACTCACATTTCCGGAGCTGTTAAAGTCGCACTTATCGTGTTAACCGCATTTGCACGTAAACAGAAGATCTCATTAACCTTTTGTTCACCAGTAATAAAGGGCTTAAAAGGTCCCCTATCATAGTGTTTTTCATCAATATATTATAGGTCTCAGATATATACAAAACATGTCTCTGAAGTGTTTGGCTCCAAACACCAAACAGATCACGCATTGCAGCATTACCCATAATCCCCTCTGTTTCAGCCCTGTTTCCAAAGTGCTGATTCTCTGTCTGTTACTTTAGATGAAAATAAGGAGCCCCTCCCCACGCCCCTCTGAGAGAGATTTGGTTAAAAATAACACAATGGTGCTCTAGGAGACCTTGGTTGGTGATTGGCTAATGGTAACACAAGCCAAAACATTGTTATGACATCATAAAGTGGCCAAAATCTGATCAGCTCATTTTCAGACAGGTTTTTATAGAAATGGATCAGGACAAAAAGAGAGAGAATCTTTTTTCCTGAAACTTTCAGAGTCTCTTTCCACAGAGGGCACACATGTTTTGGTAGAAGAGACATGAAAAGGTGGATTTTGCATAATAGGTGACCTTTAAGGAAAGGAATAGACTTCAGCAGACTGACCTCCTCGGACGCCCTCCAGAGGGTAGAAGAAGGCCACGAGCAGGTTCATGAGGACAGCCAGGTTGAAGGAGATGCTGCTCCAGAAGGACATGTTCCTGGAGCACCAGTACAGGATGGGCTGAGCTGGAGAAGGGTGTTGAATTTCACACAGTCATTATCAGTGCAATACACCAAGAATAATGTATCTAATAACGTCACAGGAATTAGCAGTAAATCACATGACTGATCTGAGTTTCACACAACAACATAAATAATTTCTTAGTCCTTTCAGTCAAATGGTTTTATACCTGATGATATTTTCTTTCATGATTTGCTTCAAATGTCAGTCGCAACTGTCAGTCATGTTTCTGATCAGCTACACTACTTATTTTCCATCTTTTATCAGCTAGACAAAGTTGAGTGCAGATTAATTTGATAGGAAAAAAAAGCATTACATTTGTGGTGAAATACAATAATCAAACGGAATCAGAAGAAGTCTGCATGGTGGCTTTCTCAGCAGCTGTCAACAAAATAATTCACTTCTTTGTCATCTTCTTAAGTACACACAAACAATTGTCATGCACATTTCACACACGCCAAACCCTTTCCACACGCACACACAGCCTACTCAGAGCTTGGTCAGGAGATCAGTATCGCACCAACGCTATTTTGAGCTGTTTATGACTGCTTATGAGAAAAGAAGAACTGCCGGGGGGGACTTTTAGCCACCAAAGTCACTACATTCATCACAAGTGCTGAGCAGCGGCGGAACAATATGATCTACTGCTGTGATGATTCATTTAGACTGAGGAGAGAGGTGATGATTGTTGTCACGTGCAATCAATGCAATCCGTGCAATATATACAGTCTATGGTGCAATCACATTATACACACACTCAGGGCTCTCAAGTTTTGAACAGAGTTCAGAGTGAGATTTTGGCAGCGGTGTTTGGTAATCCAACTTCTGGCTCCCCTCAAAGTTCCCGTGAAGCCCTCTGTATCGCGAAAGTCAATGGGGGTGGTGCTAGTGGAGTATGAAGCTCTCTGTATCGCGAATGTCAACGGGGGGGGGGGGGGGGTAGACTGTAAGCCTAGTTTGTTTACAAAATTGAAATCTCTGCGTGAGAAATACAAGGTGTGGCGTGTGAGCGTGTGAATGGAGTGCAATGCGTGTGTGAGACTTGAGAGCTCTGCAAACTGTCCTCCTTCAGGCCTGACCACGGGACGAGCCACAACACACGGCTACTTCACAGCAGTAACTGACAGAACCAACAAGGGGTGAAAGGCTCTAAGAAAAACTCTACATAGAATTTAGTCCTGGGCGACTGTGCTATTCAAAAGGGTATTGAGAAAACAAATGCTTAGTTTAAAAGGTAGAAGACATATGATATTCCTCGTATACATTTGGAGAAGCTACAAGCTGCAAAAGCTCCTTTCCGGTCCTGAGGAAAAGTTAAATCGGAAATAGGGGACACTGAGACAATGATCCGGACAAGATATCCTGCTTTCTTCCGTTTGAAAAAGCCACACAACCTCCACGAATAACACCAAGTTAAACAATGCAACCTTTAAATGTTGACTTTATTAACATAGTTAGCTAAAATAAATAATAGTTAGCAGTACTAACCTTATGAGTTTGGGTAAGTTAGCTAGCTATGCTAATGGCGTTAGCAAAAATAAATGATGCTTAAAAGCTTAAATAATTACATTGAGCTTTTTGACTTTGTTTTGCTTGTTGTTGATGTCCTGAAAATAGCATTAGTTTGCTTACAACATCAGCTTAGCTAGGTAACGCTAGCAAAGTCTTAGGGTTAGTACAAGTGATTGGTTGCTTAACATAACATTAACTAAATGTATACGTTATAATTACATCACATATTATGGAGAATGTTTGGTGTGTGTTACAATGTATTAGTTATATGTTCTGTTGGCAAGGTAGGGCAATACCTTGTCAATCTAGGGGATTCCCCCTGAACACAC